>NW_003852434.1:4984566-4994139 GCF_000181295.1 Otolemur garnettii
TATTCAACTTTCAAATACTTTGTCTTAAAATATAATAATTTATGAGGCTTTTCCCAAAAATTAAAGTAAAAGAATATGGGTTTACATTATGACAAAAATAATATTCTCAACATTTACATTAAAATTATGAATCTAACAAACTATAAAAATGTTGCTGAATTATTTCTGAACATATCAATCATTTACATTATTTCTAAAAGTATTAGTTACAATTTAGCAATTTTTTTTTTTTTTTTTGAGATAGAGTCTCACTCTGTTGCCCGGGCTAGAGACCCGTAGCTGGAGTCCCACTACAGCTTGCAGCAACCCCAAACTCCTGGGTTCAAGCGATCCTCCTGCCTCAGCTTCCTGACTAGCTGGGACTGTAGACGTGTGCCATGATGCCTGGCTAATTTTTCTACTTTTTAGTAGAGAAGGGGTCTTACTCTTACTCAGGCTGGTCTAAAACTCCAGAGCTCAAGTGATCCTCCTGCCTTAGCCTCCCAGAGTGTTAAGATTATAGGCACACGTCACTGTGCTTGGCCACTATTTAGCAATTTCTACAATCTATTTATAAGCTCCTTGAGGGTAGAAATGATGTACAGGGTCAGACAATTAAGTTTGTGAACTCATCCTAGAAAAAGTTCTACATACCTCATTGCTGAATATCACTACGGTCATCTTCAACATACTCCCCATGGGAAGCTATGCACTGATGCCAGTGTCTAGTCCACCCTTCAGAGAAATTTTGGGTCTCTTTTTCTGGAATGACCATCAAAGCTTTTGTAGGGAGTCTGACAAGTAATTTTGGGAACTCATCCTAGAAAAAGTGCTACATATATCATGGTTGAATGTCACTATGGTCACCAAATGGCCAAGGGGAGTACTTTATTTTGTTTATTTTGAGGCAGTCTCACTTTTTTGCCCCTGGTAGAGTGCCATGGCATCATAGCTCACATCAACCTCAAACTATTGGGCTCAAGTGATCCTTTTTCCTCAGCCTCCTGAGCAGCTGGGACTATAGGCACTAGCACCCCTGGCCGAGGAGAGTATTTTAAGGTGACTGTAAGTGGCTCACACCTATAACCCTAGTGTTCTGGGAGGCCAAGTTTGGAAGATTGCTTGAGCTTAGGAGTTCAACATCAGCCTGAGCAAAAGCAAGACCCCATCTCTACTAAAAAGAGTAAAATTAACAGGGTGTTGTGGTGGGCCCCTGGAGTCCCAGTTACTTGGGAGGCTGAGGTCAGAGGATTGCTTGAACCCAGGAGTTTGAGGTTGCTGTCACTCAAGCCTCAGTAACAAGTGACACTCTGTCAAAAAAAAGAAAAAAGAAAAAACAAGGTAATTGTAGTGATAGCCAGCAATGAGGTATGTAGCACTTTTCTTAAGATGAGTTCATAAGCTTAATTGTCCAACCTCATATTATCTCTGTATGTCATCCATTCCACAGCCAGGGTCTGGCAAATAGTAGACAATAATGCTGAAATAGCAGAGCATTGCGGCACATATCTGTATTCACAGCCACATGGGAGGCCGAGGTGGGAGGATTGTTTGAGGCCATAAGTTCAAGACCACCCTGGGCAAGACCCTATCTCTAAAGAAAAGTAAATGAACAAATAAATAATTTTTAAAATAATGTTGGAACAAATCAGAGATACTATTGACATTTTAACTCTGAATGGTAGAAACAAGGGACATGAAATTGACAAGAGGAAGGAGGGAAGGAGATTTTTGAGAGTCGGGCCATCTGTAACATCCATAATGGAAAGTCTGTAAAGAAAACATTACTGGGTGGCACTTGTGGCTCAAAAGGGTAGGGCGTTGACCCCATATACCAGAGGTGGCATGTTCAAACCCAGCCCCAGCCAAAAACTGCAAAAAAAGAAAACGTTATTCTCCAGCTACATATATTTTTATAACCTCACAAATTATTCTGTTAAGAAACATTGTGTTCATCTGTTTTAGTGAGTCTCTAAATTTGCTTTTACAGAACAGTGATGAGAGCTGAACAAGGGTATTGTGCTGCTAAAGTGGGATAATGGTGGTCTTTTTCTAATTTACATAAAAATGTAATTCAATTACACAATTTTCTCTCTTCAATCTTCCTGCCAAAAATTTATCTCGAGTATTTTATGACTGTAAATCTACTAAAATTGCATAAAGTTTTTGTCTCTTATTACAATGTCTGAAAACAGCAAGATAGACATACTAAATCAGCTTATAGGACCATACCAGGAATTTAATACAAAGTAGCATCATGTTAATCATAATAAAAATGACAAAATAGAACTCTAAGGAATACAGAGATAATGAAGGCAGAAAGCAGCTACTTCTGGGACTGAGGAAGAGCGGACAATGAAGGAACCAAGTAATGCAGAAGAAATCCCCCATTTTCAACTAATGTGAGGTTCATGCCTTGTTGAGGGAGGAGTGCTTGCTACAAGAACAGCCTGCCAATAGCATGGGACCTTGCCAGAGGTATTTGCTGGAGAGAGTTCATAGGAATTGGCTCAGCTGGTGACCAACAAACCCTCTAAAGGGCTTTGGGAAGCCCAATGCTGGCTGTCAAGGACCACTAAGGCGAGAGGCCATAGGAACTCTAACTGCAGATCCCCTGGCATCCTTGCCCAAGGAATCAGCAAATCTGACCATCAAAAGCAGCCTTTTCCTCTTGCAGCGGCTTTGAAGTGACCCTCTAGCAGTCTTTACTGACAATGTCTAATGCAGTACCAGCTGGAAATAGATGTTTATAAGGTCCAGCTCTGGTATCACACTGCAGGGCAGAGAATGGTAGACTGTGACCACTGGGCAATAAATTGACAAATGGCCTTTTGAGAAGGACTATTTTAAACCAGAAGGTGCAAAATTCACTTAAGGACCTCAGGGAGCAGAAAGAGAGAAAGGCAGTTTTCCTATGGAGTAATTGAGTTTGACATACAATTAAAGAGCCCTGCCTGGGAATTGGAAGAGGAAAGACAGAGGTATTAAAAAGTGGTGACCAGAGATAGAGACACACAACTGTGTCAAATAAGAGCTCCAATTTAAAGTGCCATTGGGGGAGGTTCTGAAATGAGGATATTGATTTGTAAATTTGGAGCTTCTCACTTGGGCAACTCTGGATAGAGCACTCCAAGGCAAGGAGCAGACAATATTTAGTTACTTAATGATGATTAATGTTTATCACAGGCAACACAAGGTAATACAACCAGTGCATGCAAAACCTATAGTATTAAGAGCTTGTTGTTAGTAGTGTTAGAGTCAGGGACCAGCTAGGCTGGTGACAGAGATTGGACAGGAAAGCAGTAGAGAAAGTATGTGCTTCTGGCTTGATTTCATTTTATATATTTAAGACAATAAGACTATTAGTTGATAAATTTTAGTTGATATTTTAGAATTACATATATCAGTTATCCTTAGTGTTAAGGTGAAAGAGAAGCAGGCCTAACTCCATTTTGATATAATTCTCTTTCTGAGAATCAGTGGGAAGGCAAACCAGGCCTGATTCCACTCTGTTGTTTTATTATATTTTATTGTATTTAATAAAAAAAAAAAAAAAAACAGTTCCACTTGCCTCCCCACCCATTGCATGGTATTTTAAGTGCACCTGGTTAGAACTGTTAGAATTATTAGTATTGTGTAGAAAGTCACTAACTACCTTTCTGACAACACCCTCATGGTTATGTTAAGGTGGTCTTGATGCCATCTGTATATGATATAGAAATGTTAGCAGAGCAAATTTGACTCCACTTTACTGTTTACTCCTTCTCTGTTATATTCCATTACCTTTGAAACTGGTTCCTCTTCTTTTCCCTCCCATTGTATTACTGTGAATGCATTTAACTAGGATTGTTAGTGATGTAGGTTACTGACTGCACTCATGTTTATATCCTTGGTGATTATCACTTTTTATGATCATGCTGTTTATAACCCCCACCTGTGAGTCCCCCTCCCTACACTACCTTAGGACATTGTAGATTGTATTTGTTTTATAAAAAAGAATTACTAAGTGCTCTTGTGATCATAGCATTGTAAACTGGCTAAGCTACCTTATCCTCGTGATTTCCCCTAATTGCTGTTTTCTATCCTTGCTTGCCACCTGGAAAAATTTTGCCTTATAAAAGTCATAGCCTCAGACAACTCAGCACTGCACTCAGAAACCCCATGTTGGGACAGGCGCCAGCTGGCTGTTCAGTAAAAAGACTCTTCTTTAATTCAACTTATCTGGTGGTGTGGTCTTTGAGAGACTCCCAGGCATAACAATAGCATTCCACAAAATATACTCTAACATTGTTTGTTCCACCCCCTGAGCAAATTTATGACAGCCTGTTTCTAAAAGGATAGCCTCAGAGGTGGGGTATAGGCCCATCTCTCCCTATCCCACATAAGACTTTGATAAGGATGAGAAAACCAGCTTAAACTATGACACAAACTCCACCAATGGGAAAAACATTTCAATGATTAAACTCCTTTCAATAGAAGTTGCAAGTGATATAAAACCATAATATTCACAATCCCCTAAACTTGATGCTGTTAAAATCTGAGTCACTCCTTTTACACCTAACAAATAACTATGTATGGAGATTTTAAGATTTAACTAATATATTTATTACATCAGGGGGCAGAATTTTTACATGAAACTGTAGAGCATCATAGCTATTTTTAAAGTAATTTTTCCAAAACTTAATTTTTATCATTTTAATTATTTTATTCTTTTCTCTCACTGATCCATTTGTGTATGCCTAAAACATAACATGCTACTTCAGTTGAAAGATTCAAATTACTGTCTTTGTTACAGGGTTCATGCATACTACTCATAACAATGTATCTGGGGTACCAGGTATTCAGATTTACAGCATCTCATTATACATCCCATTCTTTGAGAATTTTTCCTGCTGTCTATTGGTCAAATCCAGGCACAAAAGTTACACTGATATCTCATTTCAATACCTATCATGCCTCCTTGCCAATTTCCTTATTGGCTTCACATTGAGGATTTTAAAAGAGAATCAGATTTAAATTTACAAATACAGTAAAGCCTCCATCGTTGACCACCTCCCTACACTGACCACCTCCTTAAGCTGACCAATTTTCATAGACCAGACATGCACTGAGCTAAGAAAGTAAAAGCAGAACTAAAAGAATCTGTCCTAGCCGCCCTGTATAGCCCTCAGCCAAGCCACAGGCATTTCTGTTGTCTGTATGTTTCTTCCTTGACAAACACGGGGCCTAGATAGTAACCTAGTAACTTCCCTGGATTCCATCGCCTTTGAGGGCAGGTGGTCCGACCGGTCTCAAGGACTCGGACGAATCTGACCTTCCCCCTTGAGCCTGGGACCTTGAGGATGATGTCATGTCTCTCTCTGTTTTATGACCCTCACATGCACTCCCGCCCTGAAAAGTGGATAAAAGAGAGGCAAGAGATTGAGTGGGGGGCTCAATTTTGGAGATGCACTGGTGTTCTGAGTTACCCCCCGTTCGGAATAAACCCGCTTCCTCTAATCAACTGGTGCCTGGAGTCTTCTGTCTGTGTCAGTTTCCTGCTTCAGCACCACATGTATGTATCAGTACAGTTGGCTAGTTCCTTATGTTGACCACCTCTGTATGTTGACCAATTTGTTACAGCACTTTGGGTGATCAAATTACAGAGGTTCTACAGTATTTAGTATATCAGCATTTTCAATAAATTAATAAAACATGAAAGCTATAATTTCTCATATAGCAATTTTTCAACGTCTCTGTCCTGATAAATTCTGCCCAATTTTTTTAAATAAGTGAGAAAACAAATAATGATCAGATTTAAGTATCAGTAAAAATTGGACAAGTATATATTGCCTTTAGGTATGATGTGATATGTATTGCATATGCAAACAGTCTTATCAAAAAAAGGTGACTCTGAATCTAATTAAAGCTTTCAAGTCAACTTCTACTTTTAGAAATATAAGAAATCAAAGGCAAGTTAAACAGTACTACAAGGACACAACAAAATAAATGCAGAATGTTAGACATTCCTCAAGATAAATCACTCAGTTTTTTTTCAATAAATCAATGGCAAGTAAAAAAAAGTTTAAAAGGTAGATAGGTACCTGTAGTCCCATATACTCTAGAGGCTGAGGCAGGAGGATCACTTGAGCCCAAGAGGTTGAGGTTGCTGTGAGCTATCCTGATGCCATGGCACTCTAGCTTGGAGCAACAGAGATAAAAAAAAAAAGAGAGAGAGAGAGAGTGACAGAGATCGAGATCAAATAATATAATAAGTATGAATCTTGTTTGTATCCTCATTTGAATAAACCTGCTATAAAAACACATTTATGATGCAATTATGGAAATTCAATTATAGATTGCATTTTAAATGACATTAGGAAAATATATCAATTGCATTTGAAAAGATAATAGCAGTGTGTTTATGTTAGAAGTAAATCCTTAATTTTTGGTGGTATATATTAAAGCCTCCATAGATATAATGACTCAGTGTCAAGAATTTATCTTAAAAATACAGAAAAGGAAACAAGGAAGGAAAGAAGAAACTGGTAAATAAAACAAGGCTAGCAAGTATCAATAACTGTTCAATCTTTGTTCTAGCTGACAGTAAAGACCTGGCCGTTCATTACACAACTCTCTCCATTTGGGGGTAAGTTGAAAAAGTATAAATTCTATTTTCCTTATTTCATATCTAATTTGTGCTTTTGAAGTTTGATATAAGTAATGTGTTGAATATAGATCAAGTCTCCACTGAATATGGGTGGATATTAAAGATTTTCAAGTGCCAAGAACTTCTAAGAGCATAAAATTGGAAACCTCTTGGAACAAAAGACAAAGAGTTCAATCTCATTTGGTAACATTCCCTACACCTCTTCATGCTTTGTCAGGTAGTGGGTAAAGTGTGAAGAAAGTGATGAACAGAGGCAGAAGAATTCTAAAATGCTGTAACTCTAGAGCCGTGGTTCTCAACCTTCCGAATGCCGTGGCCCTTTAATACAGTTCCTGTGGGTCGCGACCCATAGGTTGAGAACTGCTGCTCTAGTGCTTTTGCAGTCTGTACATAAGTTTCTATTTCTTCATCAGGTCTGCCAAATTATAGCCCGTGTGCCAAATCCAGCCTGCTGACATTTTTTTGCATCAATAATAAAATCATATGGGAACATAGCCCCACTTGTTTCTTACTGTCTATGGCTGCTTTCATAATACAGTGGCAGAGTTGAATAACCATATCATATCATATCATATCAGAGTTGAAAATTTTAAAAGAAAGTACCTCTAATAAATATTTTTTCAATTATATATGCAAACAAGATATATTTAAAAGATGAAAGAGAATATTGGCAGAAAACTATTTTGTTTACTGAGCATATAAAACATTTTTTGCTCTAATTAGTTCTCTTTGTCTCTTTGGGCTATTATAACAAAATATCATAGGCCAAATGGCTTGTAAACAACAGAACTGTATAGCTTACAGTTCTAGAGTATGAACAGTCCACGATGAAGGTACCAGCAAATTCAGTGTCTGATAAAGACTCACTTCTAGATTTAAGAGACAAAAGAGCTCTCTGGAGCCTGTTTTATAAGGCCAATAATCCCATTAATGAAAGATTCACCTTCATGACATAACTACGTCCCAATGTCCACACCTCCTAACACCATAACATTGGAAAGTAAGTTTCAGCATGAATGGGGAGGTGGAACAAACATTCAGTCTGTAGCATTACTAATAATATTTTTACTGAGATTAATATTTTTAGAAAGAGCTATATGAATATTTTTATTCTTGAAAACATTACTCTAATATTTTATAATCTTAGTAATTTGACAATACAGATCTAAGTTTATTTCATTCAAATTTTTAGATTTAGTAGTTTTTTCTGAATAAACACCACCCCTCAAATATATATACCTTAATGCAAAAAGTACATCATTAATTCTGCTTATTAAAACAAACTTCAGTTCAATCTACTGATTAGGCAAAAAATTTTGTTGAAATTTAGAGGGTAAATTTCACTCTTCCATGTTTTTGATCAAAACAGCTTGAAAATTTATCAAAAATTAATTTTTACAGGCTACACAGGGTGGCTCACACCTGTAATCCTAGCATTCTGGGATGCCAAGGTGGGTGGATTCCCCGAGCTCACCGGTTTGAGAACAGCCTGAGCCAAATCAAGACCCTATCTCTAAAAATAGCTGGGCATTGTGGTGGCCACCTGTAGTCCCAGCTACTGGGGAGGCTGCAACAAAAGATTTGCTTGAGTCCAGGAGTTTGAGGTTGCTGTGAGCTATGAAGCCACAGCACTCTACCAAGGGTGACAAAGTGAGACTCTGTCTCAAAAAAAAAAATTAATTTTTACATTTTTGGTAAATTGTTTCAAAGCCACTGAAACTGTTCAGGTGGGAGATTTTTTAAAACATTGTTTCCAGTTAATTTAAGGGTTCCAAAAAATTAGGTTACGATGTTTGCATTTGTTTGGTAGAGCCACTCTTACATTTATGTCCCGTCCCCAAGAGATGTTCCACACACCCTAACATTGTGCCCATCCCCCCTCCTCCTCTTTCCCCCTCCTTCATTTCCTCACCCCCACCCTGAATTGATTTGAGCTTTTCTCTTGTATTAGATCATCTACTGGCTTCATATTAGTATTGAGTACATTAGATTCTTGCTCCTCCATTCTTGTGAAGTTTTACTAAGAAGAATGTGTTTCAACTCCATCCAGGTTAATATAAAAGATAAGTCTCTGTCTTTTTAGTGGCCAAATAGTATTCTATGGTATACATATACCACAGCTTGTTAATCCATTCCTGGGTTGGTGGGCATTTAGGTTGTTCCCACATTTTGGCGATTGTAAATTGAGCTATGATAAACAATCTAGTGCAAATGTTCTTATGATAAAAGGATTTTTTTTTTCTTCTAGGCAGATGCCTACTAATGGGATTGCAGGATCAAATGGGAAGTGTAATTTGAGTTCCTTGAGAATTCTCCATACTTCCTTCCAAAAAGGTTGTATTAGTTTGCAGTCAAGGTAGGAGTTTTTAAACTGGTTGGAAAAAGAAAAATCTGTTTTCAAATTTGTAAGTATCCACAGAGTTTTACTATGTGATACATGTTACAGTTTAGGTTCTCAGAAAGCACACATTGCTGAGTTTGGAGGCCAAATGTTTTTCAGGGGCTCAGTCCTACAAAGGAAAGAGAGGGGAAGAAGAATGGAGCAGTGGAAGGAGTGGAGTTGCTACAAAGGTCCAACCATGCCCGACTCCTCTAGCAGGCATGTCTGGAGCAAGAGTGTCATGCACTGGTCAAGACGAGCAGAGACTTTCTACAGCCCTGAACCACCCAATCACCTTGTCTCCCAGGAAGGACATGACCTCCTGAGTCATCAGTCAGCAGAGGCTGACCGACCTTCTCCCCATAGCTGGGCCAGCTCACCTTAGTATCTGCCACACATGTACATCCAAACATCCACTTAAAAAAAAAATGTTTTCTTCAAAATACAACTTTCTTCAAAGGGTACTTATTTTCTCTCTTTTTGTTAAAATGTCACATTTGCCTCGAAGCTGATTAAATATAGTTTTAAATCATTATTATCTGATAAGTAATAGTAATTTTTTTTT
>NW_003852434.1:4994379-4998981 GCF_000181295.1 Otolemur garnettii
GGTTCGAACCCACCAGACTCGGTGTATGTGGCCAGTGTCATAACCACTGTGCTATGGGTGCTGAGCTAAAATTAATAGTAATTTTAAAATTATTATTATCTAATAGGATAGCAGGTAGCTTAATAGACAGTTACACTTGTTATATCAGAAAATACTTATCTTTTTTTTTTCTTTAAGAAAAATGCATTCTCATCTATAACTGCAATTCCTCTAAAGTCTTTGGTAGAAGATAACCAAGTAGCCTCACTGTAGTACAAAAGATTGTCATGATCATGTCCTGTGGATTGCACTTATTTAGAGCTTGTATTATAGATTAAAAAAAATTTTTTTGACTGGATGTATTAGCTCACTCCTGTAATCTTAGCATTCCAGACCAGCCTGAGCAAGAGTGAGACTGTCATCTCTACTAAAAATAGAAAAACTAGCCAGGCATTATGCCGGACACCTGTAGTCCCAGTGACTCAGGAGGCTGAGCCAAGAGGATTACTTGAGCCCAAGAGTTTGAGGTTGCTGTGAGCTATGATGATGCCATAGCACTCTACTGAGAGCAACAGAGTGGGACTCTGTCTCAAATTTTAAAAAAAATAATTAACCATATCAATGATACCTGTCAGGATTTTGTATATATGGGACTTCAATTTTGCTTTTATATGTTTATGAATGATGAAATAAATAAATTTGAGTTGTGCTATCTCAGAAATCGATCTGTAACCTAAGAGTACTTTTAAAATTCCAGGCCATGCAGCTTGGTTACATGCATCATTTTTCTAGAAAAGTTGTTTTCATTAAAGTTACTTACTATTGAGAGATGCCTTTTCTGGTTCATATTCTTTAGTGGCTTATACAGAAAGTAGTGCTCAGTAGACTTTATTATTGAAAAGAATCCAGCAGAGACCACAAAGTTAGACCTTAGAGAAATACTGGTACTAGCATGGATAGCAAGCCAGCCTGTCCAGGAATCTCTGTATGTCATTTGTATATCAGGTGAGGACTAGTTCAGTGAGAAATGAATCACATACTCCAGAACTTAAAGCATCACTCTGACAATAGCCATCAGACTGTAAATAAGCAGGGATTTCTTTGCACATTTGGTTTAAAAATACGATAATTTAGAAATTCTACAATCTAAAGTAAGTTTTCCAACTTTGGTTTTTGTACTAGATAACTAGATAGATAAATAAGATATAGAATATGGGCAGAATTCATAAGGAAATATAAATTCAACCTAAAACATATGCATAAATGAAGAAATGTATAAAAGTAGCAATGACGTATTCATTAAAAGATGGGTAATATGATCTATAAACTAAACACATACGAAGTGCTCATGACACAATGTGCTGAGAGTGAATGACCAGGAAAGGGTGCCTCTGTGGACAGTTGCATTACAGAGCTCCCACACCTGCCTCCAGACACCTCCTGTACCAAACAGGGCAGGGAGCATGACCACTTGCCACAAAGCAGTTTTCGACATTCAGGAGTCAGTCTATATCTTAAATATTAATACATTTAATTGCTATGTTATTTTACATTTAAAAATAGAAGATTGGGCTTGTAATCCTAGCACTCTGGAAGACTAAGACAGCTGATTGCTTGAGCTCAGGAGTTCAAGACTAGCCTGTGCAAGGGTAGACCCTGTCTTTACTAAAAATAGAAAAACTAGTCGGGCATGGTGGCGGGTGTCTGTAATCCCAGCTATTCAGGAGGCTGAGCCAAGAGGATTGCTTCAGCCCAAGAGTTTGAAGCTGGTGTGAGCTAAGGTGCCACAGCACTCTCCTGAGGGTGACGCAGTGAGAGTTTGTCTCAAAAAATAACAGTAAATAAATAATAAAAAGAGAAGTAATCATTTCTTCTCACATCTAGTGAGAATTTTTTTATACACCTGCTGGTTCCCCTTAGAGACCACTGGAGTCCCATGAGCTTTTGGAGTGAAAAGAAAAACTAATGTAGGAAAGTTACTTAACCTCTCTGAGCTCCATTTTGTTCATCTTTAAAATGGTAATTAAAATGATAATAATGCCATGCTGACAGATTTACTGTGAATGTCGAATTGAAGATTATGTAAAAGCACACTGTAAAACATTATAGAACTATTAGTTAACGGTGTGTAATAAACATTTCAGGAGGAGTTATAAACCTGCAGGGTACTGAGTCCTAAGAGAGGAGAAGACTTGTGGGAGATGATTTACATAATGTTATTTATGTAAGAATTTTATTGTCTCTAAGACTTTTTAAAAAATTGACATTAAGATGTCCTGACATTATAATATCATAGAATGCCAAGAACTAATACATCTTCTCAAAGAAGGTAGTCATCATATATTCATATGAAATATGTAGGGGGCAGAAAGAAGCAATAGATAAGAACACTGTCCGGGCGAAGCTTTCAAAATATCTCCCCCTTTGGAAACGCTGAGTGATAAATGGAGTACCTTAAATCCTCCCTAGCCCATCACTTTAGTTTGAGTCAACTTAAGACATTTATTTAATGAGGTCACAACCCAATTAACTTGTTTGGGTAACCTAAAAAATAACTGTAAACAGTTTGACAAGTTGGATGTGATGGCTCATGCCAATAATCCTAACACTCTGGGAGGCCGAGGCAAGTGGGTTGCTTAAGGCAGGAGTTTGAGATCAGCCTGAGCAAGAGCGAGACCCTGCCTCTGCTAAAAATAGAAAAACTAACCAGGTCTGTAGTCCCAGCTACTCAAGAAGCTGAGGCAGGAGGACTGCTCAAGTGTAAGAGTTTGAGGTTGCTGTGAGTGATGATGCCACAGCACTCTACCCAGGGCAACAAGTGAGACTTCATCTCAAAAGAAACCCAACTTGAAAATTTTATTTTTCTATGTACATTGGATAATGTACACAAATTTGGTCCACAATTATCAAATTTAACATTGATAATCCCAAAGTTTAACATTTTATTTCTACTGCTCTTCTCTCAGTATCCCTGCTAGAGTTTTTCTTCTATACTCTAAAAATTAGTTATCATTCCTCCATAGATTCCTACCAAATATCTATTTATTTTTATTGATACATATTAGATATATATACTTTGGGGTACATGTGATAATTTGAAACATTAATATAATCAAATCAGAGTAATTGGGATATCCATCAGCTTGAATATTTATATTTCCCTTACACTAGAAAGATTTGAATTATTCTCTTCTAGCTATTTTGAAATATATGATTGATTATTGCGAACTGTAGTCACCCTACTAGTCCAATGAACACCAGGTCTAATTTCTTCCATTGAAGTATAAATCTATACTCATTAATCAACTTCCCTCTCTCTCTTTTGGAAACAGTCTTACTCTGTTGCCCAGGCTAGAGTGCTGTGGTGTCAGCCTAGCTCCCAGCAACCTCAGACTCTTGGGTTCAAGTGATTCTCCTGCCTCAGCCTCCTCATAGCTGAGACTATAGGCATTGGCCACGATGCCTGCCTAGTTTTTCTATTTTTGGTAGAGACAGGGTCTCACTCTGGCCCAAGCTGATCTTGAACTCCTGAGCTACAGCAATCCTCCCTCCTCAGCCTCCCAGAGGGCTAGGATTACAGACATGAGCCACCGTGTCAGGCCTAATCAACCTCTATTCACCTTTCCACTGCCCCTTATCCTTCCTGGCCTTCCAAATGATTACTTTTGATTAAATTTACTTCTTAAAATCTGGATCCCTCATCTTAATCTGTGTGTGAGCATTTATATTCATATATTTCCAAATATCCTTAAAATCAATGATTTTATAATCTGTGCCTAACCACTCCACACCCATCCACTCACCAGGCACCAAGTTCCTCTGATTTTGGCAAAAGAATTAACAGTGTTCTTGTTATCCTGACTCTGAATGAGAAAGTCATCTTTCAAGCTGGGTACAGTGGCTCATACCTGTAATCCTAGCACTCTGGGAGGCTGCCTGTACTAAAAATAGAAAAGAAACCCAGCCAGGCACAGTGGTGCACGCCTGTAATCCCAGCTACTTGGGAGGCTGAGGCAAGAGGATCACTCAACCCCAAGAGTTTGAGGTTGCTGTGAACTATGATGTCACAACACTCTACCCAGGGTGGCGAGTGAGACTCTGTCTAAAAAAAAAAAAAAAGTCATCTTTCACAAAGCTCTCCTTTGCTCTCCAAACCCCAAAATAACAAAAATCCCAATGATTCTTCTTTAAAAATATAACTTCCATCATCCCTATGTTACTATTCTGGTGCTAGCACTCCAGTTCAGGCCTTTATTTTCTTTATATTAAAGCCCCGGCACTCATCTTTCAACTGGCAATCCCTCCCTAATGCAATCCCTTCCTGTGTTCTGCTCATAGACTTATCCTCTTAAAGCGTGGTTTCTTCTATGTCATCTCTCTGTTACAAAATGTTCATACTTCCTACTATCTATAGAATAAATGCCCAAACTCCTAAATCAGGCATTCAATCTGGCATTCAAATTTGACCACATTTAACCTTTGCTAACACACACATTACAACATTCAACCAAGCTGGAGAAATGTCTTGATTCTAAATATATTATGCTCTTTCCTGCCTATGCTTTGCCATATCACAGACCGATGAAAATATCTTTTTTTCTGCTTTGTTCTCAGCTCTTCCAT
>NW_003852434.1:4999849-5002016 GCF_000181295.1 Otolemur garnettii
AGTGCAAGAGGTTTAGAATAATAACAAAGGAGGAAATTGGAGATTGAGAAAAGATAAGAGAGGAGATGGTGATGCCATGTAAGAGTAGGTGTTTGTGCATGATCCTTCTGGAAGGAACAAGGGAAGCTGAGGCGAAGTAGAATGGGTCCTCAACAAGCAAGAACTGTTGAGGTCCGGGAGCTAGACACTGAGATGTGTGTAAGTGAGAGAAAAATGTGGTAGGACCAGAGCCTTGACTAGACATCAGGAGCAGAAGAAAGAATACAAGACCACCTGTAGGTGGCGGGAGCCGTGGGAGGTGAGGAGAGCGGCTGATGAACATTCTGTAAATAGGTGGGGAGTCATCCTCTGTCAGCATGCTGGAAGCAGAGAAACAAGGATTCCATGTGCGCCCATCTGAACCAGCTAAGTAATTCTGTCTTTGGCGCTGTTGTGGGGAGCTCCCAGGAACCATACAGTGTATACAAAGAACCATAAATATTTAGTCTCTGCACCCCCAAGGAATCCATAGCTCAATTAGACAAACTATTCATGTTTACGTGAGAAAAAAAATCTTTCAGTGCAGTGCATTATTCTCCCCCAGGTTCAAATTCATTTTGTGAAAGTTTCAATATACATTAATTTCTTTCCGCATTATTTATTTATTGAGACCGAGTCTCACTTTGTCACCCTTGGTAGAGTGCCAGGGCGTCATAGCTCGCAGTATCCTCCTGCCTCAGTTTTTCATTTTTAGTAGAGATGGGGTCTCACAGGCTGGTCTCTAGCTCAAGTAATCCTCCCACCTCAGCCTCCCAGAGCACTTACGATTACAGGGGTGAACCACCCTGCCCAGCCTCTGCTTAATTTTTAAAGACAGTTTTATCTCCATTTTGGATCGATGAGGTCTACCTTGGTGAAGATCATTAAAGAGGATGCCGTGAGTGTCTAGGCACAGGTAAAGCAGGCGGCAGAGGAGCTGACTATTTTTGCAACCACGTCTGGGGAGAGAGAAAGTCAAGAGAAAGTCACTGGGGGCTTCAGCAGCGCTCCCGTGATAACAACGCGGAGGGCATGCACCTGAACTCACAGTCCATGGATCTTGTTATTCACACAGAACAAGAGTGCTCTTTATGTAAAGACCAAGATGCTCCAAATTGTTTTGCCATCTGAATATGTAAGAGGACACATATCACTTAAATTAACATTACCTCGGGAGTATCCTTTTTAACTCACAGTGTCTCTAAACCATAACATTTGACTCTGATTACAGAACGTTTGCTCACTGTCAAAGAGACATGCATGTATCCAGCCTTCCTTTCTTCGGAATTGTACCTGTTGCATCACCTGTGTGAAAGGCCCTCACTGCACACATGGACGTCTCAAATTTCTGATTGAACCCATACCACCCCTCTTTGTAAAGTGTTCCCTGAGACTCTAGAATAAATGATCTTATTTTCTACAAACACCTACTACATATTTTTATAATTCATTTGAAAAAACAGTGTACTACTTTCAAATAGTTCATATACATATCATGAATTATTTACATTATTATGTTGTTCAACTTTTTTGTTTGTCTCTCCAACCAGATTTTAAGATCCTTGCAGTCTATATAATTATTTTCATATACCACACCCCCTCACATAGTGCCATGCCTATTACTTATTTGTTTAATACAAAACGATTACACAAAAATATAAGCAATAAATTGCATCCCTGCAATACAACCTAATAATTGTTCATTATTTTTTAAAATAAACTCTGAGGACAGATAAGCTATTTTTTTTTTCTTTTTTGAGACACAGTTCTACTATGTCACCCTCGGTAGAGTGCCGTGGTGTCTTAGCTCACAGCAACCTCATATTTTTCGGCTTAAGCAATTCTCTTACCTCAACCTTCCAAGTAGATGGGACTACAGGTGCCCGCCACAATTTTTTTGTTGCAGTTGTCATTGTTGTTCAGCTGGTCTGGGCAGTTTCAAACCTGCCACCCTCAGTGCATGTGGCTGGTGCCGTAATCACTGTGCTACAGAGAAGTTAATATTTTATTTCAATTTTGTGCATATAATCTGCATTCATGGCTTTGATTTCAGTTATGGTAGACTGGTAAAAATGGTACTTTCTAGTATTTCATTTTTATTTTCTAGAACAATTTGACATTGATAGTATTTTTTTTTTTTTTGAGACAG
>NW_003852434.1:5002036-5017071 GCF_000181295.1 Otolemur garnettii
TCCTTGCAGTCTATATAATTATTTTCATATACCACACCCCCTCACATAGTGCCATGCCTATTACTTATTTGTTTAATACAAAACAATTACACAAAAATATAAGCAATAAATTGCATCCCTGCAATACAACCTAATGATGGTCCATTATTTTTCAAAATAAACTCTGAGGACAGATAAGCTATTTTTTTTTCTTTTTTGAGACACAGTTCCACTATGTCACCCTCGGTAGAGTGCCGTGGTGTCTTAGCTCACAGCAACCTCGTATTTTTCGGCTTAAGCAATTCTCTTGCCTCAACCTTCCAAGTAGATGGGACTACAGGCGCCCGCCACAATTTTTTTGTTCCAGTTGTCATTGTTGTTCAGCTGGTCCGGGCCAGTTTCAAACCTGCCACCCTCAGTGCATGTGGCTGGTGCCGTAACCACTGTGCTACAGGCCCAAACCCAGATAAGTTAATATTTTATTTCAATTTTGTGCATATTATCTGCATTCATGGCTTTGATTTCAGTTATGATAGACTGGTAAAAATGGAACTTTCTCGTATTTCATTTTTATTTTCTTTTTCTTTTTTTTTTTAATTTTCTAGAACAATTTGACATTGATAGTATTAACACTGTTATCAGTGTTTGAATTCAGCAAACTCCTCCCTCAATTTTTTATCATAGGGGAAGCAGAGAAACAAAAACATCAAGTCCTTAATTTTGGTGTTCAGAGATCCAAGAAGTATTTTGACAGGGCATATAAATAAGCGTAATGGGTCTTCCCACCACCAAAGTCCAAGCTTCTAAAGTGCATCCTGTCAGGACAGATCCTCTCCCTGTTCCTTTCCCCTTGTCTTCTCTGAATCCTCTGTAGAGATGGAGAGGAAGCAAGTAGAGGTGACACTGGTGTAACCCTTCAGAAGTAGCCAGATACTTCCCTACCCTTCCATGTGGGCCCCTACTCTGACCTGATAACACCTAAAGGAGAGGATGGTGATTATTCCCCAGGAAATATCAGGGATCTGAGACAACAAGAGATCTGTGCTCAGTTTCAGTTCTGGTTGATCCCGAAAGATGCTGTGTTCGAAAGAATTTCTCAACTCTACATAACATGGAATAGTTGAGTAAATCCTCTGCCCGATGTGTAGGAGGGCTGGAGTGACCCAGACTCATGGAAAGCCATTTTTCACTCTGTTCAGGCCTGATGGAGCAGCAAAATGTCTTTCTTCCTGGTAGTTGGAGTGCTGTGAAGACTGCAAAGGTCTCACAGTTGAGAGAGGGAACTGGGCAGAGGATAGTGGACCATATGATTAGAAGCCCATCAGGGAACCTAGGACCCACAGGTGGCATTGTGCAACAATGGTTATACTGAGGATTGTATCCCATGTAGATGCCAAGAGGCCTGAGAGGGAGAAATCTGGATACAGCTCACTCCACCAGACTGTGAGTATACTGATTAAGCCCTTTGAAGCTACGTGCTATCCCAAAGAAATGGGACAGGAAGGGAAGAAACAGTGGAGGGGATTACATCTGCCTGAAAATGATTATTTTTCTGCTGTAATGTGTGCCTTGAAATAATGTGGTTATTTTCAATGTGGTTAGGTTAAACCACAGAAAACCCACATGAGATTTTCACAATGCCTGATAATGTATAATAATACAGCTTGGGAATTTTATAAAGTCATAATGATATAGAAATTACTCCTTAAGAATTTACAGGTGAGACTCATTAAGCTGTCTGCATCTTATACATTTTCTTGGTTGAGGGAGATTTTTTTTTGTTGTTTGTTTGTTTGTTTTAAGCAAGTTTTTCTAGTTTCCTCCATGGCTGTTGACATACTCAGGTTTCCAAATTCCTTTTGCATTAGTTTTGGGCTTCTACATGTTCTTAGAAATTAGAACTATCCATTTCATTAACGTTCACAAATTTAATATCACACTGGTGCCTTCAGGTAGCCTCAGTGGTAGAATCCCTAATTCCTATTGATCTTTGCTCCCCCTCTCCCCATTAACTTTGACAGAAATTCTTTACTTTTATTGGTCGTTAAAAAAGAAAGAAAAAAAAACCACAAATGTTGAATATAACAGCTAACAGTGCAAGTTCCAAAGCACAGATCACGGAATAGTGACTGTACTAGAATCTTGACTCAGTTCCTACCTTGAGACTGTATAGTTCAGCAGCGCTATTCTGGGTTGTTTGCAAGTCTTGAAGATACTGCTGAAAGCCTGATTCTACAGCCCTTCCTATTCTGTTGTCAGTACCAACTTTGTCACATTAAATCCATTTCTATGTAAAACAGAATACTGTGGTTCCTAAAGCAAATTGTTGATGATTTTCCTACTATTTTCTAATTCAATAATATCTAATTTACCTTTATTTATTCATTTCCCCATATAGTTGTCTATTTTTATTTTTCATGGTTCTTAGATATATTTAGTTTTTTTCCCCTTCTCTTCTCTCGTCTTCTCCCCATTCCTCCCCAACTTTCTTTATTTTTTTTTGTTAAGAGTAAAAGCATTGGACACTATGCCTGTTTCTCTGAGCTTTGGAGCCGACCCATACTACGTTAATATTTAAATAGTATATAAAGGCTGGGCATGGTGGCTCACGCCTGTAATCCCAGCACTTCAGGAGGCTGAAGTAAGTAGATCGCCTTAGCTCAGGAGTTCGAGACCAGCCTGAGCTAGAGTGAGACCCCATCTCTAAAAATAGCCAGGCATTGTGGTGGGCACCTGTAGTCCCAGCTACTTGGAAGGCTAAAGCAAGAGAATCTCTTGAGCCCAAGAGTTAGAGGTTGCTGTGAGCTAAGACACCAGTGCACTCTACCAGGGGCAATTAAGTGAGACTCTGTCTCAAAAAAACATGGCTCGGTGCCTGTGGATCAAGCGGCTAAGGCGCCAGCCACATACACCTGAGCTGGCAGGTTTGAATCCAGTCCGGGCCACCAAACTACAATTACGGCTGACACGGGTGTTGTGGCAAGTACCTGTAGTCTCAGCTACTTGGGAGGTGGAGGCAGGAGAATTGCTTGAGCCCAGGAGTTGGAGGTTGCTGTGAGCTGTGATGCCACTCTACCCAGGGTGATAGCTTGAGGCTCTGTCTCAAAAAAAAAAAAAAAAATTAAATGGTATAGAATTGCCAGTTTCACTTCCTCTTTTTCACTTTTTATTTTTTATTTTTATGGGTACATAATAGTTGATATTTATAGGGTACAGATGATGTTTTGATACAGGCATATAATGCATAATAATCAAATCAGGGTAATTGGGGTGTATATCACCTCAAGCATTTATCATTTCTTTGTGTTAAGAACATTCCAGACCTCATCTAATGTACATGATGCAATGGCACATTTCAAAACTATTAAAAAATGAGTATAATTGTGATGGATGTGTTACTTAGTTCATTGTAAGCATTTCACATTGTATATC
This sequence comes from Otolemur garnettii, assembly GCF_000181295.1. NCBI lineage: Eukaryota > Metazoa > Chordata > Mammalia > Primates > Galagidae > Otolemur > Otolemur garnettii. The sequence goes on from NW_003852434.1 coordinate 5,005,448, forward strand.
AAAGCAGTACCCGGAACCCCATAAATGCATCAATGTACAAAGTTATGATTTAATAAAAAATAATTTAAAAAAGAACATTCCAGTTCCACTCTTTCCGTTATTTTAAAGTACATGTCAATAATTTATTGTTTGACTATAGTCACCCTTTAAACAATAATTATCTGACAAAATAGTATTTTCAAGGGATTGGATAGGCCCTCTTTCTTCTTTTAATTTTTTATTACTTTTTGTTTATCTAGGGTATTTTTGCATTATGTGTAAAGAATATGGTGCTCTATCTTTTGGAAATCGTTGCAATTTTTTTCATTTAACATGCAATCAAATTTTGTAAACTTACAGATGTTCTTGGCTTTGAAATTATATTCTTTGTAAGGCACAAATCAAGTTTATTTATATTTTGTATAATTAAAATTTTTTTCTTTGGCCTACTCAGAACTAAAATTTTCTCACTTGTATTTGTGCCAATTTCTTCTTTTATTCAAACAGCTTTTGTGTAATACATCATAATATAAAGGTTCATCAATTTACATTTTCATTGTGAGTTTTCCCTTTTACTTTTTATAACATTTACTTAATGTGGTTGGCTTCTTTAATCCCCTCACATCCCTTCATTTCTTAAAGTGATTACCCTTTCTTTTTGCTTGTATTTACCTAGGATTTTTTCCTTCTTTCATAGGCTTACTACATCATTTTGCTCTATGTATATTCTTTGTAAGCAAAACATATGTTTGTAGACATACTTATTCAGTAATTTATTTGTTTTATCTTCTTTCTTTTTATTAAGAGTACATATTATGCTTTTAATTCTATTAGTACAGGCGTATCTAAGTTTATGTAATATTGTAAATCTTTTTTGTCTTTCAACAATGTTCACAGCATCTTCACCAGGAACAGATTCCAACTCAAGAACCCACTTTCTTTGCTCATCCATAAAAACTAACTCTTCACACCTTAAAGTTTACCATGAAATTATAGCAATTCAGCCCCATCTCAGGCTTCACTTCTAATTCTAAATCTCTTGCTATCTCCACCACGTTTGCAGTTACTTTCTCCAATGAAGTCTTGATCTTCTCAAACTCATGCATGAATGTTGGAATTAACCTCTTGCAAACTCCTGTTAATGTTGATATTTTGACCTCCTCCCATACATCATGAATTTTTTTTTTTTTGAGGCAGAGTCTCATATGTCACCCTTCATAGAGTGCTGTAGTGACTCTATGTGTCACTATGTGTAGTGACACAGTTCACAGCAACCTCAAACTCTTGGGCTTAAGCGATTCTCTTGCCTCAGCATCCCAAGTAGCTGGGGTAACAGGCGCCCACCACAATGCCGAGCTTTTTTTTTTTTTTTCTGCAGTTGTCATTGTCATTTAGCAGGCCTGGGCTGGGCTTGAACCCACAAGCTTCGGTGTATGTGGCTGGTGCTCACAGACACAGAACTATGGGCTCCAAGCCAATCATGAATGTTCTTAATTGTATCTAGAATGATGAATCCTTCCCAGAAGAGTCTCTATTTACTTTGTCCAGATCCATTAGATGAATCACTATCTATGGCAGCTATGGCCTTACAAAATGTATTTCTATTTTTTTTTTTTTTTTTTGAGACAGAGCCTCAAGCTGTCCCCCTGGGTAGAGTGCCGTGGCATTACAGCTCACAGCAACCTCCAACTCCTGGGCTCAAGCGAGTCTCCTGCCTCTGCCTCTCAAGTAGCTGGGACTACAGGCACCCGCCACAATGCCCGGCCCCGGCCATTTTTTGGTTGCAGCCGTCATTGTTGTTTGGCGGGTCCAGGCTGGGGATTCGAACCTGCCACCTTAGGTATACGTGGCTGGTGCCTTAGCCGGTTGAGCTATAGGCGCCGAGCCACAAAATGTATTTCTTAAAAAAAAGTTTAGCATTAAAATTATTTCTTGATTCATGCACTACAGAGTGGATATTTTATTAGCATGCATGAAAACAACATCAGTCTTCTTGCACCTCTCCATCAGAGGTTTTGGGTAACTAGGTACATTGTCAATTAGCAGTAATATTTTGAAAGTGCTTTTATTCCCTGAGTAGTAGGTCTCAATAATGAGCTTAAAATATTCAATAAATTACCTGTAAACAAATGTGCCGTCATCAAGGCTTTGTTGTTTCATTTATAGAGCACAGGGAGAGTAGATTCAGCATAATTCTTGAGGGCCCTAGGGTTTTCAAAATGGCAAGTAAGCACCGGGTTCAACTGAAAGCACTGGCTGCATTAGCCTCCAACAAGAGTCAGCCTGTCCTTTGAAGCTTTGAAGCCAGGCATTGCTTTCCTCTCCCTTCCTAGATGGCATCTCCTTCCAATGGAAGGCGGTTTCATCATATTGAAGATCTGTTGTTTAGTCCAGCCACCTTCATCAGTGATCTTACGTGGCTCTTCTGGATACCCTGCTAGCTTCTATGTTAGCACTTGTTGCTGCCCAGCATGCTATGGAGACAACTTATTACCTTAACCTCATGAAGCTGCCTCTACCATCCTCCAACCTTTCTTCTGTAACTTCCTTACTTCTCTCAGCCTTCACAGAATTGAAGACAGCTATCAGGGCTTTGCTCTGGATTGAGCTTTGGCTTAAGGGAATATTGTGACTGGTTTTATCTACCAAACCACTAAAACTGTCTCCATATAAACAGTGAAGGCAGTTGTGCTTTCTTATCTTTCACTGGAGTAGCAGTTATAATTTCCTTCCAGAACTTTTGCGTTGCTAACTGTTTGGCACAAAAGGCCTAGCTTTGGGTCCATCTGGGCTTTAAGCATGCCTTCCTCACTAAGTTCAATCATTTCTAACTTTTGATTTATAGTGAGATATACATGAATCTTCCTTTTGCTTGAACACTTAGAAGCCATTGTAGGTTATTACTTTGGTGTAATTTCAATATTGTTGGATCTCAAGGAATAGGGAGGCCCCATAAGGGGAAATAACCTGCAGGTGGGACAGACAGAACACACTATTAAGTTTGCTGTCCTCTGTGGGTGTGGTTCCCGGTGGCCAAAACAATTACAGTAGTAGCATCAAAGATCATTCATCACAGATTACCATAACAGATACAATAATAATAAGAATGAAAAACTTTGAAATATTTGTGAGAATTAACAATATTTGACACAAAGACATGAAGTGAGCACATGCTATTGGAAAAATGTTGCCAACAGACTTGTAGACACAGGATTGTCACGAATCTCCAATTCATAAAAAGCACAGTATCTGCACAGTAGAACAAAGCAGAGCACGATACAAGGGGGTCCACCTGTAATTAATTAAAGATTTATTTGTAAGAAAAGTTAGTTTTATGAAAGTGATGCACATTAAAAATCTAAATAATTCCAAAAATTCAAAGGAAATATGGAAGATCTATCCCAAATCTTCTTGTCCCAAAATAACCACCACCAAACTTTGGTTAGCAGAATTTCACTTTTCTGTATTCTGTTTGCCTAAGCAAACAGGTTTGAAAGATTTTTATTTTTCTTCTTTTGATAAATTACAGTTACTTAAAATTTAATTCAATGAAAGAAACTGAAGCGAAACTGAAAGAACTGGTGCACTGTAAGGTAGTATTTCTTTACTACAAACAATAAGTTTCTAAAAATCTTCTTTAAAAAATATATTCAAAGGCTGGAATCATGACTTTTTAAACTGTGTGTGCAATGTCACGCAGTATCTACAGCCTTCTGGCTGTGGATGTTTGTCATTTAGTTTTTTCCACCAGCTTCTCCCAGATTTATATTACCAACATTATTAACTTTATAATGTCAGGATTAATAACATTTACATTTTATTCTGCCATCAAAATTCCTGACATGTTTTATGTTTGGCTTTACACAGAAAGGGATTCTGTTCATTATTATTAGTTCTGCTACCTTAGCTTCTTTATTTTTGAGATCTCTGTTTCCATAAATCTCTTAGGTGATTGAATTCCACTGACATTCTTTTTTTCAAGAAGTGCTTATGGGCCATGTATCCCTTGAGTTTCTGTACAATTGAGAACACGTGTCTCTGTCTTCAGAGTTGCAGGACAACTTGGCTAGTAATACATTTTAAAGACACATTTTATTTCCCTCAGAACATTATAGACGTGTGTCCTGTTTTCTAGCATTAAAGTGTTACTATGAAAAACTCCAAAGAAAATCTGAATATTTTACCTTGCTTGCTATTTGCTTCTCTGCATAAAATTTTCATAAAATTCTGTCTTTATTCCTAAAATTCAAAATTGTACCAGGAAACATTTTAGGGTATATCATTCCGTATCGGTTATTCTGAGTTTGCTTTTTCAATCTACAAATCTGGTCTTCATTTCCAGAATGTGTTTTCTAATTCATTTTTTAATTACTTAACTTAATTTATTTTCTTTCTCAGTTTACATTTCTTCCACAAACTGTTTTATTGTACGTGCCTATGTAGCAGTTTATTTTCCCTACATCAAATCTGATTCTGTACATCACTACATTTTTTCATTTTGCAGTGTGATTTCTTTAGGCTGTGCCTTCAGTTGTGTTTTCTTTTTCTTTTTCTAACATGTTTGTAGTAACTAGTAGGCAATTCGGTATGAGGCTGAAAGTGTGGGGAAGGGTCTGGGTTGGAGATATTAATTTCTGTAATAAATGAGCATATAGAACTGAATTCATTAGAATTACAGAATAAAGGTGTCACCTTGGACAGCAGTAGTGTGAGGCAGAGGGAAGCGACCTGGTAAGAGAAACAGGAAAACTGAACAGAGAATTTGAAAGGAATCAGGAAAAGTGGTAAACTAAGGGATGTGAGAATATCAGGAAAAAGAAGACTCAGCATTGCCAAAATCAGAATAGAGATCCTCTGGTATGAGGACAGAAAACACTGTTTTATGTTGCATTAGGAGACCACTGATGACTGTGGAAGAGCAGAGTGGTGAAGGTGGAACCCACTCACAGGTAATTTTAGAATGAATATTAGTGTCTGAGTGGAGAAATGGAGCATAAATGGGCCATTCTTGAAAAGTTCAAAGACAAAGAAATAGAAATTCGGAGATATATATATATTCTTCCATATTTTATAAATAGATAGACATACAAGATTAAATTGCTTGGAATTTACAGTGTAAAATCCAGGTATCTGTAGCCAGTCTTTAATGTCGTGGTGTGTGTGTTAGTCTGAGTTTCTACAGAACATGGACAGTTAGATACATATATACATAGAGAGACAGATAGAGATTGATTTATTATAAAGAACTGGCTTATGTGGTTCTGGAGGCTTAGAAATCCCAAGATCTGAGTTGGCAAGCTGGAGACCGAGGAGAGTCAGTGGTATTGCTCTAGTCTGAGTCCAGTCTTACGGAAGGAAAGACTAATGTCCCAGATTGAAGAGAGTCAGGCAGAAAGCACAAATTCTCCCTTACCTTTTTGTTCCATTCAGACCTTCGGCAGATTGGGTGAGACTCACTCATATTGAGGAGGGACAGTCTCAGTCTATTGATTCAAATTCATTCAATTTCGACCAGAAACATCCTCACAGACATAGCCAGAATAATGTTTAGTCAAATACCTGAGTAATCTGTGCCCACTCAAGTTAACACACAAAATTAACCGTCGCTGATTTAATTTACTATTTTTTTCTTATTTATTTTGTGTATGTAATGACAAAACTAGAAAACATACTGCTTTCTCTAACTTACTGTACTGGGCCGAGCTATCCCTCAAATTAGGCAGCACTCTTTCCCCAAGACAGTATCATATCTTGGGAGGAACTAGGAACAAATAAAGTTAAACATTAATCTACTTTTTTCTAAATTTCTGTCACTGAAATGTTTTGTTCTTCCTTACCTTTAGATATGTATTGCCACCTTGTGCACTTTTAAAAAATCAAGTTTCTTTTTCACTGTACTTTTGCAATCCAGGCAATGCTGTGAAGGGATATAATTACAAGAAAAATAACCTAAAACACAACTTACAGTTGCTTTATTTAAACATTTTTCTCAATAGTTTGAGTTTCTAGAAAGAACCAATCACCAATAGAGTTCTATTTTCTTGTCTTGTCAAGAAATTAAATAGTTCTAAATTCAAATTGAGGTTATATAAAATTGATTATATTTAGAACCATTCACCAATAAATAGAGTTCTATTTTCTTGCCTTGTCAAGAAATTAAACCATTGGGTGGTGCCTGTGGCTCAGTGAGTAGGGCGCCAGCCCCATATACCCAGGGTGGAAGGTTCAAACCCAGCCCCGGCCAAACTGCAACAATAACAACAACGCAACAAAAAAATAACCAGACGCTGTGGCAGGCACCTATAGTCCCAGCTACTTCGGAGGATGAAGCAAGAGCATTGCCTAAGCCCAGGAGATGGAGGTTGCTGTGAGCTGTGTGACACCACGGCACTCTACCAAGGGTGATAAAGTGAGACCCCGTCTCTACAAAAAAGAAAAGAAAAAAAAGAAATTAAACCATTTTGAAATCAAATTGAGGTCATATAAAATCAATTACATTATGCATATAATATCAAACACTCATTTAAAAAATACATCCACATTTAATTCAGTGTTTCAATAAGAGAAAGTAAGAGATATTTAGAATCAATAATCCAACATATTTTATTTATTCTTTAAATTAGCATACTTCATTAAGTTATGACATGATAATTTTAATTGCTTGATTCAAACATTTTCCTTTATAATTTAGAAGATTTTTATAATGTAAAATGGTGGTACCAAAACTGTAAAAGTAAAGAACTGAAACACATATTGTTTTCATTGAAATTATAGACATAAAAGTCACATAATAACATTTAAAACTATAAAATTGCACCTGTGATTAAATACAAAGAGTCTTCAATAAAATTTTACCAGATTGAAAATTTCCAATTAACAACTTTATTTCTTCATTTACATTTTAGGCATAAAATTAAATGTGGACTTAACCAATTATGCATACTTTACCGATATGGTCCAATTTAACTGTTAATCTCTTTTCAAATAATGCTAAGAGCAACAACCATATGCTAGTTATGATGGTTAATTTCAGTTATCAGTCTGACTGAACTAAAGAATACATCTTTCTAAGAGTAGAATATGAACGTTTTAACACAATAACTAAGAAAATGACCTGAAGGTTATATTAACCAGTTTGATGGAAATGTTTCAAATTGTATGTGAAAACACCACACTGTACCCCAGAAGGGCATTAATGTACATAGTTACCATTCATAAAAAAAAAAAAAAAGGAAAAAAAATACCTACAGAATTGGTAAAGCATTATTTGGGGGAGGAGATTGGAGTGTGAGTCTGGGTGGAGGAAGTGGAGGGAAGTGGCCTCCATCCAGTCAGCTGAGTCCAGACAGAAAAAAAACAGGGGGAAGGTGCATTGGTCTCTCTGTCCTGGAGAGGACATGTATTTGTAGTCAGCCTTTAATGTCTGGTATGTGTGTTAGTCTGAGTTTCAACAGACTAAGAAAGACGCTGTTCTCTTGCCCTTGGACATCAGGGCCCCAGGCTCTCCAGTTTTGGACTCTAGGTCTTACCTGGGTTCTGAGACCTTCATGTTTGTCTTGAGCCAAGGTACTAGCATCCCAATGTCTCTAACTTACAGATGGCCCCTCCATAATTGAATGAGCCAATTCCTCCAATAAATCGCCTCTCATCTATTTGTCCATCTATCCATATTACTCATTCTATCTCTCTGGAGAACCCAAACTAACACAGTACAAGAGAATACAGTCCTAAATTTCCATCTAGGAAAGTAATGTTAGATCACCCAGCCATAGTACTATTTTTTTTTTTTTTGCAGTTTTTGGCTGGGCCTGGGTTTGAACCTACCACCTCCAGCATCTGGGGCCAGTGTCCAACTCCTTTGAGCCACAGGTGCCACCCTCATTTTTTTTCATAATACTTTTTGGCATGATTAAAAGACATACAGAATAAATTAGTGGAGATTTCTTGCTACTTACACACGTCAAAGATCAACTAATTTTTTCATTCTGGTCAGCAGATGGCAGTGTTTTACTTCACTTACCTAATTGAGGTTTCAGGTTCCTCAGACTTGCAACTTAATCCATGAAGCAATGCAGTGTTTTGAGTTAACGTTATACTTTTTGACTCATACTTAAATATTATAGATGGTGGTCTGTGTAAAAAAAAAAAAAATCACATATTTTTTCTACAGTTTGAGATTTCTTAAATTCTTTTTAAATTTTCTTTTTATTTATTGTGAACAATTGTCCTCATATTTGTAAACAGGGAAACAGAAAAACCTTGTTTATTTTACTTTATTCCTTAGCTTTATTTCTAATAAAGGTCAATGCCGAACAGCAATTCTTAAAATGATGTTTAAATGCTGTACTTTTAAACATAGCACAGTTAAAAGTTTCTTTGGTTCAGCTTCTCGAAACCTGTAACATGAATCCTTTCAACTCTGACGTTTTTGTACTCAGGAGACTGAGTTTCATTCAGACTGGTACAAAGTTTGCAGTAAATGATCTATAGGAATCTGTTCGAATATTTTTTGGCCAAAATTTTTAAATGAATAATAAATCTAATCTATATAGCTAACCCTTGGACAATGTGGAGGTTAGGGGTGCCAACTCCTATACAAATATCCACACATAACTCTTGACTCCCCCTAAACTTAACTACTTATAGCCTACTGTAGAGTGGAAGCCTTACTGATAACAGTAAGTTGATTAACACACATTTTGTATGCTTTATGTCTTATATATATTGTATTCTTATAATAAAGTAAGCTAGAGAAAAGAAAATATTAAGAAAATCATACAGAAGAAAAAATATATTTATTATGCATTAAATGGAAGTGGATCGTCATAAGACCTTCATCCCCTTCACACTGAGCAGGCTGAGGAGCAGGAGAAGATGAAGGGTTGATCTTGGAGTCCCAGGGGGGGCAGAAGTGGAAGAAAATCTGTTTATTAGTGGACCCGAATAATTCAAACCCATACTGCTCAAGGGTCAACTGTATCTGACTTGTAAAAAGATTGTAAAGATACGGATTTAAAAGTCTGAATGCTCCACAAAAAATGTGAAGAAATGGACAATCAAGAGGGCCTTCAACTTCTAGCAGAAATACAATTTGTTAACAAGTCTTTACAACAACCCTGTATCTATTAGAATCTTGATAATTATGATACACAAGAGCAAAAATTGATGTTATTCAATTTCTTCACATGGTTCTATTATTCTTCAAAATTTATTTATTTATTTATAGACAGAGTCTCACTAGTCTGTCACCCAGGCTAGAGTGCTGCGGCCTCATAGTTCACAGCAACCTCAAACTCCTGAGTTCTAGCCATCCTCTTGCCTCAGCCTCCTGAGTAGGTGGGACTACGTGTACCTGTCACAAAGTTTGGCTATTTTTTTTGAGTCCAGAGCTGGTCTTGTTCTTGCTCAGGCTGGTCTGGAACTCCTGAGCTCAAGCAATCCACCCACCTCAGCCTCCCAGAGTGCTAGGATTACAGGTGCGAGACACCACATCTAGCCATTTCTTCAAAATTTAAATAAGTCTTATCTTCATTATTAATATTTACTTAAGTCTAAACATGAACAATACACCTTTATATGCCCCTCCCCCAAACGCACGCTCTAGCACCTCTTCAGAATGTATTTAAACGAAGAACAACAGAAAGTCTCTAATTGGAACTTTCTAAAAGCATTTCTCCCCAATTAGCGTGCAGTAATGACTCTAAGTGGCACTGTCTCAGGGACAGCTCATCAGTTAATTATAAGGACTTCTGAAAATTGAGGAGTGAAGAATGGTACTAAATTTCAATCAGTGCAGATAAATATGGCTTATCATTATTCACTTGATATTTTAGACAGTCTATCTAAAGAGGAAGACGTAGAACAGAAATATTTTCTTTTCTAAAGAACAGAGATTATGAGAATAAAACCAAACGTTTACCTAAGACTATATTATTGTCTGGAATAGGCATTCAATTCCCATCATCCCCAGAGACTTTCATTTGCCTGCCCAGTTTCTTTTCCATCTGGTTCTTTCAAATCAAGAATCACAATATGGTAATTCTATTGTTGTACTTAGTAGTCTAGGAAAATGAAAATATGTCTTAAATATAATAGTTCTATAACTTAGTAGTTTAGAAATTGTTAGGTCTGTCAAAGCTTCAATTCCTTTTAATTTTTGTGTTTCAACATCATTTAGCTCGCCCATGTGCTGGCAATAAATATCTTAAAATTCTATAATATGCTTAGCTCTGGGATAGTTCTACCAGCCAAAGTGTAAAATTACTTCTTTGTTAGGGTCAAAAGCAAAGTTAAAGGAAATAATTTTTTAAATAGCAAATTGTCAGTACATATTACATGTATCCTAACAATTTTACAAAATTGCTTCTTCCTATTTTTTTCCTTCCTCTTACTCTTATTTTCAAGAACGTTTCATTGCCGTCTTCCTTCATTTAAGTTCTGCTTTCCTTATTTGCGTCCACAGCATTTTCAATCATGTTAAAAGCAAATATGGGTTCTGCTTATTGTCGCAGATACCCTCTTCATTGTTAATCTCCACAATCACCTTATTCATGAGTTGTAAGTTGAAGACCAGGCGTGGTGCAGAACTGTTTAGAAATAGCTCTTCATGCATGATCCTCTATTCCCAGAGGAGTTTGCTGCACATGCCTGGATCTCTTTCCATCTGGCCTCTGCACAAAGGGTTTATCCCACTTAAACATAATTCTTTGTTTTATAGAGACTCTGGGTTCATCTGAGAGAGAATACATAGGAAACAATAATCATGTTGCAGGAGAACCTGATACCACCCTTTTAAAAAATACTGGAATCCTAAGCTGACAGTGAAACTACACTTAGCTGGCAACAAAGACCAAAGGAGGTAAGGATGTAATGGTGACAGATCTGAAACAGAGCTGCAGAAAAAAGTAAACGTGAAGGGAGGTCTCCTTTGTCAAGATTTTAGCCAGTATTACATGCTTATGCTTGTGTGGCTTCATGAAAAAAGAAAAAAGCTTGCTACATTTATTTTTGTGTATGTCACTGAAAGACCTTTGTGAGATTTTCAGTTTTTAAGCCATTAAAAGGAAAGTCGCTGCTCTTGCATACTACTGTATCTATGAACTTCACTGCAATATATTCTTAATGGGAAAATATTTATAATTAAAGTATGAATGGATTTTAACATGTAACTCTGCTTCCTTCAGTGTAAATAAAATCATGATGACAAGAGTCCTGAAACCTAATATTTCTTTGAAAATCTTCCCTGTAAAATGCATGATGTCGGTCTGAATATTTAAAAGAAGTCCTGTACAGTAAAGTTTCATGAGTATTTAAGAGTCAAGAATATTGTGCTAATTTTGTCTAGTAATAGTCAGAAGAAACAGAAAATCTAAATAAAGAGTAAGCACCAAAAGGCCAAAAGGAAAGAATAACAATGAAAATACATGCACATGTGCGTGCACACCCATACGCGTTCTTTGTTTTTAATACTTTCTTTCAAAATGCTCTATACAATGCTGTCTCAAAGATTTTATTTGGGCTTAAAAGAGTTTTAGGCCGTGGTGCTGGTTGTTGACTTGAAATAGAATTTCTGGTATTGATACATGGCAATCCTAACATGATTCGGCACAGGATTAAAGGAAAATCCTAGAATTTTGTTCCCTAAA
>NW_003852434.1:5017376-5018916 GCF_000181295.1 Otolemur garnettii
AAAAAAAAAAAAAAAATTGTAGTTTTGCTTTAGCAAATTCTTTTCAAAGAGCTTGGAAACAGTCTGCAATTTTTATAATTACAGAATTTTAGAGTTTGAACTTTAAAAAAAATTACTCATTTAGATTGTATACTTTTAAGACATTTCTCCCCATATTTGGCCTGTTTAAGGAAATCACCCTTGAAGTAAAGGCGTTCATTTAGTCATCTTATTCTGAAAGGGCAAGGTGCTTTTCCTAAATAGCCAGTGCCCCCCTCACTGACTCCCCAAGGTGCTTACCTATATCCCGAATTTGTCAGCAGGGCTGACCCTTGCAGTAATGGGCAAGTAAATCATTACAAATGGGGGCGATTCCAAAGGCTAAGTAGTTAACAAGAAGAAAAAAGCAAACCCAAGTTGCTTCATCTACAAAGAAAATTCTGGAGGAAATTCTGAAACTTCTGTAGATTGCAGCGTTAGGAAAAACAAGTTTGTCTCCAGAGCAATGGTAATACCACTTCTCCACCCTAAGCCTGTGGAAGGGAGTCCTCTCCTAACTGCTGACTCAGTTTGTCCCCGGTTGCCAGAAGTGAAGCGTGACCCACATTGTCTATTGTGGGTTGATCAGGAACAAACAACGGAGGGGCAAACTGACGATCCCCCGGCGGGGTTCGGGTTAGGAGAGCGTTCTTACCAGGTCCAAACACTGTGTGTGTTAGGACCGTAAAGTATAAACAGTGCCCTTTGCAGCGGGGAAAAGGAAAACCTCAAATCTTATGCAGCCGATTCAAGGTCACCACCGACAGAAGGCAACATTTGCCACTGGGCTCTTGAAGCCCTGGGTCCAATAATGGACAGAGCCACACCGGAGTTTGCGAGCTGCGTAGGAAACAGCTGGCGGGGGCGATTCTTTTGTACCGTAAAGGAAAACGAAGGCATCTTGCGTTTTCCCATCGCTGACAGCGTCTAGCAAAAGGGTGCGGGGTTCAGGAAAGCGGAACCCGGCTGGTCCTTCTCGCCCAGACGCCGGCTCCGGGAGGGCGCGGACGGAGCGGCCGGGCGCTGGGATGGGAGCGGGAGGCGGCGGCTGCGGCGGCGGGGGGCGCCCGGGGGGCGGCGGGGACAGGGGCTGAGGGACCGACCCGCAGGGGACATTCAACGGCCGCCGCCCGCAGCAGGAGGGAAGCCGCGCTGGGAGCCGGGGCCGAGCGGGAGCGGAGGGAAGGAAGGAAGTAAGGAAAGAGGAAGGAAAGGCGGTGGGGTGGGGAGCGCGGAGCGCTGCAATTTCTGCGGCCGGCTCGGGAGGAGGAGCGGGCGGGAAGGAGGAGGATCCAGAGCCAGTCAGTCAGCGGCCGCGGGAGGAGGAGGAGGAGGATTAAAGATGGCCACCGACAGCTGCGGGGAACGGCGCCCAGCCCTCACTTTCCTGGATGGTCCCCGCGGCCCGGCCCGGCCTTGATGGAGAGGAGAAGCCCGAGGAGCGCCGAGGCTGAGGCGGCGGCGGCGGGGACCCCGTGGGGACGAGGACGCGGCGGAGCAGGGACCGGGGCGGGAGAAGGGA
>NW_003852434.1:5019263-5023488 GCF_000181295.1 Otolemur garnettii
GCGCGGTCGCGCCGCTTTGTTTGTGTGGGGCGGAGGCGCTGCCCACTCGCGGCCCTGCACCCGCTCCCCCCGGGGACAGGCCGCGGCCCGGCTGCTGTCCTCCCCGCGGTCCGCCTGCCGCGCTGGGCCGCCCGGCCGGTGCCCTCCGCTGCTGCCCGGGCAGGGCGCCGGCGCGGTGGGGTCGGGGTCGCCGGCGGGGGGACCCGACTGGGATATGCGGGGGGGGGGGCTGCATCTCACCTCTGGCCCCCAGGGCAGGCGTCACCTGGCGGGCCTGGCCCCCGGGGAGAGCGCGCAGGCCCGGGGCCCGCCTATGGACCTGCTCGGGTCTCGGGTCTCGGAGCCACCCCCAGCCGGGCGCCGCCGAGCGAGGCCTCCATCCCTCAGGCGCCGTCTCCAGGGCTGCGGGCCTCTCCTGGCTTTATCCCCTGCGCCTGTGCTGGGAACGCCGCGCCTGGGGAAGGGAGCAGAGATGCTTCAATTCTCGGCTTCTGGGGATGTGGTGGCATCGCAAACATTCACGCTTACGGCGGGGTTTAAAAAGCAGATGTGACCTTTCTGACCAAAGCTATCTAGCTGGTGTTTGAGCCTCAGGTGCGGCGTTTCATTGATTTTTACCATTGAATTCTGAGCTCGCACGGTAAAAATGGGGTAAAACCAGACTGAAAGGTTATTTACATGGACTTTCAGTATCTTCAAAATGGTTAAGTGTTTTCTGTGGGAAAATGGTGCTTATGCATACGAAAAACTGTTTTCCTTCAGTAATAGGCATGAGCTGGTTAGTGCCAACTGGGTATTACGAGTTTGAGAACCAATTGAGAAAGAAAAACAAAACCTTTTCTTTTGAAATGGCAGTATATTTCCAAATTTCCAGGTTGGTATTTGGTTGCAGATTGAGAACAATTAGTTTCTGTTATCAGGCTGTTTTCCAGACAAACCTAACATGAAACAGAACCAAGAATATGCTGATTTACAGAAAACGGGATGTACTTATGCCTAAGTCTAGTAAAAAATAAATTCCACTTCAAAAAGAAAAATAAAACTTATCATGGGACTCAGCATAGGAATAAGTTGGTATGTTTTTGTATTGAAAAGTACAGTATATTGCTTTAGACTTGAGAACTCTTCTGTGATATTTGAGCATCGCATTAACCCTTTGGACCACTCTGTCTCAAGCTGCCAGAAGTTTCTACTACTACTTTCTTTATATGAGTTGAAGCAGTCATCTGAAAAATACACTTCTAACTTAAAATTTCGGCAAGAAGGAGATATAAATTAGGAAATAAGATCTGCTCTTACTGGCAGAATCTATTGAAAAGAAAACTGAATGAAAATTGTAATATTTCAATATCAGTTGGATTCTCTATTTTGAAGATTCTTAAATTTTACTGCCAACATGATAATTTTAAGAATTTACATCAGGCGTTCTTAATTTCATGCCTGTGCTTGTGAGGGTCCTTCAATCCTCAGAAGTCACATGTGGAAGGTAGCATACAGTATTTGCATTTTCTTGGATAAAGAGTCCATGTAGTGATTATATTCCCAAAATTATCTGGCTTCATAAAAGATTATGAACTACTACATAATATAATTAAAGAATACATTTCCTGTATTTGGAAAGTTAGGATTAGGTTTGATAATTTATGCCCTTCATCTCTAAATCTAAGAAATGTTTGTGATTAAGATTTTAATGCCCAGATCTTTTCATGAATTCTCATTCAAACCTCAGGAAAATGTTAATTCCTTTTTACAGATGGGGAAATAGATATTTATAGAAGCTATTTCCAAGTCACCCAGGCACTGGTGGGCCAACATTTGAACCCGGAATGATTAAGGTCAGAGCCAGTACTTCTAACAGTCAGGCTACACTAGTTTTTGAATCAGTGATAGCATTTGATGGATGTTAAAATGAGTAAGTAATATTTGAGTTAGAATTGAAAAGTATATCTGAGGTTATCATAACACATACTATCATGGGATTTGGAGCTATGAACTCCTAGCAAGAAGAAACCGTACTGATCCTAACCACTCTGAATGGTCCTAGTCTGAAGTCATACCCAAAGGAGGGGCATTTCTGCATCATCCTTGGCAGGATCATCCACCCTCTGGTTTTAGTTGTTTGCTGTGATTACATAGTCACTTTTTTTGTTTCACATTTTTAATCTCTATTTATGTTGAGTCAAAATCTGGCATCCTGATATTTTTAGTAAGTCCAGTTCCCTCTTTCTATGTATAGTACATTTATCATCCATAAAAGAACTAAGAATTAAATCCTTCCTACTTTAATTTTTCAAAGTCAGGTTTATTGAGGTATATATATAGTAAGAGTTTTGCAGACATAGACAGTTGGCAGTCTTCACCGCAGTCAAGACATAGGATGTTTCCATTACTCCCCCCAAATTTTCTCATGCCCCATTGTAGTCAGTCTTCTTTCTTTGACAGTGTTAATCTAATTAATGTATTAATAGTTTTGCCTTTTCTAGAATAACATATAAATGGAATCATACAGTATAATAGGCTTTTGTGGTTTCTTTGACTTAGCATAATACTTTTGGTATTTATTAAGTTGTTGCATGTATCAGCAGTTTGTTCATTGATGGGCTGGTAAATGTTTTAACCACCTGCTCTTTACCCCACCCCCCCACCCCCAGAATTCCTGATTATAGCATTTACTTGTAGCCTAAATAATTTCACCATGGCCTCAATTAAGCTACCTGAACTGGCTCAGAAAATTCCTGAAAATTTAACAACAGGAACTCTTGAGCTGGTACCACCCAGCTCTAGGGCACCACTGGCTTTGTTACTTTTTTTTGAGCTGCATTCCTTTTTCTCAGGGTACTATAGTTTGCTCATGCATTCATGAATTAATGGTCATTTGACTTGTTGCCAGTTTTGGTAAATTATGAATAAAGCTTCTGTAAGCATTTGCATTCAGGTCTATGTGAGGGACAAAAGCTTTTGTTTCCTTGAGTTAATACTTAGGAGTGGGGTTTTTGGGTCCTATGATAGGTATTATATTCATCAATATCAGTCACTTTTTATTGAACTGCCAAACTCTCTTCCAGAATGGCTGTCACTGCATTTCTACTAGCCGTATTTGTGGGTTCTAGCCGATTTGCATTATTTATTTACTTATTTATTTTTTGAGGCAGAGTCTCACTATGTTGCCCTCAGTAGAGTGCCCTGGGATCACAGCATGCAGAAACCTCAAATTCTTGGTCTTAAGTGATTCTCTTGCCTCCACCTCCCAAGTAGCTGGGAGTACAGGCACCTGTCACATCACCTGGCTATTTTCTTGGTGCAGTTGTCATTGTTGGTTTACCTGGCCTGGGCCAGGCTCAAACCCACCAGCCTACGTGCATGTGGCAGGCTCTGTAACCACCGTGCTTCAGGTGCTAAGCCTGATTTGCATTTTTGTCAACATTTGGTATGGTCATTTATTAAAATTTTAGCCATTTATTATATGTGTGGTCTCCTTTAATATTTTTGACTTCTTAATTCTTATTTTCAGTAATATTTGGACCAATATAGGAAGTTTATGATCTTTCTTTGCCTCTTTCTTCCTTTCCTTTTCCTCTTTCCATTTCCTCCCTTTCCTTTTCTTTCCCTTTCCTCTTTCCTCTTTTTATTTTCCTTTCTTTTCTTATTTTAGTTTTGGAGACAGAGTCTCACTTTTTCATCCCAGGTAGAGTGCCAGGGCATCATAGCTCACAGCTATCTCAGTCTCTTGGACTCAAGCAATCTTCCTGCCTGAGTCTCCTGAGTTGCTGGGACTACAGGTGCCTGCCACACCTCCTGGCTAGTTTTTCTATTTTTAGTAGAGACAAGGTCTGTCTTTGCTCAGGCTGATCTTGAACTCTTGAGCTCAAGCAAGGCACTGGCCTCAGCCTCCCAGATGCTAGGATTATAGGCATGAGCCACTGTGCCTGGCCGTGATGGATGTTTCTTAAAAAAAAATGTATATATATATATTTTTTAGCTGATCATCTTCAGTCATTATTTCACTCTGAAAACTATACCTCTTAAAGGATGGTTATACTGTGTACTTATCTTTCTTATTATTAAAATTGCTTTTTGTATAAGGGATTATCATTAGGAAATTATTGTAATGCTTAGTTGCTATTTTTTAAATGTACCTTTTTTAAAAGTTAGGTAGATAAAACGTTTAAAAAGTGTTCTATAATTTAAAAGATTCTTGAAAAATTTATTATAAAGCATGTCTTCA
>NW_003852434.1:5023823-5067439 GCF_000181295.1 Otolemur garnettii
AAAAAAAAAAAAAAAAAAATCTTGGGCACTGTGAAGTTATTTACCATTCTTTCTGAAACCACAGAAATTTCAAAGTCTTAACTTTGAAATTTCATGTAGTTTTCATGTGGACAAGGGATTGAATTACATTTACCCCATCTGGACATTTAATTTTTAATAGTGAAATACTGTGTCACCCTGTTGACAATAGTATATCATTGATTAGAAAGATAATATGAAACATAACACTTAGACAAGTAACCTTGCAGGATACATAGTCATGTTAGATTATATAGGAATAGCTGTAGTCCTAGTTTGAGTATCCTGTAATACCTAATAATATAGTTGTTTAATTCCATTTCTATGAGAATTGTTGAGGCAGTTTAAAATGGATAATTTGCTTAGTCAGTGATTCATGCATTTGTTCAGTCATATGGATGCACAAATGTCTTGTGTGTGTAGTGTGCAAAGTTCTTGTCAAGGCAATGTTTACGATTGACTGGAGATCATTGAACAAGGTGTCATTTAAGTGAGGTATTGGTGCATTCGGTTTCATAGGGGGGAGCATAGAACTCAGACATCAAAGTTTGGCAGGACTTCTGGGAGGAAGTAGTGCCTATGTTGAGAAATTTGAAGTTTGGAGTGGTTGGGGCCAGTGGTTGTGGAATATTGATAGAATGTGCAGACATCAGAGATGAGAGAAAATGTGAGTAGCACTCATATTGGGAATATTGTTTTCAAATGATAAAGGCCTCTAAAGCCTACATTGTTTTTGCCCCTGCCCGTTCTCAGTTGTACTTAGGAAGGTAAGTGGGACAAAACTGAGGTGAACGCAAGAGAAGCTAGCATCCCCTAATGTTTTTTTTTAATGTTAAAATCTCGAGCACTATAAAATTAGTTACCATTCTTTGTGAAACCACAATATCAAAATCTAAACTTTGAAAAATAATACCAAGTGTTATTTTAACATTTTGCTTTTTCTTGACATTCATGGGCTGAAGTAATCAAGTCATGTGATCTTTGAATGCATCCCCACACTTTGGAAGAAGCATTAATACAGATATGATTATAGCACTGCTTTTTAATCCTTAGGTAGAATCTCATCTGCCAGGGTAATGTATATTTCCGATTGAGCGTATTTGACTTTTTTACTGCTGCCATCAAGTTTGTCAAGTCTTATTTGTTATATACTTGTGTAATAAATATTAATGAATGACTTTCAAAGCACGGACTTTAGGCTGGCATATAAGATAATTCCCTTTTTTTGGGGTGGCACCTGTAGCACAGCAGCTAGGGCACCAGCCACATACACTGGAGCTGGTGGGTTCAAATCCAGCCTGGGCCTGCCAATCAACAGCGAAAACTCCAACCAAAAAATAGCCGGGCATTATGGTGGGCAACTGTAGTCCCAGCTCTTTGTGAGGCTGAAGCAAGAGAATTGGTTAAGCCCAAGAGTTTGAGGTTGCTGTGAGCTGTGATACCATGGTACTATACCCAGGGTGACAGCTTGAGACTGTGTCTCAAAAAAAAAAAAAAAAAAAGAAAAAGATAATTTCCTTTTTTTTCACATGGAACAATAAGATATCTGAATGCCAAGCATATAAATACAGTTTGAATTGGTACGTTGTGATATCTTAGTATCAAGTACTACATCTTTAAGTCTCCCGGTTTTTAACCAGGGAGCTGGTCTTTATCTGGGTTTATATACAACTGTTGTTGCACAGGGATGTTAACCCTATCATGTCCAAAACTTAACTCCTAATCTTTAGTGCCAAATGTGTTTCCTCCCGTCTTCTCAGTTTGAGTGAACGCTTTTAGCCCTTCTGTTACTGGATGAATCTGGCTGTCCCCGTCCACTCCTCAGTCTTCTCAGGTTCCACATCCAGTTAAGCATCAGGTCCAGTCACTTTTATCTTCTACATTTTTCTCCTGTTCAATTCCGTTTCCCCCAAAGCCTATTTTGGGCCTATATTTCTCCGTTGAAGTATTACAGTGGTCTTTTAAATGTTTTCCTAACTTCAGTCTTACCCCTTTTCATAGATTTGTCTTACATCCTTTCCAAATGAATTCTCTCTTCTTTTTGTTTTAATTTAAAAAAATAACAAAATTGTAATCTAATACGATTTTTTTTTAAATTGATAGAGTCTCTCTCAGAACCTTGTCACCCTTGGTAGAGTGCTGTGTCTTCATAGCTCACAGCAACTTCAAACTTTTGGTCTCAAGTGTTCCTTTTGCCTCACTTTTTTTCATTTTTATTAGAGATGGCGTCTTGCGCTTGCTCTGGCTGGTCTCAAACTCCTGAGCTCAGGCAATTCACCTGCTTCGGCCTCCCAGAGTGCTAGGATTAGAGAAGTGAGCCACTGTGCCCAGCCCTAATATGATTTTTTTTTTTCTCTTTCAAATCCTTAAATAGATATCAAGTTGTTATCAAAGAGCCACTAAAGCATAGACTTAGTCTGTGTCCAGCTCTGTGTGACTTGGCTTCAGCTTGTCCATTCTCATCTCTGACAGCCATTCATTTGTTCATTAAAAAAAAAAAAAAAGACTTGAGTGTGTGCTATCTACCTTTCACAGTGCTAGATGAAAGAGCTGTGTCGAGGACTTTAAATTCTAGTGGGGGGATAGATAACTATTATGATCAGTGATGCCGACAACAACCGTAAGTTATAGTACATATGCACTACATACTGTATTTTGTTATTATACTATTATGACATAACTATTAGTTACACCCATACTGCCAGGGTGGTATGAGTGCTGTGGAAAAACATGCCTGGGCAAGCAAGTGCTGGTGTATTGAGGTGTGGGTGGGATTGCCGTCTACAGAGGGCTGTATGAGAAAGCCTCTCTGTCAGGGTGACATCTGAGCAGAGATTTGAAGCAATTAAGGGAGTGAGAATTGCAGAACTAAGAAAAGCAGGTGCCGAGGCTCTGAAGCAGAAGGTGCTGGACATGCCCAGAGCACAGTGGAGGGTTGACTGGAGGCAGAGAGAGATGAGGTCAGGGTGCAGAGGTACCAGCTGCCCGCAGAGGCCAGTGTGAGGGTTTTGGTTCTCGAGCTCAGTGGTTTGAGCCTGGATTACCCTCCTGTGTGGCAGAGAAGCATTCCTGTCACCTACTTGAAGTTTCTCAAGTATGCCACCCTCTCCTGCCTGAGCCTTTCCTTGTACCCCGATGTAGAGCTTGGTTATCCTTCCCCGTGTTCCCTGAGCATTCTTGGTTGTATCCCTCTGGTACTATTGTAACACTTAATAGCTGGTTTGTTTGTGTGAACCTTCTGGAGGCAGGGCCAAGATTTTTTTTTTAAACTTCTGAGTTCTTATGTTATTAATGTCTGTTACATTATAGAATTGCTGAAAACGGGATTAATCCTTGAAAACTGGGTAGGAGATACCAACAGCATTGCATAGTGAGAGCTGGCTCGTGTAAAGGTAGACTTTGTTTGGCCGAGCAGTTAGCTTCTGGAGCAAGGAGCCGTGCCCAGTAGATAGATGCTCAGAAAGTGCTTGGTGGACGTCGGCCTGCACACCCACGTGTTGGCCTCTGTGCTCTCTTTTCCCTCTGCTTTCCTGAAACCCCTGGGTGAGCCTCCCCAAAATCCCTCAGCATGTTTCCTGCCAGCCTTATCCTTCCACTAATCTCAATGTTCAAGAAATGCCAAATACTTAAGAAATTCAGGCATTCATTCACCATAACCAAATGTGATAATAAAGAAATACAGTGGCGAAGAAATGTAGAACTAAATCCTCATCTAGGTAGGGTTTATTGTACAAGTGGTTCATTCCTACTACTGGTTTTCCCCTCCCCCTTTGGTTGGAATTTTTTGAGGTTAATTTATTATTGGGCCTCCAAGTCTTTAATGAGTATAACATTGATTGGCCTAGAATATCACTTTTGGGAACAAAGTCTAGCACCAGAAATAAAGTCAGTATTTCTTAGTGTGGTTTATTTTAATTGTTTGAACGAGAAATTACTAGTTGGTTCAGTTATCTGCGCTGATGCAGGGATTTGGGTGTTGGAGCAGTATCACAGCACAGACCTTCCAACCCTCAGACATACAGGTGTCATTGTTCTGTTACCATTGACACTGAGTCCCTTTGTTCTTAGATCCGACCAACCCTCCGGTCCCTGCTTATTTTGAGTCTGCAAGAGAAGTACATTGAACTATCCTAAGTACTGTATCCGCAGAATATGTAAGGCTTAAGGCAACACATTTAAGGTAATGTCTGTTAGTGATATATCATTTCCCTCTCAATTTGTTTAACCAAAAATCATGTGTCCAGTAAATTATGTATTATAGGTGATAAATATGGGATAATTTTTATATACTGTTGAAATAGAAGTCTAGTTATGATACACTTGAGTTTTTTTTTTAATATATGAAATATATCTTAGCCCGCTGAAAGTGGATATTATGTAGATAGATATACCTGTATATATTATTTTTATGTTTCCGAGACAGAGTCTTGCTTTGTTGCCCTGGCTAGAGTGTAGTGGTATCATACTTGCTCATAGCAACCTCAAACTCCTGGGTTCAAGTGATTCTCCTGCCTCAGCCTCCTGGATAAGTGGAACTACAGGCACTTGACCCCACATCTGGCTAAGTTTTCTAATTTTAGTAGAAAGGGAATCTGACTCCTGCTCAGGCCAGTCTCAAACTCTTGAACTCACACAATTGCAGAATGCTAGGATTGCAGGTGTGAACCATCATACCTGTTCACTATATGTATATATTTTAACCAAGTGAATTAAATTTCACTGAAGTGTTGAGATTTGGGGTTGGGTTTGGAGTTTACTTGGTGTTTTAATGTTTATACATAAGTAGGACCTTGGTTTTATTTCTCTAAGAGGGTAATCTTACTATTAAATTTATACATCAGTTTTCACTAGTCAAGGAAAGTTACTAATTTTTGTTTTAAGGTTTTGCCCATAGGTTTTTTTTATTTTTATCACCTGCTTCAATATGTCTTATTAATATATTTGTGTATAGTCTATGGTTTAGCGTAATATTAATGCATTTAGTTATTTTAATTTCAGTATATTATTGTTTTATGACATTCCACTAAAGACTAGCATGGTGATTGGGTGCTGTCGTATTGAACAAGCTCATAACTTGTAGGTGAACTCAGACAACCCTTTTCTATCATTATGCTGAGTCAGTAGTACATACTTCTAAGCCTTAAGAAAATCCAGTCCCTGCTTAGCAAAGAGAACTGACATAGGTGGTACTGTAATTATGTATTTTGGTGAAATTGGAAGCTTAAATATAAAACTTTAGATAACCTATGTACATGTGAAGCCAAGTGGATTTAAAGTCTGTACTTGTATTTGGGAGTTTTAGAAGACTACAGAATGAGTGGGAATTTTTCAGTTACAGTAACTTTATTCTTTTGTTTATGGCCTAATCTCTTTAAGGATTCACTGTTACTACCTATAAAAGATTAGGCTGATTTATAATGGCACTTACAGAAGCCCCCAAACGAAAAGATTCTTGTTCTTCCTTTGCCACTAGCGAGTGGGGCCCTCTGGGGAGGTCCCTTGCCTGTGTGGCCTCTGCTGCTTCATCTGTTCTGTGCTTTTCCTCTAGGCCCTTAGTGGGAACTGAATTCCAACACAGATTCTTCTAGCTTTCCTCAGTTTCTTAAACCAGAATTATGAGTGGCAACCATGTGACAGGGTGGTTTTTGACATGTTGTAATGGGTATGTGGTCAGACTTGAATGGTCTGCATTTTTCAGTACAGGCCTGGCTTCCTCTTCCTACGTAGTATTTCCTCCTAGCTTGTTTTCCCCAGTTCCCCAGCTAGTACTTAATACTAGCCTAAGGACAATAGGAATCTGATACATAGCCGTTACTTGGTTTGTTAAAAAATTATGCCAAAATTATTTCGTAGTATTTGCTTTTCTCTTTAGAGGGGAAAACTAATTTGTATATCTGCACATTAGCGTGTTTTATTGTACTAGTTTAAGTATGACAATAAAATACGCTCACAAATTTCACTTTATAAATTATATAATTTAGGAGGTGATAAATTATTGTACGTAGGACTCACACTTTGAAAAAGATTCCCACAAATTTTTTTTTAAATATTCAAATTACTTAGTACATTTTAAATGTCTGAGTTTAGGAAAACAATTTATCAGTTTTAATTTCTATATTAATATGGAAATTAATATTAAATTTCCAATACTTATTAAAACTGTATCACCTCATTGATTTTTTTTTAAATTTAAGTTAATGTAATTATAAGCCCAGGAAGTTGCAAAAGTGGTACAGAGTTGCATGCACTCTTCACCCTTCTTTCCCTAGTGGGAACATCTTCTCTAATTATAATACAATAAATGATTTATATTTTATTACTGAAAGCATAATGACTTTACTCATTTTGAAAAGTGTTAATGTCTTGGCCCCTGTGTAGCTCAGCAGCTAGGGTGCCAGCCATATGCACTGGAGCTGGTAGGTTCAAATCCAGCCTGGGCCTGCCAGACAACAATGACAACTAACAACCAAAATACAGCCAGGCATTATGGCAGGCGCCTGTAGTCCCAGCTACTTGGGAGGCTGAGGAGAATCGCTTAAGCCCAAGGGTTTGAGGTTGCTGTGAACTATTTCACCATGGCACTCTACCGAGGGCGACATAGTAAGACTCTTTCTCAAAAATAAATAAAGAAAGAAATAAATAAAATAAAAGAGTTAAATACAAGAATGCAGATACTTTTGTCCTTCTTAGACAGTTAAAATATTGGTGTATACCAATTTGGATCTGGTGCCTTAATTCCATAGGCAGCAGATCCAGATTTTGTTGATTCTCTGCATTTTCTTTTCTTTTTTTTTTTTTTTTTTGAAGACAGAGCCTCAAGCTGTCCCCCTGGGTAGAGTGCCGTGGCATCACAACTCACAGCAACCTCCAACTCCTGGGCTCAAGCGAGTCTCCTGCCTCAGCCTCCCAAGTAGCTGGGACCACAGGCGCCCGCCACAACGCCCAGCTATTTTTTTTTGGTTGCAGCCTTCGTTGTTGTTTGGTGGGCCCGGGCTGGATTTGAACCCGCCACCTTAGGTGTATATGGCTGGCGCCTTAGCCACTTGAGCCACAGGTGCCGAGTCATGCATTTTCTATTAGAAGGGTGACAGGTAACCAGGAAAATGGCTGGTTGTTTTCACTGGGTAATTCAGTCACAGCTGTGGACGTAGTCAAGTAAAAATTTTAGTTATATGGCATTCTTCTCAATTCCTCTTTCCTGGACTTCTTTATTTAATCACTACTGTATTTGCTTCGTGGGAAATTTCTTAACATGTAGCAGAAATAAAGTAAGTACATTTTCTTAACATATAAATAAAATAAAGCAGTTAGCCAGAGAACATTAAGTATCTGCTGTCACTGTGCTGAATACAGAGGGGATTTTGGAAAAGTAAGAGTTATTTATGATACAGCAGAGTAAACAGCTATACAGTGTCATTACATATTATTTAATGTATTTCAGCGAATAATATTCTCCCTAAACAGACAACATAAGTGTGTAACTGGTCATCAATAAACATTTATTAAGTGAATAAGTATATGTAGATAATAAGCATATTGTTGGAAAATTATGCAGTTCTTAAGAAAATAAATGTTTACTGTCACTGTGAGAATTCTGACACTGTTAACTATGGAAGGAAAGAATGATAGAATGTGTTTTATTGTTCGCCCTAGAAATGCATAGGTAAATTTGTAATCAGATTTCCTTGATTAAGCCTGCGTTTCTGCCTTACTCTGAAGTCCAAATTCTTTCCCCCATGGCATTGCCCATTAAAACACAGTATGTGATTGAGACGATAAGTGCCATAGTTAAGTAAATAAGTAGTTTGAAATAAAAATAATGTCTGTATCATTATTTTTAGAATAGTCACTTTTTATTGATTGCCTAATAATTTTATTTAGCTTGATTTATTGGTGTAATGAATTGTGACTAAATTTGACCAAGTATAAAGGATTAAACTTGCCACCTGGGAACCAAGTTCTTTTTTTTTTTTTTTTTTTTTTTTTGAGACAGAGTCTTACTTTGTCACCCTTGGTAGAGTGCCATGGAGTAATAGCTCACAGCAACTTCAAAATCTTGGGCTCAAGTGATTCTCTTGCGTAAGCCCTCCCAGTAGCTGGGACTACAGGTGCCCACAGCAGTGCTCAGCTATTTTTTGAGACAGTGTCTTGCTCTTGCTCAGGCTGGGTCTCGAACTTATAAGGTCAGGCAATCTACCCTCTTTGGCCTCACAGAGTGCTAGGATTACAGGCATGAGCCACCCCACCTGGTCCTAAGTTCTTATTTCTCAAAATGATACAATGTGAATAGACACTCAAGTGATGCTATAATATATAATTTTTTTTCCTGAATAGTCATTAAATGTTATGTTGTGTGCTATGCTGCATATTATGAGTACTATATTATGGGTAGTTCAACCCTCAATAACTTTATGATACAGTGGAGATAAGATAGATACATAAATATTAAACAACGTGTGATTAGTCTGTCTGATAGTTATAGAAATTCTATGGACACAAGGAGTAGAAAGGTTATTTTGGTTGAGCTAATTAGGAGAACCCTAAGATGATATTTAATCTGAATATCAGAGGGACTGATTTCAGTTTCTTTGGTGAGGATTGTGAAATTATCAAAATTTCAGAAAGTTATAAGGTTAGTTGAGTTCACTATCAGCAAATCAGAAGGGGTTTTTTAGGGGGAAAAAGCCTAAATTTAATATTTAAGCAGGAAGGAAAGGATCAGGAATAAAGTAAAACACTTAGAAAAAGACTTACTGTTGCTTCATTTTGCAAGTAAGTCATCATAAAAATTTTATTAAATATAACTTCCCTAGCATATATTCTTTTTAAAAAATAAATTTTATTGTATAATATTTAAGATATACAATGATATTAAGAAATTCTGTATATGTATATAGTAAAATGTTTACTGTGGTGAAACAAATTTAACATATTCATTATCTCACATAGTGACCCATTTTTCCTACTTGTGGCAGGAGCATCTATAACCTACTCATCAGCTAAAATCGTGAATACACACACTATTATTAACTGTAGTCCTCAAGTTGTACAGTGGATCTCTAGACTTGCTCATCCTATATAGCTGTGACTTTGTACCCTTGACCTGGACCTCCCTGGGTTCTCCCCTGGCCCCTGACCCTGGTAACCCTTGTTTTATTATCTATCTCTGTGTATATCTGACCTCCCCAGCCCCACAAAAGTGAGACATGCATTATTTGTCTTTCCATGCCTGGCTATTTCACTTCTGTAATGGTTGCACCAATCTGCCATGTATTCTTTTTAAAGATAATTTGATGTGTTGGATTAATGACAGATGTGCTTAATATGTTTTACCTAGTTTGCTAAATCCAGAAATAAGTTATGAGTTCTTCCTCTGGTCACCATGAAAATTGAAAATTATTGCTGTTTTACTTCTAACTTTCCAATGTTTAAGGCATTTCTATTACCACTGAGTGAGATAAAATTGAGAAAAATTTCTTGATATTGTGGAGTTCAATATTACTGAAAGGTATCTGTGAGGGACAAGCTTGAAGAATGGGCTGAAGGAGGAATAGAAAGGAAGATCTGGGTGAATGGCAACATGATGGGAGGAAAGAATAAAGGGGGAGAGAAAATAGGAGAGTTTCATATGGAAGGTGTTGTTTTGCGGCAGGTAATTCAGTATACTGCATTGGACCCAGTCAGATCTGAAGCGTTTCTGAAAGCTAATTTCTCAAACCTATAAAGATCAAAAAATCTCGTCAGTTTGCTTCAGTTATGCAATAAATATTAGTGGAAAATGGTGTCATAACATTGTTCTACGTTCTCTCTTCCTTTTCCACAGAGACCTAGATTTACATCTGAGTCACCAGAGTAAATAAATTCAGTGATTCCTAGCTCATCTTAGTTGCGTAACTACCACATGGTTGGCCTAGGTGTTTATACTTAGAGGCACATGTAGGGAAGCCTATTAAGACAGCAGCTACTGACCATGCATCAAGGCCACTGCTCCTACTGACAGCGTGTCTGTGTGGCTGGGGCGGGAGGGAAAAAATTGACTATGTTGCTGTATTGAGATGACAGCACCAGTGATTTCTATTCATAGTTTGGGGAATAGTATCATTCTTGGAAAACGTATTATTTTTTCTCCATGGATTTTCATGAACTTTCAATTTTCTTGACCTTGATTGACTGTTCTTTCATCAAAAAGGAGCCACTTTTTGACTGTCACTTGCCAGGGCTGAAAGAACCTGAAAAGGATTCTCATATTCTTTTTCCCACTCTGCTGGTTGACTCCCACTTTAGCTCCGAGTGTAGTAGTTTGCATATCCTGATGTCATCTGACAAACCATCATTCCAGTCCGGTGAGGATCTTGTTTAGCAAGCACTGTTTTAATGGAAGAAGACTGGCTGCATTCTAGCATCTAATTGTTACTTTGGGGTTGTTATTTAATGTCAAGCATGGCTTATAGATATTAATCAGGTCTGTGTGTGCTTTCTTGAGTTTTGTGAAAGTTCAGAAAGGCTTTCGTGTAGCATGTTAGATGTGTTGATATGAAGCTATATGGAGTTTTTTGTTCTCCCCTTCTCTTAGCTGAAGTAAGTCTTTGGACTGGCTTTGAGTAGACCTTCCATCATCTGTTGTCATTAAGGGATCAATGAAAAAGTCTTTTAAAAATACTTAAAAATGGTAAAGTGAGTAAAGAGCATTTTGGTTTAATTGAGTTGTAGTTAAAACTACATTTGGTTATTTTTTCCATCAGGTAATGTTTTTGTCATGAGGGTTCAACACACTGTGGCTTCTGTTACAAAGAAAAACATGTCTGTGAACAGCAATTTAGAAAATAAATATTGGCCAATAACTCATTCCCAGATAGCTGAAATACAGAGAAGTTCTACCAAAATAAATAGTAGTCAAATGAATTTTGAAAAGATGAATACTAAACATAGTTTTAGACTGAGGAAAGGGTTATAAAAATATAAAATTAAAATAGGGGGGAATAAGGCGGCGCCTGTGGCTCAGTGAGTAGGGCACCAGCCCCAGGCCGAACTGCAACCAAAAAATCGCTGGGCATTGTGGTGGGCGGCTGGGATCCCAGCTGCTCGGGAGGCTGAGGCAGGAGAATCGCCTGGGCCCAGGAGTTGGAGGTTGCTGTGAGCTGTGTGACGCCAAGGCACTCTACCAGGGGTGATAAAAAAAAGAAAAAAAAAAGGGGGAAATAATTGCCTAGTAAAAGGGTATGAGTAAAGAAAATTAGTCCATGATGTGAGGTGGATTTTACATTGTGTTTATTGATCAAGGAAGGGTTGTTTTTGGAAAGGGCATGTTTTTGGAACTTACATTACCCATGGTCTTTTTGGAGTCAGGTCTTCCTCATAGTCGATATTCCACAGTGATTATATTCCAGTATAAGCTGAGGACATTTGACACTTTTCAAGCCATCTGAATCCTTGATTTGTTTTTTCATTCAGCGTGTGATTGTTGAATAGACTTTGTGTACTGCAAGTATTAAGATACTGTTCTTTCAGTTAGCATACTAGCTTAGCGGATGAACAGGTAATTATTAATAATGTAGTAATGGCATCTGTATTGAGATTTCATTTGTTCCCCCACTGCCGCAGTATTCGGAGTTCTTCATTATCCTTTGCACTGGTGCTTACTGCACTTCTCTCGGCTTACGAGGGGCCCACGGCGCACCTATACACTTCAATCCTCGCATCTTCGCTCCCTGGCAATTTTTCCTTATTCTGATGATGATCTCGTTTGTGGTGGCTGCTTTGGTTAGGAATCAAGTTTGTAAAGAAAGGCTGTGGAAGAAACAACTTCAACGAGGTTGTAGGATTAATAACAAAACCACATTAGAGGTTGGAGAAAGTGGTGGGAATCCCATTTGGGGAGCACTTAATGGAATTAAAAGTTTAATAAGTTTCATAAGGAAGGATGTAGCATTGATCAAGGACATACTGATTTATGTAATTAGATACATATACTGTTTTATTAGCTTGGATGTATCTTAATCTGTTTTATATCAAGAAATTGCTCTTAGAACTCTGGCAAATCAGATGGTCATTTCAAGGTGCTGCAATACATTTATAAAATTTAATACAGTCATTGTTTTTTTTCACTATTTAAAATTTATATTCTGGTGATTGAAAAGTAATTTTTGGCATACAAATGTCTAGGAATGATTATTGGATTCATGTATTATAGGAAAGATTATTGTTTTTTTGTTTTGTTTTGTTTGTTTTGAGATAGAGTCTTACTTTGTTGCCCTGGGTAGAGGGCATGGCGGCAAAGCTCACAGCAACCTTAAACTCTTCAGCTCAAGCAGTCCTCTTGCCTCAGCCTCTGGAGTGGCTGGGACCACAGGCACCCGCCACAACACCCAGCTAGTTTTAGAGACAGGGTCTTGTTCTTGCTCAGGCTGGTCTCCAACTTCTGAGCTCAAGTAATCCATCTGCCTTGGCCTTCCAGGTGCTAAGGTTATTGTCCCCAACTAGGACAAATTATTGTTACTGTTTTAATAATTCTATATTGCAAAGTTTCCAGCTCATACCATTTAGAAAATAATTTTTTTTTATCTATTTGCTTTACATTGTACAGGATAGAATTAGAATGGATTCATACTGAAGAATAGTGCTACATGTTAGAGCCAGTCTAGCCTAATGTGCAGGTGCCGAGGAAAGGCTCTTGTGTGGTAGGCCATGCCGCGGTAGAACAGCTAGGGAGCAATCCAGTCACCCTGTTAGTGGGAAGTTAAGGTGAAAAAGCACATGGAATCTGGGATAGAGACAGTGTTTGTGTGTAAATAAACAAATGAATGAAAATATACCCGCATGCATATATATGAGTGGCCCCCAGGGAATTCTGTCTGTTGGTACTGGGGCTCTAGGTAACGGCTGATTGAGACTGGGAATTGAAATTATGACTGGTAATTGAGGCATATAGTCCTACTAAGAGAAAAGGCAGGATCAAACTAGGAACCTCCAGAAGTGTCAACACAGAAGCTTAGTTATGATAACGGAGCTCTCTCATCTGGCGAAGACAGCAGAAGGGGTAGGAGTAGAGCAGGATGGATACCAGAGCAAGCTGGAACCCCCCTCATCTAATCTGGAGTACAAAGCCTGGGTTATGTTAACGATGATTGGATCCAGAATCTAAGATTTGGGCTGAATGGATTAAGCATCTCCTATCACAAATTCACGTTGATGACCTAGGACTTAAGTGACAGGAAAAGTAAGAAACAGGCCGGGCTTGATGTTCTTTTATTACTATTAAGTTTCTTTAAGAAAAAAGTCATTTCAGTTGTTAATCAGTAATCACTTAGTCTGCTTTCTTGGCGGTGGTGTGGTATCATGAGATGCAAAGAACTGCTGGTGCTCCACAGGAACGTCTCAACAGGGAACTGCTGAAGTGAACAGGCTTACGCACTGGAGGACATAAAAAAGCATGTTAGGCAGGAGAGTTCTAATGTCACTACTGGGAAGGCAAAATTACACTGTGAAGGGTTTAGTTTCCGAGGGGGTTAAGAGGAACTAAGAGAAATGCATGGCTGTGATCGTTTGACCTTAAAATGAGAACGCCACACACCTTTCATTTACTTCCTAAAAGAAGCCAAATTAGCATTTTTTTGGTTGTAGTCAGCTGAAATTTAAGAGCTTAAGGAGGGGAAAAGAAATTTATGGTCCACGTACTGGGAACTGAATGATGAAGAAGTGGGGCTTTAACTGAAGAAAGCGAGTTGCCCTGAGGATCTGATCAGCCGGAGTGTGTGTGTGTTGGTTTGTTTGGAGACAAAGTCTCACTCTGTTGCCCCAGGCTAGAGTGCTGTGGGGTCGCCCTGGCTAACAACCTAGCTTCAAGAGATCCTCCTGCCTTGGCCTCCCAGAGTGTTAGGGTTACAGATGTGAGCCACCAGGCCCAGCCATCAGCAGGAGTTTTATACCTTCTTATTAGACCCTTGCCATTAAGGTGACTTCTCTCCAAAGATGTAGTCTCTCTGACTTGCCTTTTTAATTGTTAGAGTCCACCAAGAAAGGATGAGATGAGGGCTGTTGAGATCAGGTATCTGCACCAGGGTCAGGGGATGCAGTTAGGATGTATGGTCACAGCCCTGGACGTCTCCCTCTGTCGGGGACCATTCCCAAAGAAGGGGCAAGCAGAAGCCTAGCAGCCCTTCTGGGAGGCGTCTAGAACATTTCACTCTTGGTAGCTTAATCACTCCTTTCCCCTTCTGCTCCTCCCCACTTACATAAAAATGGAAATAGCCTGCTATCCCACCTGTTGAAATCATTTTTCCAGTGGGAGAAGAATCCAAATGCAAGCTGAGGTCCCACAACCAGAGGCAGAGCCGTGGGCTGCTGACTCTGGGTGACATCGTGGTGCTTCTGGTTCCATTGTGATTCTTCCTTGATATTTTACAACCTAAGTTTATCTCCTGCCAACTTGCCATCTGCATGCTTGGGGAAAAGGAAGAGGAAGTTTGAGAAAAAAAAAAAAGGTATTTAAAGGAAGACACGAGCACTTATTACGCACCACAGACTAGTGAAATAAGTGGTGGCTGCAACCCCTCACTGTGCACCTGTGCAGAAAGCCCTCACCTGTTCACTTCACATTTCACACTTCTGCTGCCTTCCGCTCGTTTCCTGGCTTATCAGGGTCTGTTCCTAGCAAGCTGAGTCCTTCACTCCTGAAAAGGCTTGAGCCCTGGTAGTTCCAACTGTAGGGGACTGTGATAGTCTTCTGCCTGACATTAACACCACACAGCACGACCACAGGGTACTCCTGGAGATCCCCCTGAGTTCTATTCATGGTCCCCAGCCCAGAGACGTAGCAGCAGCCTCTCGTCCTATTGATAGGCAGGAACAGTCACCTCAACCAGTTCTATAGCCTCCGTTTTTGCTTGTTTTTCTCCTGTTGTGAGGAAATCAAAGTGAACATGGTAAGCTAAATGGAACACTTATTTTTGCCTCCTGGTATAAGTAATATTTCCTTGGGTACTACATAAAACTTGTAGATCAGCAGATGAAGGACACTGCCCCCACCATTACCACATGGTTCTTGCATCCAGAATGTTCTGGAGATGAGAGACATTGAATCTTGTGAGTGGTACAGAGCTTATTTTATATACTGTATGACAGCACCCCAATTTCGGAAGGTCTTAGCTGGGTAACAACTTGCCTGTCAGGCTTCAAGATGCCATTGCCTCCTACTGTGAGGACAGGCTGTTTGAGTCTCTTTGATCAGACTAGTGGGACCCTCAGCATCTCCCCATAGCCATTTGAAGTGAATTCCTGGATCAGAAGCCCTGAGATTTATATGAAGCATTCACTTAATCACGAGTAGTGCGATTCAGAATTGTGTCTCTTACAGTGAAGACCAGCCCTCCCACTTGGGCAATGCACAGGGCTGATGTAGGAGGTAGTCCCTGTAGGGAACTCTCCCTGATGGGTTCTCAGCTTCACGCCGCCACTCCCTAGTCCTAGGGAGTTTATGTCATTGGGTCTTTGCCTAACTGCTTCTCCTTCTCTTGGTGATTTTCACAAACCTACGGAGCAAGGACCGGGCTGGCCAGAGAAGGAATATGACTTGTCTGTGACGTGAGTCAGTCATTTTACCTACCTGATTATTAAGAGGCTTTCTATTTTTATTTGTTAGCAGAATTATGGTGAACATACGCCAGAATACAGGAATTTTTTCAGGCTGTGACTCTGTTGTCAAACCTTATCTTTTCAAGGCCATTGATCATGGAATAGAAAAGCCACCCCAAGAAGTGTCTATCACAGAAGTAACCAAATATTTTACAAGTCCCTAAAACTAAGCAAGATTTTTAATCACATGACTATTTTTAACTTATTTTTACCTTAGTTGACTGGAAAAAATTTCTTTTTAATTCTATGCTTTATATTTTCTCATCTGTAAAGTCTTATTTTAAAATGTTCCTCTTTTTGGTTCTTAGATTGCTAATGTGCCCTTTATCCTGTGTTTGTGAGGGGTGTGTGCGTACATACATGTGTATATATTTACATACATGCACATGTACTCATTTGAGCATAGAGAATGTGTGAAAAGATACCCCAGACTTTAATAACAATCATCTGTGGGGTACGGGTTGGGGAAAGGAAGAATGGTTGGTATTGTGGTGGAGAGCATCTTTTATTATTTTATTTCAAAAATTGTGTTCTATTTGATGTTTTATGTTTAAGAAGGTATTTCCATTTTATGTTTAAGAATGTATTTCCATTAATATAAAAAATGTCAGCATATGATTTTTGCTTATAGTTAATGTTAGGGGAGATAACTTTGAAATCATTAGAGACTAATAAGCAGTACTTATTTATATAAAGCTATTTGTGCTGTCAGTGAGAGGATATTTAGCGTTATCTTGTCATTTGTTTTAGGCTACATCCATGACAGATGCTTTTTTTTTTTTGGAGACAGAACCTCAAGCTGTCCCCCTGGGTAGACAGTGGCATCACAGCTCACCTCAAACTCCTGGGCTTAAGTGGTCTTGCCTCAGCCTCCCAAATAGCTGGGACCACAGGCGCCCGCCACAATGCCTGGCTATTTTTTGGTTGTAGTTGTCATTGT
This sequence comes from Otolemur garnettii, assembly GCF_000181295.1. Lineage (NCBI taxonomy): Eukaryota > Metazoa > Chordata > Mammalia > Primates > Galagidae > Otolemur > Otolemur garnettii. The sequence goes on from NW_003852434.1 coordinate 5,040,412, forward strand.
TGTTTGGCAGCCTGGGCTGGATTTGAACCGGCCAGCTCAGGTGTATGTGTCTGGCGCCTTAGCAGCGTGAGCCTCAGGCGCCAAGCCATGACAGATGCTTATCGAAAGTGATGACGTGAGTTAGTTATTCATGTTTAAGTACATGTTGAATTTCCTTGCGTTCACCATCAACATGCAGTTTTCATTTAAAACTTTCTGTAATTAATAAAAAGTACAGTATCCTAATCAGAATTGTCTATAATTCAGAGGTCAAATTGCAATAAGGAAGTGCATGAGGAAGGCCCTCAACATGTTACTGCCTCTTGCTAATTTTAGGTTTAGTATCTGGGCATCTGATAGGGGCCCAAGGCAAAGCTTCTAGCTAGGAGTATCAGGACTTACTTTTCAGTTTTTAGTTATGTTTAGGCCAAATTGTCTCAACTTTAGACTCTATATTGCTAGTTGATGATGATGTTTGTCCATTTCAAAGAACAGTTATTCTTTGTTTATAATAAACTTACTCATGTTCAGTTGACCTTTGAACAACAGAGGAGTTAGGAGTGCTGACCCTCTGACACAGTCTGAAATCCATATATAACTTTTAGCTTTCTCAAAACTTCACTAATATGCTTACCGATAAATAAACAGGCAGTTAACATACATTTTGTATATGTATTGTATATTGTATTCTTAAAGTAAGCTAGAGATGTCATTAAGCAAATCAATAAAGAAGAGAAACTATATTTAACATTTACGAAGTGGAAGTGGGTCATCATAAAGGTCTTCCCCCTTATCTTTGAGAAGCTGAGGAAGAGAAGAAAGAATGATTAGTCCTCTTATCTAAGGGTTGACAGAGGCAGAAGAAAATCCATGTGTAAGTAGACACACATAGTTCAGACCTCTGCTATTTAAGGGTCAGCTGTATATATGCAAATAAAAGTGAATACAGCTCAATTAATTTTCTCAAAATGAACATCCTTTACTATGGAAAAGAGTGCAAAGGCTAGCCATATGGTGGGAAAAATATCTGCAAAGTATAAACACCTCTGGCAAAAAATCTATAAGGGACTCTCACAATTCAGTAATAAGAAGACAAAGCACCCTGTCAAAAAATGGGCAAAGAAAAGACACTTCACGAAGGATATGTGAATGGCTATTGTACACCCTGCATAGAAAGATACTCAATATCTGTGTCAGCGAAATGCAAATTACAATCACAGTGTCATATCAATATACAGTAGAATGACTGAAAATGCAGTCTGACAATCTTAAGTTTGGTAAGGATGTGCAGTAACAGGAAGCTTCCTCTTAAACTTTCTGGAGAAATGGTATAGTCACTGTAGCAAGCAGTTGGTTACTTGTTACACACTTCAGCATCCTCTTTATGAACTATAAATTCCATTCCTAGGTATATACCTAAGAGGCACAAAGGAAAGCACGTGTCAGTGAACAGGCTAGCGTTTATTTGCAGTGAACAGGCTAGCGATCGTTCATAGCAGCGTTACTCACTTGTTGAAATTTGCTTTTCAGAGATAGTATTGAGCAGATTTTATGGAGCCTCCTTTCATGTGCTTGTTTGCTTTCTATTCATTTTGTCCCTATTGACATATTCTGCTCTTTTTAAAATTAGTTTGCTTATTTTATTGAGTTGTAAGAATTCACTAAATATTTTGGATACCATTCTGGTATGTGTTTTACAAATAATTTCTTCCTGTTTGTGGCTTCTTTTCATTTTTATAACTGTTTTTTATAGAGCAGAAGTCAATTTTGGTGAAGTTTGCTTTGCCAGTTTATTTTTTCTCTGGTTTGTACTTTTAAAAGATCCTATCAGAGAATTCTTTGCCTAATTCAGAGTCACCGATGATTTTGCCCTGATTTTTTTCTAGAAATTTTATATTTTCAGGTTATATACTTATGTCTGTGGTCCATTTTTAATAAATTATATTTGATGTGTTGTATGAGCTCCTTTTTTTTTCTTTGCAGATTTTGGCCAGGGCTGGATTTGAACCCGCCACCTCTGGCATATGGGGCCACGCCCTACTCCTTTGAGCTACAGGCACCGCCCTCTTTGTTTTTTGTTTTTTTTTTGCCTGTGAGTGTCCAGTTGTTCTAGTACTATTTATTGAAAAGTTTTTTTCTTTTTTTTTTTAAGTTACTTGATATCTTTATCAAAAATCAGTTGACCATATACATGTATATGTGCAACTATTTCTGGAATTTCTTATCCTCTGATCCTTCAGATCTAGCTGTCTGTCTTTTCACTACTACCACATAATAGGAGTCCTCCAGTTTTCTCTTGTTTCATAGTTGTTTTTTCTATTCTAATTATCTTGCTTTTTCATGTAAATTTTAGAATCATCCCATCAATTTCTAAACAATAAAGTCCACTATAATTTTGATTGGAATTGTTCTGAATGTGAGGAAAAGTGATATCTTGAGTATACTGTCCTGTCCATGAACACACAGTGTCTCTCTATTTATTTAGGTCATTTTTGGTTTATCTCATTATTGTTTTGTTGTTTTCAAAGTACATATTTTGCATATGGTTTATTAGATTTATCCCTGAGCATTTCATGTTTTTAATTGCCAATTGTTTCACTGTTGATTTTATTTTTGCATTTTAAACTTTGTATACTCTAGTCTTACTTAATTTTCTTATTAACTCAAGTAGGTTGTTTTTTCTTTTTTTAAGAGGTTCTTTGGGGTTTTCTGTATAGACAATCGTGTTGCTTAGAATAAAGACAGTTTTATTTCTTCTGTTCCAGTGTATGTCTTTTATTTATATTTTATACTGTGTTGTACTGGGTAGAACTTTCAGTATAATGTTAAAGAAAGAAAGCTTTCCGTCTTTCACCATTAAATGTGATGTTAACTGTATCTCTTTTAAAGATACCATTTACCAGGTCAGTTAAGAGTTTAGTAAGACCTAATGTCATAGGGATTTTTGTCATTAATCAATTTTTTTTCTTCATTCTGTTAATATGATGAATTCTGCTAATTTTTTGAACATTAAATCAGCTTTGCATATCCAGGAATAAATTTATTTTGTCATGATGTAACATCCATTTTATATATTGACATTTTATATATATCCATTCTCAAGTGATCGAATAACACCCCTCGTGGTACTTTCCCCTCCTTCCGTACAGCAGCCAGGCCAGGGTCAGGTGTTAGTGGCTGTCTCCACATGACATATATTTAAGGTGACCAGACATCCCTCTTTTGAACAATTTGTCCCACGTCCCATGGTGTTTTAAAAAAGTCCTGATTTTTGGAAAGAATGCATGACAAGCTAGGGAACAGTGGGAGAATGGGAAGGGAATATATGGTTTTCAGCTGCTGAAAAGGTTACTGTAACTCCATTTGGGAATGAAGAGGTTAATATAACTTCATTTGGAAATGAAAAGGCTAATGTAAACTCCCTACTCTTCTCCTGGGCAAGGTATTAGAAGGAGACTAACTCCCTCCCTTGCTTCTAGGCAGGGACAATTAGCTCAGAAGGAGCCAAACTATCTGGAACAAACAAGTAGCCCCCCATCTAGAGTAAGGTGACCAGACGTACCGCTTTTGGCGGGATAGTCCTGATTTTTAACAACTTGTCCTGCATCCTGCAGTGTTTTAAAAAAGCCCCAATTATTAGAAAGAATGCAGGACAAGCTAGGGAACACAGGAGAACAGGAAGGGAATATACAGTTTGGGGCTGCCATGTAGCTATTTCACCAGGATATGAGTTTTATATTATTTTTGTTAATTTTATAATGTTAAACTTTAATAACAACAAATAATTGTTGAGAACTGATTATTGAGATCTGCTTATCAAAATTTCCATTGTTGTTAGCGCACCCTCCCCCCAATGGTGTCCTGCTTTACCAATGTTAAAATCTGGTCACCTTACATATATTGGATCACTTGTCTTTATGAAAAGGAAATAATGGGGCCAAAGGTTTATGGGAGATAGTGACTTCAGAGTATGCCTTTTTACATAGTTTTGACATTTCAGAACATTTTCTTTCCATATTGAAAAAAAAGATGAGCCTGGAGGGGAACAATCCACAGAAACAAACCTGGCTAATGTTAAATTAGTACTATCCACATTGACAGCAATAAAGAGTGAATCTAAGTGGCTTATTACTATAACATACGACTGTATGTCCTCAGTTTGCGTAGTGGTAAGAGGGAGGTGTTGTGAGCAAATCTTGAACTCTTTCCGTTAGGTTTATTTTTTGCAGTGATAAGGACAAAGCACTTCTGGGACTTTGTTAGGTGTATTGGGGATTGAGTAAATATTTTGAGTTTCTTGGAGGATACTCCCTAAGGAAGAAAGGGCGTACAAATATGGGAGGGGGAGGGCAAAACAAATCCCCTGGGGGTTAGATTGGAATTGGGGTATCGGTGTGAATTCATTATTTTTTAAGTGTGTTTGTGTATGGCTATATGGACGTAAATTTGTATGCATGTGTGTGTGTGTGTATGTATTCTTCCTAGCTGTGTCCAGCAAAAAGACCAAGACGAGAGCCCACCTAACTCCCAAATCTTGGTTTCTAATATCATTGCCAACTCAAAGGAACCAGAACTCCTTAGAGAAATAGCTGATTTCAGGCCTGGGCAGGGTATAGACCAGGTGAGCCTGGATCATTATTTTAATGCTAGGAAATAGGAAAGTGTTTTTTTAAGAATAGAAACATGTTACGGGAAGCTTGTTGGCATTTCTGTTAGTCAAATTTGTGATAATTTAGTCATCAAAGAAGTCTAATAATAAATTATAAGCTGTTAAAAATAGGAATTAATCTGTAATGATATTAAACTGGTAAATATGTAAATAAATAGAGGAGAAAGGAGGACTCTTGCTTATAGAAGAATTCTGAGTTGTGGAGTTAGAGAATCATCATTTTGCAGCCAGCATGATAAAGATTAGGTAGGACAAAAATCTTAACAGAATCGAGGGAAGATACTGATGAGGAGTAAGGTGTTTCCTTGGTCTTAATACATCTCCCCACATGCTAGATTTCTTGTAAGGGATAAAATAGTGATTATGCATTGGTGAGCTCCTGCAGCAGACTGGGGCACGTGGCCACCATGTGACTCCAGATACTGACACTCTGAGGGGACACATCATCTCCTTTGTAGTATTCTGGCCAAGACTACATAACCTCAGTCTGATCTGGAAACATCAGACCAATCCATAAAGAGGACTGCTCTACTTATAAAAAAGTAGGGACACTCAGACTGTTTCTTAAAACAGTGAATGTCCTAAGAGACAGAGGCTGTGGAAGTGTTCTGCTCTGAAGGAAGCTAGAGAGAGAGACAGACACTAACACCGACCCGGCCTGGCTGCTGTCCGGAAGGAGGGGAAAGTACCAGAGGGGTGTTATTGGATCACTTGAGAAGTCAGAATACAGATGGTAGAAGGGATAAAAATACTGTAACAATGTTACATTTACTGAAGTTATTAACTGCTTTGGTTATAAAAGAGAATATCACTAAGGAAATGCACATGGAAACAAAAGAGCAAAGGACTAATTCCCTTGGGGAAGAATGTGAACGTGAGTGTTTGTGTAAGAGTGACAGGTAAACTTAAGAGAGCATGTGAGCACAAGTGATCAAGCAGAGGTCGCCTTAGTGATGTGTGAATCTGGGTGGGAACGATTTTTGTGTCCTTATGTTTGTAACTTTTCTGTAAGTTTAAAATTATTTTCAGACAAAATACCTAAAACATTTAAAACAATCTATTCATTATTTTTAGACTTTCCTCGTTTATAAAGAGCTTGTTTCTTTGTCTTGAACCAGTTTGGAATGAACATTTTTATAATACTTTCCTGTGTGTTGGTGTTTTGGCTCGCTCTGTAAGCCAGGCATTGTAAGTGTTAGATAAATGAGTCCTTCTGTGGAGGGCCAGAGTCTAAATCTAACTTTGGGTGAACTATTTACCGTATTGATAACTTAATGGAAGTATCAGCTACAAGACTTATACTGAAGTCTCTGGGGTTATTATCATTGTTATCACTTAGCCTTTTGGAAAAATTTTAGAATGATTATTTTGTGTCAGAAATCTAGTTGTTCCCAGATTATTCAGATTATCTTGTTTTGTAAACTCGGAAGGGCGGGGCATGGAATGGAACAGAGGAAGAGCAAGTCCGCAGAGCAGTACCGACATTCAGTTTCTGGAGTTAGATGACCGTGTCTGAAAATTCATTTTGCTGTTTTACTTTGAAATGAACATGTTGCAAAAAGTTGTTGTATGTAGTGATTAATTATTAAAAGGTAATGAAGCCCTACTCCGAAGTCACAATTGAGGAGGCATGTCATCACTTCTGCCTCCTCTCCTGCTGCCCCCTGAAGTCCTATATGTAACTAGAGGTATCTCATCTTGTCTTATTAAAGCCTTGGGGGGTTTTTGTTTGTTTGTTTTGTTTTGTTTTGTTTTGAGACAGAGTCTGTTTATGTTGCCCTTGGTAGAGGGCTATGGTGTCACAGCTCACAGCCACCTCAAACTCTTGGGCTCAAGTGATCCTCTTGCCTCAGACTCCTGAGTAGCTGGGGCTACAGGCATCACCATGACACTTGGCTAGTTTTTTCTATTTTTAGTAGAGGCAGAGTCTCACTATTGCTTAAGCCGATCTTGACTTTTTTTTTTTTTTTTTTTTTTGAGACAAGGAGTTTCACTATGTCTCCCTCAGTATAAAGCCATGGCATCTCAGCTCACAGCAACCTCAAACTATTGGGCTTAAGCAATTCCCTTGCCTTAACTTCCTAAAGATCTGAGACCATAGGCACCTGCCAGAATGCATGGCTATTTTTCTTGTTGTCATTGTAGTAGTTGTCATCGTTGTTTGGCAGGTCCGGGCCAGGTTCAAACCCACCAGCCCCAGTGTACGTGGCTAGTGTACGTGGCTGGTGCCCTAGCCTCTGGGATACAGGCGCCGAACCTGATCTTGAACTTTTGAGCTTAAGCAATCTACCTGCCCTGGCCTCCCAGTGTGCTAGGATTACAGGCATGAACCACCACTCCTGCCCCCAAAAGGTAGGCTTTTAAAGAATACTTTTCCTTCTACTTCTAGCTGGCTTCCTATAAAATAAGAATTAGCCAAAAATGAGATACACAGCAAAACTAGGTTATTGTTGAATAGGTTTTTCAATAATTACCTATATATTTGAAGGCAATATTACTGATTTTATAAGAACTACTATAATATGATCAAAGGGACTAACATAAAAGTTATATGACAAAAACAGCTGAGTAGGAAAGCAGAATGTTGCTAAAGATGAGGGCATTTTTAGGCATATCATTTTAGAGTTAGAAGGCCTCTGGGAATTAATCCAAGCATTTCATTTTGAATAAGGGAGATTTGGTTTCGATGGAAATTTGGTTTCAAAGAAGTAGTTGACTATACCGTAGAACTTGTTGAGTACAGAATTATTAAGAAAGACCAGAAACGAGATCTCCTGATTCAAATGCTGGTGTTTTCATATTGAGATATTGAATGGTAAATAAAACATTTAAATACCCTATGTAAGGCACACTAACTCAAGGCTGGAGTCTGACCTTTGAGTGGGGTAGCACCTTAATTCAGAGCAAATCAGTTTAGCTCTGTCCTACCTTTATCTGCAGGTGCTCGGCAAAAACACCAAGAGAAATAACATGAATTTTTGTTTCCTCCAAAAAAGAGAGCATGGTCTGTGATACAAACACAGTCAGACAATTATGTTTGTGTCTAGAAAAAGTGCTTTGAAGGATGGACTAGGCGCTGGCATCGATGCATAGCTTCCTTTGGGGGGTACTCGAAGGTGGCCACAGTGACATGCGGGAGTGAAATTCACAGCACTTTTTCTGGTTTGAGTTTGTGAACTTTGTTGTCTGCCTTGTAAATGAATACCAGAGTGGAAGTGGGAAGAATTGGGTTCTGAACCTGACTCTGTCACTAAATAACTGTTGTTACTGATTCATTCCACACTTCTTCTTCATCAGTAAAATGTAGAAGCTGAATGAGATAGTAGAGAAACCAGCTATAAATGACTATTTCCAGTGGATTCCTTTTTTTTTTTTTAGAATTGGTCTTACTTTGTTACCCATGCTAGAGAACAGTGTTGTAGACAGAGTTCTCTGCAAGCTAGAACTCCTAGGCTTAGGTGATTCTCCTGCCTTACTCTCCTCAGTAGCCACACCTTGCTAACTTATTTTACTTATTTTATTTTGTAGAGGTAAGGTCTTGTGTTATCACCTTACCTGGTCTCAAACTCTTGGCTTCAAGCAGTCTTTCTACCTCAACCTCCAAAAGTGCTGGGATTATAAGCATGAGCCACTGTGCCTGACCTTGATGGTTTTTTTTTTTTTTAAGAGACAGAGTCTCACTTAGTTGCCCTCAGCAGAGTGCTGTGGAGTCACAGCTCACAGCAACCTCCAGCTCTTGGGCTTAGGCAATTCTCTTGCCTCAGCCTCCCAAGTAGCTGGGACCACAGGTACCCACCACAATGCCCAGCTATTTTTTGTTGCAGTCTGGCCAAGGCTGGGTTTGAACCTGCCACCCTTGGTATAAGGGGCTGGTGCCCTATTCACTGAGCCATAGGCATCTCCTGATGGGGTTTTATTTTTAATATTAAATTTTATCTATCTTAAATAATGTGTTTTAAGTTCCATCCTTAAATAAGTAAGGAGATAGATGATCTATAGAAACTGAATGACTCATGATGTTGAATCAGTTTATATTCTGAACATAAACTTAGTTTTCTTTGTCTTTTCTCATTACAGGTATAATACTTCTGCACATCTGCTTCAGGAAGGAAGTGCCTGCCATTCTTACTGTTTCCACGCAGGTTCATGCCAGCCCAGAACAGAGAGTCAGGTCAGTTTGAGGATTGCTTTATCTGTTGCAAAAGGAGCCAGAAGCAGAATCATGATGGTCTTTGCTGCATCATTGCAGGGTTTTGGAAGAGCTGGGTTTCGTCCTTGACCACTGATGGCTGGGTAGACTTGGGCAAGCGATCTTTCCTTGTTTATTCTAAGTTTTTTACACCAGGCAAGGGCTTCATTAAAATGCCTTATCTTCAGTTTCAATTCTGGCTTTAAATTACTGCTGCTTTTGATATAGGTACCTATAAAGGGATAAAATCATACTTTTAAAGCATTATTTCACCTTTTGTTTTTTCCTGGAAAATCTAGTATTATTAAAGCATGGACTTTGGACCCCTTTAAGGTATTATATCATAGATACTTTGACTAGTTTAAACAATAAACTATGTTGGGGGGCACTTGGGAATACTATGGCTACTCAGTTACCTTAGTTTTAGTGTTTGATTTTACTTTGTTATTGAAAAGTTTACCTTTTACACAAAGTTGCAAATTTTTTAAATAATGTTCTTCAGATTTAGAGAGGATGCCTTTATAACCATGTTTTCCAGTGATTGCCAGTGAGTCAATTCAAATTGTTAATTATTAATGACCAAAAGAAATGATCATGCTTAGGGAGTATCCCAGTAAACCCCACAGGATCCAAGGATAGAAGCGCAGCTGGACTGCAGAATGGGAGCCTGGGACCCACACACAGTCAGGCTCCTGCAGGCTCAGCAGAGCGCCTCTCCTCCGCCTGTCTGTCTCATTCTTTTCTGTCTCTGTGGAAACAGGCGATCCTCATGGTTCTGTTCCTAGTACTGGGAAGCATAGCTGCCACTGCCTCCCAAGCTTTTTATCTTACAGTTCAGACTCCTGAAGAAAAGCTAATTCTCAAGTACCTTGTCCTCGATTTCCCAGAACAGACTCTGATTCTTATTCCTGGACATGTTGTGGCATAGGGCATAATAATTTTAGACATTCAGACTGGCTTTCCTTGTTTCAAAGCCTGTTCTCTCGGATGGATCTAACTTACTCCTACCAATGGAGTATAGTGTATTAGAGTAGTGTTCCCCCCTTGTCTGGGGAGGTCATGAACCCCAGTGGATACCTAAAACCCCAGATAGTACTGAACCCTATATATACTGATTTTCCCTACACATGCATTCCTATGATAGAGTTTAATTTATAAATTAGGTATAGCCAAGTATTAATGACAATAATATTAATCAATAGAGTAATTTATGTGAATGTGGTTTCTCTCTCTCATATACTGTTTTATGATATTGTACTGCAAATAGCTGAAACCATGGAAATGAAACTGTGGACAAGGGGAACTACTATTTGTGCATTTTGTAATATTTGGGATCAAAGGTTTGGTTAAAGCTGTGTTTCCCAAACTGTGTACAAATGAAACCCTAAGTTTCTATATACAAAAAAGAATAATGTAAGTGCAAGAAAAGTATTCGGATTTTAAGGGCAGGGTTTTCGGATTCAGGGAGTGGAAAAAAGTATGAGACCATTTTAATTGGTTAGAGGAAGAAGGTAGATAGATAAGTAAATTGTATATTTCTAAGGTAGCAATATTACAAACAATAGATACAGCAAGCAAAAGAAAAACTTTTATTTGACTTTTTGAGAAAAAAGATCTGAATGTAGGCGACAGTACCATTATATTTTGTCCCCACTCAGCAACCAACTATGATTTTAAGTTACTTTTTTTTTGTGCTTCTCAGTTTATTCAAATCTTGGCATTGCCACTTCGAACGGTGTCACTTTAATTCTGGACATTAGTTTCTTTATCTTAAAATGGAGTTGATGATAGTAGTGGCCCGTGGGTTGTTATGAGGAATTAATATATGTTAAGTGTTCAAAATAGTTCCTGGTATATTATCATCATATCATCATATGTTGAAATGAGTAGATTATATGATTGCAGGGGTCCCAGTTCCCTAAAATGTGTGGTCCTGAGATTTTCTGCTATGGACTAATAATCTTTTTTTGGAATGAATACTTTTGGGTATCTACTTATATCCTGCATGGAGGCTAATTTTGGTATTGTTTATAAAAGTTATTTTGAATTCTGTTTATGTAGTCATCTCTTGCTACTTATGTTAGTGTGTAGGGCTGCTGTAACAGAGTACCACACAGTGGGTGGCTTACCCAGCAGAAACGCATTGCCTTGTGGTCTGGGGCTGGAAGTCTGAGATGAAGGTGCTGGAGGGTCCTTCCTTCTGAGGCCCAGTCCGGGCCTGTTTCCTAGGCTGCAGATGGCCACCTTTCCTGCCTCTTCACATCATCTTTCTTCCCTGTGTTTTTTGTCCACATTTCTAAGGATATTAGTCACCTGGAGGCAGCATGTCCTAATGACCTATCTTAATTACCTCTGTAAATATCTTATTTTCAAATAACATCACTCTTTCTTTCTTTCTTTCTTTCTTTCTTTCTTTCTTTCTTTCTTTTTTATTAAATCATCGCTGTGTACCTTAATGCAGTCATGGGGTACAATGTGCTGGTTTTATATACAATTTGAAATATTTTCACCAAATTGGTTAACATAGCCTTCATGGCATTTTCGTAGTTATTATGTTAAGACATTTATATTCTACATTAAGTAAGTTGCACATGTACCCTTGTAAGATGCACCATAGGTGTGGTCCCACCAATTTCCCTCCACCCATCCTCCCTCCTCCCCTCCCCTCCCTTTCCACTTTCCCCATATTCTTGGGCAATAATTGGGTTATAGCTTTCATATGAAATTAGTTTCATAGTGGGACTGAGTACATTGGATACTTTTTCTTCCATTCTTGAGATACTTTGCTAAGAAGAATATGTTCCCACTCCATCCATGTAAACAAAATAACATCACATTTTGAAGTCCTGGGGGGGGCTTGTTAAGATTTCCACATGAATTTTGGGGGGACAGAACTGAATGTATAGTACTCTATAACACACTGTTCCAAAACTTAGCAGCTTAAAACAACATACATCTGCTTTTGTTGATCAGGACTCTGGGTATGGCCTAGCTGGGTCCTCTGGCACGGAGTCTCCCACACAGCTGCACTCACTGCATCTGCTAAGGCTGAGGTCTCATCCGAAGGTCCCCAGGGAGGAGATGCTTCTACTTACTTGGATGGTTGCGGGCAGCACTTAGTTAATTCACTTGTTGTTTGGCCAAGGGTGTGAGCCATTTGCTAAAGCCAATCTTAGTTCTTTGCCATGTGAGCTTTCTTCTAGGCCAGCCCACGACTTGGCAGCAGCTTCTAGCAGAGCCAGCCGGCAGGAGGGCTGAGCAAGGTGGACGGCACAGTGCTCCTGTAGTGTTATCTGAAAAGGGGCAGCCCTTCACTGCTCTGTACTCTGTTGAGTAGGAGTAAGTCGCCAGGTCCAGGTGGGATCATTGGGAACGCTCTTTGAAGCTAACTACTGTGGTGTCTAAGAATGAAGAAAGAACAAAATATGTTAAGTGGAAAAATACATAAATTATTTAATATTATTCAGAAGGCTTAGTTTTAAACTTTAAACAGAGGTTTATTACTTTTGTGCATTAGAGCTTTTTAAATGGAAAAATACCCCACCCTTCTAGAAAGAGAAATGTAAACTTTTATCTCCATTTACTTAAAAAAATCTATATATAGCAGAGAAGAGTTCATTGTCTTTTTTTAAAAGTCAAAATCAGTTATTTTTTTGGTACTATATAGAATTATTCAAGTGGTACATGACTTTTCACTTTTCTTAAGTTATTTAAAATGATAATCTTATTCTCATAAAAAAACAGTAAGAGATCTTTGGTTATAGCAGCGGTTCTCAACTTTCCTAATGCCACAACCATTTAATATGGTTCCTCATGTTGTGGTGACAGCCACCATAAAATTATTTTTGTTGCTACTTCATAACTGTAATTTTGCTACTGTTATGAATTGCAATGTAAATATTTGATATGCAGGATGGTCTTAGGTGACCCTGTGCAAGGGTCATTCAACCCCCAAAGGGGTCACAAGCCACAGGTTGAGAACCACTGGGTTATAGGATTATTTTAAGCTGGGCATGGTGGCTTTTGCATGTACTCATAGCACTCTGGGAGGCCAAGGTGGGAAGATTGCTTGAGGTCAGGAGTTAAGAGACCAACCTGAGCAGGAGGGAAATCCCTGTCTCTACTAAACATAGAAAAATTAGGCAGTCATCAAGGCATATGCCTATAGCCCCAGCTAGTTGGGAGACTGAGGCAGGAGGATTGTTCGAGCCAAGGAGTTTGAGATTGTGGTAAGCTATAATGATGGCACTGCAGTATAGCTGAGGAAACAGACTCTGTTTTAAAAAAAGAAAAAGATTAATTTATTAAATTTTTTGTGATCACTTTCTACAATTAAGGTTTTATAAAGTAATAGAAGTTAGCCATTAGTGAGGGTATTTAATGACTCCAAACTGGCTAAGGATACTGCCCAGTTACAGTTACTTTTATAGAATATAATGGTACAATCATATATACTGTCCTTATCAGCTAGTAGTTCTAACTATTTATACTGGTAGAAAAATACTTGGGGTTTTAGTCAGGGTATCCAGAGAGATGTGGCTGGTAGGATTTAGAGAGAGATATGTATGAGAGGGATTTATTAAGGCATTATGGAGGTTGAGAAGTCCCCGTATAGTTTGTCTGGAAGCTGGAGAACTAGAGAATCCAGGCCCAGGCAAGTTGAAGAGCCTTAGAACCAGGAAAGCTAGGGGAGTAACTCTCAGTCCAAGGCCTAAGACCCAGGAACTTAAGGTAGGGGTGGAGAGGGGTCGCTGTTGAGTCCTAGAGTCCAGTGGCCAGAGCACCTGGAGTTCTGATGTTGAAGGACAGGAGAAGGACATGCTGTCGGGCCTGCTGTCTCTGGAAGAGAGAATGGGTTCTTCCCTCCCCTACCTTTTTGTTCCATGTAGGCCCTGGTTGTTTGGATCTGCCTACTCATATTAAAGGTGAGCCTTCCAATGTGTATACCACATTGAATAACATTCTCTTCAGTAAATTTAGTCTAAGAAAATCTCAAATTCATTGAGCAAAGATTGTCTTTAAAAATTCCATTAGAATAGAGCATATACTTCTCAAGCAAATAAGTAGATGATTTTACTTTTTACAAGTGGTTTAATTATAATCATTTGCGAATTAAGACAAACAGCACACATTGTAATAATGAACAAACACCTCATTATTTGAAACAGTGAGACTTATGTTTAACTCTCACCGAGTTTGTAGGTTGTACTGTACAGAAATTAAATGAACATCAATTTAATGGATTTCCACATGGTGAGCTTTTCTACTTGTTAGCAGTTTAGTAGAAATTATTGATAAATTTAAGACTTTGTTTTGGTACACATAGTGGACTGGAGGATGCATCCTTATTTTTCAACAAATGATAATATATTTTTCTCTTTTTAGGGAAAAACTCAATTGGAGGGGTCATAGGCTGCTGTGTTACCAGGGTATTGAGCTTAGAGTTTTGTTTATACTGTGGCTTCTTTTTATTATGAATACTTCTGGAACTGAGTAAGTTTATGACTAGATCTTAGGCTTGAGACTCTAGGAGTAAAACGATGTGTGTTGCATGGTTTAGAACAACATCACCCAGAAGTGAAAGTCTGTGTAGAATGTATTATTTCTAAAAATATGTTAAAAGAGTTAAGAAAGCTCAGGGAAGGGAACTCTAGAAAGTATAAATGGGCAAGCATACTTAATGTGAAGTTTAAATTGCAAAGTCTAGGGCGGCACCTGTGACTCAGTGAGTAGGGCACCAGCCCTATGTACCATGGGTGGCGGGTTCAAACCCGGCCCCGGCCAAACTGCAACAAAAAGTAGGCTGGGTGTTGTGGAGGGCACCTGTAGTTCCAGCTACTTGGGAGGCTGAGGCAAGACAATTGGCTAATCCCAGGAGTTGGAGGTTGCTGTGAGCTGTGTGATGCCACGTCACTCTGCTGAGGGCAGCAAAGTGAGACTCTGTCTTTAAAAATAATAATAAAAATAAATAAATAAATTGCAAAGTCTAAAAAGTTTTTAAAAAATTAGAATAAAGTAGGATTGCTAAATGAGTTTTGGAATTTTAAAATTTACTTTTCCTTTATTTCAAGAAATGATACTTAAATTTTAGGATATAGAAACACTGTCATTTTAATCACAGCTTTATCTCATGTTGTGAAACTTTTTCCTTTTTCTTTTGATTTATTGAGTAGAGCCAGTGGACATACCCTTCTTGTTAAACTGATTTTCAACCCTGAGTATCTCTTAGTTGGCACTTGTTTTGAGGACGTATTATGCTCTGCTCTTTACCAACAGTGTGATAAAAGAATATATAAAAAGTATTAAAAGCAGATAATGAGAGTGGAAAACTGCAATGTAATAGCGTTTTGGTTAAGGTCTCAGTTTTTGGTTGAAATCATGATATCATTGCTCACAGCTATTTGCCCTACAATAGATATCCTAACCTCTTCTGATTTCCTCATATGTAAAATAGGATATTAGTAGTATTCAATAGAAGTATCAAAGGATTAAATGTGATGTTGCTTGTAAAGGGCTTAAAACTGTGCCTGGCACATAGTAAGCAAAAGCTAATTGATGTTAGCTATCATTTGTTTACAAGCATCAACCTTAGTCATTTTTACTTCTGAATTTTTAAAGATCAGAATATGAACAAAACAGTGTTTATGGCTGCCGATGACACACCTCCCTCAGTATTCAGCTGATTGATTATATATTTTCTTAGCTGTCGTTTTGCACTGGATCTTAGCCAAAAGGCAGAGAAGCGAAGTTGACTTTAATAAAGCTTGCATAAAAGGGTATGAGTTTAAAGGCATCGCTTAAATTACTGACTTAGAAAGAGGAAAAAAAATAGAGAAATAAGGAGACTCCTTTTGCTTAGGTCTAAGGAAATATTTTGTAGGAACTAAATAAATTTAAACAATTGGGAACACTAGGATGTCAAGTTTTTATTTTCTTTTTAAACTATGTTTGCCACTAGCCACTCTCTTCTGATTTTTCTTATGTTTTGACATAGGGGAAAAGCAGTGGGAGAAAGGAATGCCTGTTTTCTTCAAATTCTTGTAAAGGCCAATGCGGGTGGCTCACATTACCCAGGGTCCTGTGAGTGCTCCTTGTTGGTACCTCAGTTTGATGGAGATCTTTATTAAAAGGCATCTTTAGAGTTATTAATCTGGTTGTGAGATGACTGGCCACCTAGTAGCATCCTAAGAAAACTGCAGTCCTTCTTTTAGAAAAAAGATCTATGCCTAAATTAAGGGAAACAGGAATTTAGGAGGAAGTCTCTTTCCATGAACGTTTTGCCCCTAGTTTGGTCTTTATCAGCTTCACCTTTGCGTAAACTCATTGTTTTGTGCTTTATAAATGAAAACAAAGAAGGCCACTGCTCTCCTTAAAAGTTTATAATTTGAAAGTGTTAGACAATATAAATGATACAGAAGGAAGATAGGAAATGGGGGGGGAAAAAACCCTGGAATTACAGGCTCTCAAGCTTTTCATTATCTTCTCTGTGTATTGGGGGAGGAACCTCAAAAGCCTAGCCTAGGATCATGTTTTGAAAGTAAAGAGTTAGTATTTTTGATTAAATAAAGGATTTTTGGTAAGATGTCAATATGCTGAGTTAAGTATGAGTTAAAGAATTATCTGATTGTAAGTACAGATTCTTTTGTTTGCATTTTTTTAAAAAAACCTAGTCATTTTGTATTTTCTTAGAAAAATTAGGATATTTTGATTCTCCCTTCCACTTTTTTTCTTATACATAATTTTTGACCTTTCAGTTTGATTTTCTCTCTCTCTCTCTCTCTCTTTTTAGCATTTATTTTTTATTTTTATTTTTTGCAGTTTTTGGCTAGGGCTGGGTTTGAACCCACCACCTCTGGCATATGGAGCCGGTGCCCAACTCCTTGAGCCACAGGCACCACCCCTCTCTTTTTTTTTTTTTTTAAGAGACAGAGTTTCACTTTATCACTCTTGGTAGAGTGCCATGGTGTTCCACAGCTCACAGCAACCTCCGACTCCTAGGCTTAGGTGATTCTCTTGCCTCAGCCTCCAAGTAGCTGGGACTACAGGCACCCACCACAGTGCCCAGCTACTTTTTTGTTGCAGTTTGGCCGGGGCTGGGGTTGAACCCGCCACCCTTGGTATATGGGGCTGGCGCCCTACCCAGGGAGCCACAGGCGCCACCGCAGTTTGATTCCCTTGTACTTTGTCTAACTACATGTTTTATAGAAAGCAAATTGTGTATCATCTGTTTATGATGCAAGAATTGTTATTGTCCTAAACAGTACCTCTAGCTGTTTCTTAACTGTATAATTGTCTAGTTAAAACATGTTTCAAAAGTCCCGTACAAATGCATTTTTGTAGCTGACCCAGTCATATTTCAAAATTCAAACTTTTTGAAAAACCTTTACCTTTCTTTCAACATCCCTATATAATCCTAATGCTTTGCTGTTTCTGGGTGTGCATTTAGGAATAAAAGCTTTGTTTCGTGGTAAGGGGGTGTTGAAGGAAAAGCTTTACAAAATTTTATCAGAAAGTGAGCCATCCCTCAAGGAACTCTCCCTCAGAGTATTGTTGTGGAGGTCCTGCTATAGATTTAGATAGTCTAAGAGATTAGGGTTTGTTTTTTTATTAAGTGGGGGTTTATCTTTTTCTCTCCAGTTTTTTGCATCAGACATTTTTCTGTTTTCCATTTTCTGCATCTGCTAAAGAATGGTCCTGTTCAAGGAATTAAGTTTTATAATACCGGATATATTTTAAATCCATTCATTTTACTTCAATAATGGTTAATGATAATTAAAAGCAATATTACTAGCAGCTAACATTTACTATTGCCTAAGTTTTTTTTTAAACATATTACATCATGTATTTTTCTTATCAGTCCTATGAAATAGATTCTATTATTATTATTCTAATTTTATACTGTTAGAAAACAGACAGGAGAAATGACAGGGCCAGAATTCCAATCTAGGAGTCTGGCTCCAGGCCTGCTGTGTTTAACTGCTCTGCTACAGGAAGAAAAACAGTATTTCTTTTTTACCCTAAAACAACATAAGGTATTTTTACTATGTTTGAATTTATATTTGAAGATGATATCCTGAGAATGTACATTATATTAAGCATAGGTTTCAAACATTTTATTCTATTGCTGAGAAAAGTGAGAAAATGCATAGCAATAAAAAAAGTTTGGACCAGAATGATTTGTTGTTTTCTCAGGTGACCCTGTATAAAGTTAATGTCCTATTTGGGGGAAGAATTTATAATTGGGGGGAAGATTTGTAATTGAGTGCTAGGCTTTGCTGTGTCTGTGTCCTTATTATATTTTGGCATTTAATATGCTAATTTAACTAATTTGTTTCCTTTGGAAGTTCATTCTGTATGTATACAGATGTCCATATTTACCCTTTATTTGCAAGTTGTTTTGTGAACATTGATCCTGGTGCCAAATATTATAGACTCAAGCACAGGAAGTACAGCCAGGTTTCCAGGCTTCTGGGGAACTGAATATTTTTAGGTGCCTGTTCTCCCTTTCTTTTCCTGTTGTTGCTCTTTTGTTTTGTTAAGTACTTTTCTCTGCTTTCTCATGTCAATTGTGAGTGTTAAGTTCAGCGCCCCTGCAGCCCCCATAGGCAATTATCTTGGTTATGATACTTTAAATTCTAACTTGCTAGGAAAGAGAATCTCTTTGTCTCACCGCATGAAAGAGTTGACCATTGTTCAGGCAGCTGCTGATGGAAGAGCCCACTCACTGTTCAGGGCATACCCGCCTTTCCTGGTAGTAGGGAAGGGCAGTGCGTAGGAAGAAAGTAGGTGTGTGTAGTGTATTTACTGAAGACAACCACTGTCCACAAAAAAGCTCGGGGATTTTAAGTTTTGAGGTTATTCATTAGAATTCGCTCTTTCCTTTATCTTGCCTTTGTGGCCAGTGGGATTTTGCAGCAAACCATTTTCGTAGCTCTTAGTTCATGAGTCTGGAATGAGGATATATTTCAAGCCTAATTTAATAGTGGAAAATGTTGTGTGAAACTAAATGAATGAATTTTTCAGTCATATGTTACTAAATATATTTTGAATTTCTTGATATTTTCTTAAGAATCTTGGACTTTCTCTGGCAGCTATTCCAGCCGGTTATTTTCACTTCTTTAGGTTCATTGCGCTCCTCCTTTGGGCTTGCTTGGTCTAAAGCCTGCCTCTCAGACTGGTGGGGCTTTTAACCCCTGTTTACCAGTGGGGGGAGGGTGAGTCAGGGACCTGTGTTTGTTTTCCCATGTTGGTATGCAGCTTTAAGAATAAAAATTAAAAAGCACGCACTACAGGCTGTGAGATTGTGTTAGGTATGTGTAAATTATTCACAGATTTCATGAAAATGCAGTTTTTTCCTTTGCCTTTGTCTACCTTGATAAGACATTCAAGTAGATGAGATGATAAAACTACATGGTTTAAGGAAAGACTTTTACAGTACAACCACAGATTTTCATCTTTGGTAATATGGGAGAATTATACTTGTGGTTTTATACTTGTAGTATTGGTGGTGTAACATGCATTTCTTTAAGGAGAAAAAGGGGAGTCAAGTGATAACTTTGTGTGTTCTTACAGCCTGATAGGAGTGGTAGCCCATTCAGACATTTAGCAATTAGTGCTTAGAAGACCAATGGGAAGTTACTCATTTATGCTCTGTCAAGAATATTATAGCAGAACCAGTGTTCCTGCTCTCCTTCAAGAACATTAGACATCTGAAAACCAGTGGAGACCATGCGTGTTACCCCACCCCACTCTTTTAATCCCTTTGGGATTAAATGTTGAGATTTTTAAAATTTGTATTTTGAAAATTTTAAACATACAGAAAAGTTTAATGAATAATGCAGTCAACATTGAGCCGCCTTCAACCTTAATTCAATAATTAGCAACATTTTCCCATAGATATTCACATTGTGTATATGTACATTTTGGGGATTGCTGACCATGTAAAGTGATTTCAAACCTTACGACAATTCACCTGTAAATACTTCAGTGTGAATCTCCTAGCAGTAGGACATTCTTATACATGATTGTATGTAAGAAAATATGTTACGTATGTAAGAAAGTAACACTCATTCTATACAATCATTGTAAATCTAGTCCATGTCTAAATTCTGTGGTTGTCCCCCAAATTTCTTCTATAGCTTTTTTCAAAAACAACAGTCTAGTTAACATGTTTGTTGCATTTCTTTTATGTCTGTTTATCCTTTTAAACTCTAGATTAGTTTCCCTATGCTTTTCTCTTTCTCTTTCACTCTATTTTACTTTTCCTTTTTGGGAGACAGAATCTCACTCTGTTGTCCTGGTGTAGAATACTGTGGCATTATCACAACTTACTGCAATCTCAAACTCCTGGGCTCAGGCAATCCTGTCTGCCTCAGCTTCCCAAGTAGATCAAGACTATAGATGTGTGCCACCACTGGCTAATTTTTCAATTTTTTGTAGAGATGAGGTCTTGCTATGTTGCTCAGGCTGGTCTCAAACTCCTGGCCTTTAGTGATCCTCCTACCGTGGCCTCCCAAAGTGCTGGGGTTACAGGTGGGAGTCACTATGCCTGACCTCTCTCACGGTTTTTCTTCTCTTTCTTTTTTTAATGATACTGTTTTTTTTTATTGAAAAGTTCCAACCAATTTTCATGTAGACCACATTCTCCATTTATTTCTTTCTACTGTCTGCTTAGTGAAGTTGGAAAATATTCTTGTCACGGTAGCAGAAAGCCCATGAGATATACTAGAAAACAAACAAACAAACAAGAAAACCTTCCTGGGGAACTGGATAGTGACTAGAAACAGATATTACTTGGTGGAGGTTAAAAAGTGAGAATATTTAAGAGAGGTCTCTGTTCAGGTTAATAGAGTAGCAGTTGGGAAAAGAATAGGAAGAGAGAGAGATGAAAGGGAAAGCTATGGCCCTGAGCATAAAATAGGTGAGTTAATAAGGGGGAAAGGGTTAGAGAATCGCAGTGCTGGAAACCTAGAGGGTTGAGGTCCCATTGTGGGCGCGTGGTTGAACGAGCAAAGTCATGTCTTACGGTTTTCTCCTCTGGCTGTGAAGGCATAGTGAGCCCCCTTCAGTTTAATGGCCACTGGAAAAGAGCAGAAGAAGTTGTGTGCGTTAAACCTATTGTCAGCCAGTTGTGGAGTTTTCTATGGAAGTACTCATTAATATATTAGGATATTGTACGGCTTCTTGCAAATTTCCCAGGGCAAATTTGCAGCCAGAATCTTGTACTTTGTGGCTGCATGTTTTATAATTAATGATTGTATAGGCTCTGTGGTGGAAAGATGTGCACAGTCAGATGATATGAGATTGAAACCCTGTTTCCCCCGCTTCCTAGCTAAGCAGATTTGTTCAGGTGCCTTAACCTCTGATTCCCTTTCCTCCTTCGTGATGATGAAGCAGCCGAGTGTAGGGGAAGGAGCAGGCAGAGGCTTTGGAGTAAGGCAGACCTGGTTCTTCTGGTTACTAGCATGTGGCTTTGGGCTACTTAGATTCCTTTACTCTCATGTTTTCTTTTGTAAAAATAAGGTTGATAATATCGACTTCATGTGACTGTTGTCAGGATCAAGGAGATAGCTCGTGTAAACAGCTGAGTGCAGAGCCTGGTGGATGCTAGTTTCTTGGTGGTGTT
The DNA here is from genome assembly GCF_000181295.1 of Otolemur garnettii. Lineage (NCBI taxonomy): Eukaryota > Metazoa > Chordata > Mammalia > Primates > Galagidae > Otolemur > Otolemur garnettii. Next base: position 5,061,874 of record NW_003852434.1, read on the forward strand.
GGTTTTCTTCCCACAAGCTTGTCATGAGCATCCAGTTAATTGGTTGAATGGATGTGAAGTACTTTAGTAAGGAATAAAGTCCTCTACAGAAAATTTAACTAATGCCTAGGAAATAGAATATGACTATAAAGCCATGTACTTAATTTCTTCTATTCATTTTACATTGTAGAAATCTCTGCAGTGATGGTATCTTAGAAAATACTATAAGGGTTAGAAAATAATATTTCTGAAATCTGCTTTTAAGAAAATAGAATGAATAGTTAGGTATAAAAATATTGCATACTTATGCTTTTTTATAAAGAAAGCTGATTTCTTTAATCTCTCAGGGCTATGCACTAACTGCAGCTGCCTATATGAGTGAGTATATTTACAGAGGCTGAAAGCTTTCCCTTTTCATGAAGCTTGGAGTAATTGATTTTATTTATAAAAAGTTTTTAAAAAACAAATCATGTAATTATAGTTTTTGCAGTTTGACAATGAAAAATAAGATTTAACTTACAGGGTTAAAGAGCATTATTTTGTTACCTAACTAGAATTTTTATTTTTTATGTTTGGGGCATGGACCCAAGCAAGCTAAGAAAATCTGTTAGCATGTACAGATTGGTAGAGACTTCATTAAGACTCTAATTTTCTTTTCCCTTGTAGGAGAGACAGAATTTCAACTCTATCCTCTTAGGATACTGGCTGGGCCGAAGAATTAAATTGATATAAGACAGATTATTGGGGAAAAGCATACAAATGTCTTTAATACAAGTTTTATTTAGCACAGGAGTCCTCATAAAGAAACGAAGACACTGCCGAGTGTAGTGGCTCACTCCTGTAATCTTAGCACCTTGGAGGCTGAGGTCGGTGGATTGCTTCAGCTCAGGAGTTGGAGACCAGCTTGAGCAACAGCAAGACCCCATCTCTACTAAAAATAGTCTTGACACGGTGGCTCACATCTGTAGTCCCTGCTACTTGGGAGGCTGAAGCAAGAGGATTCCTCAAGCCCGAGTTTGAGGTTGCCGTGAGCTATAATGCCATGGTACTCTCCCAGGGCAAGAGTGAGACTCTGTCTCAAAAAAAAGGAAATGAAGACCCAAAGAATTAGTGAGAGACAAACAGCTTACGTACTGAATTAGACAAAGAGTAGTAAATTGTGAAAATGTGACAAGGCAAAAGGGCTTGAGCTAGGGTACAATGGGTAGAGAAGTGGCTAAGAAGATACAGATTGATAAAACAGGGCGTGTGTGTATAGACTTCCTTTGGCCTTAACTTTTTTATCCTTGATGGAAAGAATGCTGTTTTCCTTCTAGTATAGGGAGGACGTCTTTCACGTGGGAATTTTATCTTCTGCTGTAAGAAACAGTACTAAGGTCAAGAATGATCTTCCAATACCTGCAATTTTTCAAATGTCTTTAACTGAAGTGGTATGCGAGAATGGGATGTTTTGGGTGTCATATTCTTGACTCCTTTACCCCAAAAGATTAAGATGATTTCTTTCTCCTCTCGAGAGACAAATTGCCTATTGTAAGTACAAAGAGCATGTTTCCTAGCTGAACAGAGGATAGGTTAAACACTTCCATTTTTAGCTGTCGTTTAATTCTCTAAGCAATATGTGTGGAGAGTAAATTAAACAAGTTTGCTGCTTATAAACTTTCTTGCTGTTCTTTTGGCCATATATTTGCATGATTAGACCTAGCTAAATTCAACAGAAGAGCCTATCTGTAAACTGAGTTGATTTCTGATTCTTTTTTCTCTGCCCCCCCCATCCTACAGACACACTCTTAAGATTTTTAAAGTTTGAAGGACAAGTGTTATTTGTTATGAAAAGAATAAGTGAATGTGATGATTAAAACAAAACTTTTTATGGGAAAAGGAAGCCATACTTGGATTTATTTAATCTTCATTACTTCTGTTTAGTTTGTTTTCTTTTCCTTCTATAAACTGGAAAAGAGCTAGAAAGCTTTTTGTCTCAAGGAGTGAAATCATTTAGGGAGACGCTTCAATGTATATCTTGTCATCCCCTGTGTTTTATAGTCTTAGTGTGAAATATCAAGAGCTGTGTATAGGCCAGGTGCAGTGGCTCACTCCTGTAATCCTAGCACTCTGGGAGGCCAATGCAAGTGGATTGCTTGAGCTTGGGAGTTAAGAGACCAGCCTGAGCAAGAGTGAGACCCACCTTTACTAAAAATAGAAAAACCAATGGGCACCTGTAGTCCCAGCTACTCACCAGGCTGAGGCAAGAGGATTGATCAAGCCCAAGAATTGGAGGTTGCTGTGAGCTATGATGCCATGGCACTGTATCCAGGGCGACTGTCTCCAAAAAAAAAAAGAGAGAGAGAGAGATGTTTATATTTATAAAACATTTTGTTTTTGTATATCTTGAAGTTGTCATGAAAGTTACTTTTAGTGATATCTAAAATTTGCAAGTATAGGTATACAAGTAGGATCCTAAAATTCAGATATAGATATATAGCATAATGTTAATAATATATACTACGTAAGGAGTATATGTCACATATATAATATGCATATATATTTTATATGTATAGTTTTATTTGCAGTAATATATAGTTGAATATTGATGCCCTAAACTGGAAAATTAAAAATCTAAAAATGAAGGCTTTAGGAACACGGTTCCATGTTTGCTAACAGTTATTTTTCAGTATTTGTAGATAACACTTTAATTATGAATAGTACTATTCTCAAATAGCTTTTGATAAAATGTCAGATATTGAAGGAGACATAAAATAACTTTTCTCTGATTATATGTGGCTTGCTGTCCCTTAGGAATAACTGAGAGAGAGCTAGTTAATTCTCAGAATGTTGGCATTTTAATACTAAGCAGATCTCTGTGAAATCTAGAGAATAGACTTATCCCCCTCCTTTCTCTTTAGTTTTTCTTTGCTGCTTTTCAGTTTTCTCCCTATTTCCTTTCCTTCCCTTCTGTTTCCTTCTTCTCCCTTTCCTGCCCTCCCTTTAATTACCTTCTCTTCTTCCAGAGTTCTTATCTCATGTTATTTGTATAGGAGGCACCGGATATACTGCTAATAGCCGCTTCTTTCAGACTGGGTCCAAGAAGGTACTGTAGTTGTTGAATAACTGATTCATTATGTAATGCTAACTTGTAAGATTCTGAGCAATAATTTTTGCTTATTTGGATCTCAGAATCCAAAAAGCAAAAATTATTTAGGTCCAGTTAAGAAATACAGAGAGTGACATGGACGGATTTTATCTGGGAGAGGGTACCGTGTATCAGCATTTCCAATGATGTAGGGCCAGGACCAGGGGAACGCTGATCATTAGTAGATTGTAGCAGTAAGTCAAATAAGAAATGCTAAGTGATTAGGTGCTAAACCAATTTGGAATTATTGGAGAAAAGGGGGCACATAAATGATATTCCCTTAGGAAATTCTCCTTTTGAGTGGGAGCTATAGGAAAGGAGGGAAATAAATCGAAACCACTATGTAATCTAGGTTAGCTGTAAAGTTCTAGCGGGATGACTGGTTGATGCTAGTTCTGTTCAGCCGTGTAGGAATTATGAAAGAAGAAACAAATATTACAGAGAAAGATAATGTGTTTCTGAACTAATGACTTTGGCGGGGAAATAATTTCAAACTTGCAGAAAAGTTGCAAAAATAATTCGCCTATTGTTAGCCTTTTGTCCCAAATAACTCTTGTACCTGAATGTTTTTCTGTGCATATTTATAAATACACACGCACACAAAGGTATTCTTTTCATTGAGCCATATAAGAGTTTCACTGAGTATATTATAGCTCTTTAATCCTTTAGTCCTAAATACCCTAGTGTAGATTTCTAAGGATAAGGATCATCTCTTACATTAACAGTCTAAAGACTCAGTAGACTTAACATTGTTACATTACTTTAATCTACCAGTTGTTCATTTTCCAGTTTTCAACTGACCAAGTAAATGTCCTTTATAGCAGTTCTTTCCCTTCCAGCACAGCAGTTAGTGTGTAATCAGATATTGCATTCAGATGTCATGTCTTTTTAGTATCCTTTCATCTGGAATAGTTCTTCAAGCTTTATCATTTACTACATGGGCATTTTAAAGTACGTAGTCATCCTTCTCCCATTTTTGAATAGTGTTCCTTATTTTTGGTTTGTTTGATGTTTCCTTTTGATAAGAGTTCAGGTTATACATTGCTAGATTGAATATTACATAAGGATTATGTCTTTCTTAGCATTTCACATCTGCAAGTATGCAGTGTCCTGAGGTGTAAATTTTGATCATCTGTCTCATTGTCTGATTTTTCTACAATGTAGTTTTATATGTCCTTTGCAGCTAATAAGTAGTGTGTGGGGAGGGAGGCACTAAGGCTATTAAAATCTAGTGCTTTTCATAAAATTTGATCACCCACATGTAGCACCCATTGATGATACTGTTTGAGTCAGCCTTCACTGTTAGGGTTTTAAACTCATTATTTTTTGTACTCCCTCCACATTTATCAGTCTTTGTTCAGGATTCTACTATAATAAGAGCCGTTATTACTTGTCTGTATTATTTTTATTTATTATGGATATGAATTTATGGTTTCCTATTTTTTTTCCCAGTGGTTATCAGTTCATTACTGTCTTTAAATATTTTGATGCTCAGATTATCCCAGATCTCATTACTGGCATCTTCTTCGTGCTGGCTCCTGTGGCATGTTACATGCTTGTAGCCCCCATCGGTGTTTTTTTTTTTAGAGACAGAGTCACATTTTGTCACCCTTGGTAAAGCATCACAGCTCACAGCAACCTCCAACTCGTGGGCTTAGGTGATTCTCTTGCCTAAGCCTCCCAAGTACCTGGTACTACAGGCCCCCGCCACAAGACCCGGCTATTTTTTTGTTGCAGTTTGGCCGGGGCTGGGTCCGAACCTGCCACCCTTGGTTTATTGGGCCGGTGCCGTACTCACTGAACCATAGGTGCCACTCCTGATTTTTTTAAGCATGTCATGATTTTCATTCTTTACAATAAGGCTCAACTCGTTCCTTGAATGCTCAGTGCTGGAAGCAGTCATTTCTACTAGGTGCTCTGGTTCTTAGTGGAGAACCTGAGACCAAGATCTGGGCACTTGGTATATACATTACTGCTGGATATCTTTGCTTCTAGAACTTGTCAGGGACCAAAACTAGAAATATTTATCTTTATATGTGCACACTTACAGGCGTGTGTATATACATATATATGTATGTGCTTGTGCATGTATACCAATGTAATGTGGATATATTTTTTCAAAATATGAATTCACACTGATACCCACAATTCTCCCTTTTTCAATGGAACACAGGCTCCCAACAGTACCATCATTTTTACTCATTTTCTTAAATAACATCTTATTAATAGTTTTTGAATTGTTTCACCTATACCACTAAAAACCAAAAACATCCTATCCTATCATCTATCTGACTTACTATTCTATGATTTATCCTTCTGATGTTTCTTTTTATAAGGTAAGCAAATACATTTGTTTTCTTATTTCTCCTTTTTTTTCTAACACAATAGAAAGCATACTGTCTGTATAAGCACTTTGGTACTTAGCTATTTTCACTGGAAACATAACCTGGAAATTATTCC
>NW_003852434.1:5067652-5086134 GCF_000181295.1 Otolemur garnettii
TCCCAGCAGTGTGGCAGAGTGCCGGTTTTCCCACAGCATCGCCAAGAGAGTCTATTGTGGAGCTTTTGAATTTTTGCCAGTGTCAAGGGCAAGGAAATAGTATTTCAGTGTAGCCTGAATGCACATTTTCTTACTAATCTGAGTGCAGCTTGACATCTTTTCAGATCTGTAAGAGCCATACATCAATAGGAGTTGTCTCTATGTCTTTTTTAGTTTGTTTTTCGGTAGGATTTTTTGGTCTGTCTTTTTCTTGTTTGTTAAGCTCTATTTGGAGCATTAGCTCTTTATATGAAACATATTGCAAATATTTTCTCCTGCCTTTCTCATTTGTCTTTTGACTTTGCTCATGGCGGTTTTGCCATTCAAACTTTTTTTACTTTTATGTAGTCAAATTTATTAATGATTTCTGTTATTACCCTGACATTTTCAGTCACATTTAGAAAACATAATGAGTGTGAAATGAATTTCCTATGTTTAATAGACCAGAGGGATGGGAATAATTCTCTTCCTGTCTATTTATCACTGTCGCACAACCTGATAGCTTAAACCGTGAACTAGATAATCTGCCATTTTAAATATTTTGTTGCAGAAAATTTCAAATATCCATAACATTAGTACTCATGTATTGATCATTTACTTTTAGTAATTATCAGTTCTTTTAAAACTCCCACACCAAATGGCCTAGATTATAGGTTTTGGGTTATTGTGAACTATCCCTGTGAAGGGTGAAGTTCGGAGTGGCCCAGTTGCCTTTGGCCAACCGGCCTCCTAAGCTCCTAGGCTTCTTTTCAGTGGTCTTGGTGTCAGATCTGACCTCTTTTAAGCTTCTGTAACTTCTCCATTTCTATAAATAAGAAGTTTGTAGAAAAAAATGAGAAACTAATAATGTTGCCATGAATCAGTGGAATAATCAGACTTGGCTGATTGATGCTTAAAGTTGTTTCTTATTTCAGGTCAAGGTAAATACAGTTCCATGGTTCAATGTTTAATTAGACTAGAATCAGCAAATATCTTTTTTTTTTTGGCCAGGGCTGGGTTTAAACCTGCCACCTCCGATATATGGGGCTGGTGCCCTACTCCTTTGAGCCACAGGTGCCATTTATCAGCAAACATCTTTTATCAATAGGTCTGAAAAGACAATTTGCAGGTACTTTCTAGCCAGAATCTAACTACCACATAGAAAATCCTCAAAAATTCTAATTTGTTTAATGGAATTTTCTATATACTGCATTAGTTTTAAACTGAAATTACATTGCTTTTATTTGATGGTTTCCATATAAATTGTTTTATTAATCCAGTGTATTTCCAGTTATTAAGAATCCATGATTAATTTCTGCAAATGACTAGATATCACAAAGCTGTGGAATTTTTCATTTTATTTTCAGGGTCTGTGTTCTGTTTGAAACAACATTTTTGACAACACTTGAACACAGTTGAAGTTAGAGTTTTAGGATAGCTTTTCCCTCCTTAGTAGAAGCTGATCGGTTACTTGCTAGCAGTCATGTGCTGAGAATTGCAGTATTCTTAAGAAATTACTTTCACCAGGGGCAGCAAGGAAAATCAGTCAGGGAATTCTTTGCCTAATGATTTTAAGTCATTTGCATAAATAAAGTCCACATTTGGTTTCTTTTTTTCCTTGAGAACAGTAGTGGTAGTGGTCATGGCATGACAGAATGCTTTCTGACAAGAAGTGGGCAGATAGGACTGGCCTGATCACGGGGAGACTTTGCCGCCCAGGCCTGTAGTCATAGTTTACCCTGGGCCCTTCTCCTGTGAACTGCCAAGATGCACAAAAGGTTACCTTTTGCTTGTTTTTTGCCTTTCTCAATTGTCATTTTTATGTTCTTCTGTTGTTAATTTATGATGTTGTTCTTCTTTTTTTGTTCACAAAAAAAGATAGTTTTTAATAGTTATTTAGCATAATGTTAGAAAATGACCTTTTTATGATCTGACCCCTAAATGCATGGCACAGCTATACTTTTGTGGAACAGAAGCATCAAATGTAATTTCAGGGTTAAGTTTAATATAAAACAGAAGTTCTTTATTAGTTAGTGGGAAATAGTAGCATTCTTCATTAGAAAACAACAGGATAGCTAATTGTTTTTTTGCCACTTTGCCAGAAACATGTGACACATTGTTGAGTGTGTACAGGTCCATGAGTGTATAATTAAGACCTTTTTTCAGTTCCTGTTAATTGAGGTCTGTACACTTAAAGTTTCTACTACCTAGAGGTTCTACAGTTTTGATCATTAAAAATTTGAGTGCACATATTTTTCTCTTGGGAGTCTCATTTTTAAACTGGATGAAAGAGAATTCTAGGTGTGGAAATAGAAACAAAGTAAAAATAGACAACTAAAGATCTCAAGCATGCAGTAAACTTGGCTTTTATTTCCATGAAGTGTTTGTGAATTTAGCTTGGCTGGAATGCCAACTTCTTGCTATAAAAGCAAAAATCTTTTGGGCTCATTTCTAGGCTGCTTTCTCCTTTAGTACGGCTGTGGAATCGGCTGTGGAATCGGTTGTTCCATTGTAATATTGGATACATAGTTGGAAGGGAATACTGCATCAGCTTAGGTTGGTCTAAAAGCTTTGTTATGATAAACTTTCGATGTAATTAAATTCATTTTCAGGATAATATTCAATCTTAAATGCTTTATTCTTTTAATTATAAGAGAGACATCACCTAAAAATAGCCATTTTAACAATATTTAAGTATAAAATTCACTGGCATTATATATGTTCAGAATGTTGTACTTGGTATAACCATTATGCACTAATTCCAGGACTTTTTCAACATCCCAAACTTAAACTCTGTACCCATTAGGCCAGGCGTCCTCAAACTACGGCCCGCAGGCCACATGCAGCCCACCTAGGGTATTTATCTGGCCCGCCGGGTGTTTTTGCCACTGCTGCCTGTCCTGCTTAGCAGCTGACTTGTCCCGGGGCCCACAGTCCGGCCCTCCAACGGTCTGAGGGACAGTGAATTGGCCCCCTGCTTTAAAAGTTTGAGGACCCCTGCATTAGGCAATATTTTCCCATTCTCCTCTCTCCTGGCCACTGGCCACCTCAATTCTATTTTCCGTCTCTATGAATTTGCCTATTCTAGATATTTCATATAAGTGCAATTATATAATACTTGTGCTTTTATGATGTGGCCTTTTAAACTTAGTATAATATTTTCAAGGTTCATTCATGTTGCTGCGTGTGTAAGAGCTTCATTCCTGGCCAGGTGCGGTGCTTTGCACCTGTAATCCCAGTACTTTGGGGAGGCCAAGATAAGAGTATTACTTGAGGCCAGGAGTTCAAGACTAGCCTGAGTAATATAGTGAGTCCCTGCCTTTACAAGAAAAAAAAAAAAAAGAACTTGATTCCTATTTATGTCAGAATAATGTCCCAGTGGATGTATAGACCTTATTTTCTTATCCATTCATTTGTTGAATACCTGGGTTATTTCCATCTTTTGCTCTTGTGAAAACTGCTGCTAAGAACTTCAGCATACAAGTATTCATATGTGTCTCTGCTTTCAGTGAATTTGAAAACAATTGCTGAGTTACGTGTAACTCTTAAGCTTGACTTTTTGCGGGACCACCAAACTTACTTTCCACAGTGGCTGCCCATTTTGCGTCCCACCAGCAATAGGTATACACGGGGGTTCTAGCTCCTCCACATCCTCACCGGCACTTACTATTTTTCATTTTTTAATATTAGACATCCCAGTGGGTTTTAAGTGGTATTTCTTTGTGACTTTGATTTGTATTTCCCTAATGACTAATGATGTGAGCATTTTTCCCACATACAAGTTGGCCCTTGAACAACATGCATGCTAATCCCCATGCAGTTGAAAATCTGTATATCACTTTTGATATTGCACAAACGTACCTATTAATAGCCCACTTTTGACCAGATGACATAAAGAGTTGATTAACGTGTGTTTGTTATATATACTGTAATCTTACAATAAAGAGAGCTAGATAAAAGAAAAAGTTATTAGAAAATATAAGGAAGAGAAAATATATTGACAATCTATTAAGTGGCAGTAGATCATCTAATCTTCGTCATTGCTGCATTCATATTAAATAGGCTGAGGCAGAAGGAGAGGAGGGGTTGGTTGATCTTGCTATCCCAGGGGTGGCAGGAGCCAGGACAGGCAAGCACACTTAGTGTAACTTTATAGAAAGACATCGTAATTGCTGTCTGGCTTATTTTTTCATCTTTCTAAAAAGGTTTGTAGCGCTAGTTCTTTCTCCCTTGCTTGCTTTAGTTCAGTGTCCTTGTCATAGAAGGGCACGTGTTGTAGAAGTCAGAAGCAGTCTGGAACAATCCGAATGCTTCTGCCGGTTGCCTACTGTGGATTTGTTTTCTGGGATTGCTGCTTCTGTCTCCTTCCTCCTTGTCTGGCACTGATTCAGAAGCTCTCACCTTCATCCAGATGTCTTCTGTTAATTTGTCTTATGTGGGTTTATTAGCTCTTGAACTTCTCCAGAATCTACGAAATTCTTTATCTCAACAACAACAAAATCCTTCACCTCCTTTTTGTTGTCATGTCCACATCTGTTTTATGGTTTCCTTGATTGGTGCTGTGTGAATCCTGTGAAGTCATGCAGAACATCTGGACATAGTTTTCTCCCTCAGGAATTTGTTTTGAGCTTCATGGCTTCACAGCTTTTTCTATAGCGGTGCGCTCATCTTCGGTGATGTAATCCTTCTAAGATATTTCATGATGTTCCATCAGGGTTTTCTTCCATAGCCTTGACCATTCTTTCCATACATTACAATGTGTAATGTTAAAGATCCTGTGATCCAGCCTAGATCTAGAATTAGAGATTTTGTTTTTTTGGGGGGAGGGGTGAAGTAGACCTTCAATGTTGAACTTGAGGTTAGAGGCATTGTCCAGTATCAAAAATACTTTTCAAAGGCAGTCCCTACTGGCAAGATACTTCCTGATTTTAAGGACAAAACATTGCTGGAACCAATCCAGAAAGGTCTTGTTTCAGGTTTTCTTGTACAAGGAAAAGAATAGCGTCTGGTGTTTTATCTTTTCCTCTTAGGGCTTGTGTGTTGGAAGCTTTAGAATAGATAAGGGCAGTCCTGATCATAAACCCAAGGTATTTGCAAAAAACTGTAGAGTTATCTTACCCCATCCTGCCTTCAGTCTCTTCTCTTACTTACTAATAAATGTTCTTTGTGGCACTTTGTCCCCAGAATAGTGTACTTTCATCTGCATTTAAAATCTGTTTGGGTTGATACTCTTTCTCCTTAATGATTTTCTTTTTTTTTTTTTTTTGAGACAGAGTCTTACTTTGTCACCCTCGGTGGAGTTTCATGGCATCATAGCTCACACCAACCTCAAACTATTGGGCTCAAGGGTAGCTGGGACTAACAGGCACCTGCCACAGCACCTGGCTATTTTTTAGAGACAGAGTCTCGCATTTGCTCAGGTTGGTCTCTAGCCTGTGAGCTCAGGCCATCCACCCACTGCAGCCTCCCAGAGTGCTAGGATAAGCCACCACGCCTGGCCCATTTAATGATTTTCTTTTTCTTTTTTTTTTTCTTGCCAGTATACTGATGAAGAATCAGTCATTTTCTTAATTTCATCTGGAATTTGTGTACTGCCTCTTGGTCAGCAGAAACTGTTGTCCTGTTATCCTCCTTCAACATTTTTGAAGCTATACTTCTTTCTAAAATTATTAAATCATCCTTTACTGGCATTAAGTTTTCCAGCTTTAGCTCTTTCACCTTCCCTTTGCTTTTGATTGTCACATAATTACTTCATTTTCCATTTTTCATATTAGAAACTCTAGATATGGCCGAGTGTGGTGGCTCACGCCTGTTGTCCCAGCACTGTGGGAGGCCGAGGCGGGTGGATCACCTGTGCTCAGAGGTTCGAGACCAGTTGAAGACCTGCCTGAGGCAGAGTGAGCCAGAGTGAGACCCCGTCTCTACAACAGCAACAACAAGACAACCGGACCTTGTGATCCCAGCTACATGGGGGGCAAGAGAACATACAGGAGGAAGAAGTTAAAAAAAAATAAAATAAAAAATAAAAATAAAAACTTCAAAAAGTAAGATAAGTTGAAATAAAAATTAAAAAAAAAAGAATCTCTAGATATGCCTTTTTTGTAGCAATACTGTACCCACATAAAGCTGCATTATCAATATGAGACAAAAAGCTATTTAACAAAAGGTGCAAAAGATGGCGTCATGAATTTCCTTTCTTTCTTTGTTTTTTTTTTCTTCTGCTGGTTTCATTTGTCTTGGAATGGTGGGGATTAGCACCTGCAGACCTCCAGGTGTGGTGCGTTATCAAGCGATTTAGCCTTCCTTGAGACATCATGGCTGTTCTTTGTGTCTTGGGAGCACCTTTAGCATCACTGAAGTGGGTCCCATGGTATTATTCACAGTTTACAGTATTGCACTAAATACAATGAAAAAGATACGCATGAATAGAGATCACTTTTTACAGTCATATGCAACTTACCAGAGAGAGGAGCTGCTCACACAGAGATGATTAGCTCACACAGTATTTTAAATGGATACTCACAACACTTGAGCTCATCGCAGTGGCAACAGGAAGTGGCTGAGAAATTGTTAACAGCAGCGCATTATGTACTGTAATTAGTTTTATGTACTTGTGCCCTAACACTGCAGCTTTAGTTTACATTTCTTGTGACAGCAAGTGTCACCGTGTATGGTCTGTGTTTGTGTGCATAAGCTTTGACAAATGTTAATATTTTATAATAGAAAATATTATATATTTTATGGTAGAAAATGATACAGTGGACTAATATCTGCATATGATATTGTAAATTCATGACATACCTGAATTTTTTTAGTTTTTTCAGTAGGCTATGTGATTTCTCCATGAGTTTTTCCAAATTGTCTTGTATCTCCAAAAAACTTAAAATCCACATATGACTGCATCAACACAGTTTAAATCTGTGTTCAAACTGCAGCTCAAGAGTCAACTATTGGTGAAATCTGTATTCAAGTCCTTGGTCCATTTTCAAATTAGGTTGTTGATCTTTCTGTTGTTGACTTGTAGGGCTTCTTTATGTGTTTTGGATATTAAATCCTTATCAGGTATATGGTTTGCAAATATTGTCTCTCCTGGGAGTTGTTTTTCCACTCTATTGATGGTGCCCTTTGATATAGCATAGCCTTTAATTTTGATGAAGTCTAATTTATGTATTACTTTCATTTCTTGTGGTTTTGCTGTTATATTTAAGAAATATTTCAAGATTTGCCTACTTTCTTGTAAGAATTCTATAGTTTTCAGCTCTTAAAATTAGATCTGTAGTCCATTTTAAGTTAGATTTTGTAGAGAAATATCCAATTTTTCTAGAATCATTTTGCTACAGAAACTGCTTTTTCTCCCATTGACTAGTTTTGGCCCCTTGTTGAGAATTAATCGACCTTACATATGAGAGTTTTTTCTAGTCTCTCTGTCTTATTCTGTGGGTAAATATATCAGTACTATGCTGTGTTGTTGCCGTGTTAAATGTTTTATCTTAAATTGGCTATTTTATTACTTTTAGTATGTGCCTTTAAAAATGTTTATATATTTTTTCCTAGCCATTAGACTACCAGGGATAAAAATGTTTTAATGTGCAGTACACCTTGGTATCTGTGGCAGGTGGTTCTAGGATGTCTCTCAAGTAACAAAATCCATTGTACTCAAGTCTCTTTATAAAATGGCATGTTCATCCCAGGGATGCAAAGAGGACTCAACATACATAAATTTGTAAATGTGATTCCACACATAAACAGGAGTAAAAACAAAGATTATATGATCATCTCAGTAAAAGCAGAAAAAGCATTTGACAAAATACAGTACTTTTTCATGATAAAAACCCTTAAGAAACTAGGCATAAAAGGAACATATCTCAAAATTAAGAAGCTGTAGATGGTAAACCCAATAGCAGCATTATACTGAATGGGGTGGAATTAGAAGCATTCCCCTAAGAGCTAGAACAAGACAAGGATGCCCATCGTCAGCACTTCTGTTCAACCTAGTGCTGGAAGCCCTACCACAGCAATTAGGCAAGAGGCAGAAATGAGGGGTATTCAAGAGGAGGTCAAACTAGTGCTTTGTGCTAATGATTTGTTCTCAGTTATATTTAGTAAACCCCAAAGAGTCTGCCAAGAGACCCCTAGAATTGACAAATAAATTTAACAATGTCTTAGGTTATGAAATTAATGTACAGAAATCAGTAGCATTCCTATCCACTAGTAATAGTCAGTCTGAGAGTCAAATCAAAACTCAATACCATTCATAGTAGCCACAAAGAAAATAAAATACCTAGGAATATACTTAACCAAGGAGATGAAATATTTTTAAAAAGAGACCTATGAAACAATGGGGAAAGAAATGGCAGATGGTACAAACAAGTGGAAAAGCATACCATGCTCATGGATTGATAGCGTCAACATTGTCAAAATGTTTGTTATAGCCAAAGTGATTTACGAATTCAGTTCAATCCCCATGAAAATACTAACATTGTATTTCACAGATCTGGAAAAAATAATTTCATGCTTCGTTTGGAACCAGAAAAGAGCCAGATAACCAAAGCAATTGTAAGGAAAAGGAACAAATTGGGAGGCATCACTTTACTAGACCCTTAGCTATTCTATAAGACTATAGCAGAGCAGCATGGTATTGGTACAAAAATATAAACAGTCTGTTGGAACCAAGAGAAAACTCTGAACCACATACAGCCAACTGATCATTCACAAAGTGGATCATAATGTACACTGGGGAAAAAGAATCTCTATTCAAAAAATGGTGCTGGGACAGTTGGGATAGCCACATGAAGACGAATGAAGCAGGATCCCTATTACCATCCAAAAGATTTAATTCAAGATGTATAAATACTTAAATGTAAGGCATGAAATCATAAGAATTCTAGAAGAAAATGTTAGAAAAACTCTTCTAGATACTGGCTTAGGCAAAGGACTTGTGAAGAACATGCCAATGGCAATCATAGTAGCAATAATAAGAGAATTGGAATTGATTAAATTAAAAGGCTTTGCACAGACAAGGAACTAATCAACAGAGCACATAGACAACCTACAGAATGGGGGAAATATTCACAAGCTATACATTTGATAGAAGACTACTAACCAGCATCTACATAGAACTCACACAAACCATCAAGAGAAAGACAAACAGGCTCGGTGCCTGTGGCTCAAGTGGCTGAGGCACCAGCCACATACACCTAAGGTGTCGGGTTCGAATCCCCAGCCCAGGCCCGCCAAACAACATTGATGGCTGCAACCAAAAAATGGCCAGGCGTTGTGGCAGGCGCCTGTAGTCCCAGCTACTTGGGAGGCTGAGGCAGGAGACTTGCTTGAGCCCAGGATTTGGAGGTTGCTGTGAGCGTGATGCCATGGCACTCTACCCAGGGGGATAGCTTGAGGCTCCGTCTCAAAACAACAGCAACAAAAAAAAAAAAAAAAAAAAAAAGAGACAAACAGCCCCCTTAAAAAGTGGGTAAAATACATGAACAGAAGCTTTTCAAAAGAAGATAGACAAGTGGCCAGAAAACTTACCAAAAAAGCTCAATACCACTAATTATTAGGGAAATGCAAATTAAAACCACAATGAGGTATCACTTTACTCCTGTTAGAATGGCTTTTATGGAAAAGTTCAGCAACTTTCTATCTGTGCAAATAAAAAGAAATGCTTATACTCTACTTTGGGGACTGCAGATTAGGACAACCCTTACAAAAACCAGTATGGAAAGAACTACAAGTAGACCTACCTTTTGATCCAGCAATCCCATTACTGGATATTTACCCAAAGGAAAGGAAGTCATTTTAACAAAAAGACACCTAGGCTCGGCACCTGTGGCTCAAGTGGCTAAGGTGCCAGCCACGTACAGCTAAGCTGGCGGGTTCAAATCCAGCCCAGACCCGCCAAACAATAATGATGGCTGCAACCAAAAAAAATAGCCCGGCATTGTGGTGGGCGCGTGTAGTCCCAGCTACTTGGGAGGCAGAGGCAGGAGACTCACTTGAGCCCAGAAGTTGGAGGTTGCTATGAGCTTTGATGCCCAGGGGGACAGCTTGAGGCTCTGTCTCAAAAAAAAAAAAAAAGACACCTACACTCAAATGTTTATTGCAGTACAGTTCACAGTTGCCAAGATGTGGAATCAACCCAAGTGTGCTCGATTCATGAGTAAATTAACAAAATATGGTATATGTATGCCATGGAATAGTACTCAGCCATGCAGGACAGTGACTTAATGCCTTTTGTGACAATTTGGATGGAATAAACGTATGCACATCCTCCCATATAATTTAATTCATCTCTATCTCTAGATTACTTGTGATACCCAATGCAGTGTAAGAGCTGTGTCACCAGTGGTAGTGCTGTATTGTTTAGGGAATAATGACAAGAAAGAAAAAGTTGGCACATGTTCAGTACAGATGAATTTTTTTCCCTCATATTTCTGATTTGCTATTGATTGAACCCATGGATACCGGTGGATAACTATATCTCTTAAAATTTTCCTTTTAATATTTGAATTTAGTTGACTCCAAAATGAACTGCAAGTATTACATTTATTATGAATACTGATGGAGTTATATACAAGGAAAAAATGTTAAAACTAGCACACTTTTTATTATTGATACTGTAAATTTCTTTGGAAATTAGAAAAACATGAAGACAAAAACTGAAATTTTTTACTTGCTTCCAGACAGGATATATGAATAAGAAAGACTAAATCTTTATGCAGTCTACTAGGTGATGCTTTACTTTTATGTTAAATACTACTTTCATTTATTTCCAGAATTTATCTACTTACTGAAACTCCTCAAGAATTTTGTGAAAGAAGATACTGGTATTTCTTAAGGAACATTTTCACTAAGGAGCTAACAGTGACAAATTTGAATGACTATGTTTACATTCTTTTTATATTACAAATATCCAATTAATTTTTTATTCCTTCAGACTGCAACAAAGATTAAAAAATTAGGTGAACATCAGATACTATTTTCTTCTATGTTATTGACATGTGAATTTTTATTACTTTCTTCACAGTAGGTTTGTGCCCTTTTTTCCTTTTCCTATAAAATATTTTCCCCAATACTTTCATCATAGTTCTTAAATAAGTTATTTGATATTTAGAATTATAAAGTAGAAATAACTTATAACTAGAATTTTGAATTATCAATTAAATGCAAAAATCTCAAAGTACAATTCAGCTTTCTAAACATTTATTTTCAGGACGGGTGCAGTGTCTCACACCTGTAATCCTAGCACTTTGGGAGACTGAGACAGGTGGATTGCTTCACCTCAGGAGTTCGGGACCAGGCTGAGCAGGAACAAGACCCCATCTCTAAAAATAGCCAGGTGTTGTGGTGGGCGCCTGTAGTCCTAGCTACTCGGGAGGCTGAGGCAAGAGAATTGCTTGAGCCCAGAAGTTGAAGATTGCTGTGAGCTGGGATTCCATAGCACTCTACTGAGGGCAACAAAGTGAGACTCTGTCTCAAAAAATAAGAAAAAAAATTTGAATTAGTTAATTCTACTAAGAGATTAGTAGCTCCTTCCCCCAGTTACTCCCTTGTTTGCTCTCACTTTAGTAAGTCTCGTAGTTCTTAAAAAGTTATGTATTTGACAGTCTTGCTTTATCTGCATTCCCATGTAACTTTATATGTTATTTTGAAACAAATTCTATCTGTAAGTATTTCAGGGGTGTGTGTGTAGGTGTGTGTAGGCAAGACTACTAACATCATTGAAGCTGCGTGAATCCATTCAATAAACATCTTTTGAATGTTTACTACAGTCTGGATGCATTGGGCTCAGTGCGAGGAATAGAAAGATGTTTAAGACATGACCTTTAACTTCAAGTATCTCATATTGTAGCTTAGAGGCAGTTCTTAACATTAAAAATTTATAGACACTGAAGTCATAAAGAGTTTGATTTGGACCTTAGAAGAACAATAAGAGTGATTGAGACAAATAAGAACAATGAATTATATTCTGACATATCTGACTTAATACTTGAGGAGAGGTAATACAATATCTTCTTGGTCCTTTTATAAAAAAGAAATAAAAAATTATACTTGATTCCAGCAATAAAAAATGTTAGAATATGCACAGAGTTGGGTTTATTGGTTATAAATGACTATTGAGATTTTTGATTAGTAAATTAGAAAGATGCAAAACCATTTATGCCTTTATCATACTGGATTTATAGTTCTCTTTGGATGGTTGTTGATTTAAAATTCATTTTCATTTTTAGAATATGTTTGTAATTTTGTAAAATATAGAATGTATGCCAAGTAAAACTTTTATTTGTTCTGAATATTTTCATATTACTGTTTCCTTTTAAGGGTTCTCGTGCTTTTGATGACATTTAATCTTCAAATCTATCACAAAGTCCTGTCTTTATACCTTTTAAATCTCTGTTGATTCTCCTACTACTTTTTGTCCTTCTCGTTGCTGACATATTTCAGGGCGTCATCCTAACTTAAACTGGATGGCTATACTTTCTCAGTGATTATCCGCCTTCAGGAGGCTTCTTTGGAGCCTTTTTCTGTACTGAAGCAAGAGTCATCTGTGTAGAAAGCAAATCTGGGCTCGGCGCCTGTGGCTCAAGTGGCTAAGGCACCAGCCACGTACACCTAAGGTGGTAGGTTTGAATCCAACCTGGGCCCGCGAAAACAACAATGATGGCTGCAACAAAAAAATAGCTGGGTGTTGTGGCGGGCGCCTGTGGTCCCAGCTACTCGGGAGGCGGAGGCAGGAGACTCGCTTGAGCCTAGGAGTTGGAGGTTGCTGTGAGCTGTGATGCTATAGCACTCCACCCAGGGGGACAACTTGAGGCTCTGTCTCAAAAAAAAAAAAAGAAAGCAAATCTGATTTTCTTTTCTACTATTTAATTTTTTCAGTGTCTCCTTATCACCTTTAGAGAGAGCTCAGAGCATGCCATCTTATACCTTTCATTGCCAGACTGGCACTTAGATCTCCAGTTCTGTCATCTGCCGTCCTCTGCACTTGACTCCCTCCTCATTCCTTCCTCTCCCTTCTTCTTTGAAACCTGATATTGTGTGCTGGGTGTTCTAGTAGAGTCTTGTATTTATCTTTCTAGTGTACTTATGCTATAAAATAATGTATGTAAAATGTATGTATGTGATGATACAAAGTAGTCAGATTACATATAAATATAATTATTTAAGCTACATACCATATTCATAATTTTATTACAGCTCTTTCACTTAGATCTTGGAAATAGAATACAAAAGTCATTTCTTAAGTTCTTTATTGCCTATAAAATGAATCTACCACAAAATTCACTGCTCTGAGGCATATCACATGTCTTTAAAAAATGAAACATCTATTTGTGAGTTATGTTTACACACTTTTATTAAGAGAGAAAATCATAAATCTTTTCAACTTGTAGCTTAAAACAGTTTAAATTGTATAAAAATTAAAGTCTTTTTTATCTAATATGCCTAACTTGTTTATTCAAGAAAAATTTATATGCCAGGCATTTTCCTAGTTGATGAGTATGTTATCAGTGAAGAAAACAGACATATTCTGTTCACTCAGAGTTCATGATCTAGTGGACAGCAAGATGATAAACAAATAAGTTGATATTTGCCAATATTTATCAGTACTGTCTACAGAAGAAATGAAAAGCATCATGGGACATCTGAGGCACTTCTGCATTTTCAGAAAAGGCTTGTCCAGAGAGGTGACCTTGAAGCTGAGAAGTGAAGGGGCTGTCCTTGCCAGGACTCGCAGGAAAGAGGGAAGGCCCTGCAGTGTGAACAGTTGGTGTATGAGGAGTTGAAAGGATGCCTGGAGATGTCCAGGGGGAGAGAGGAATAAAGTCTCAGAGGTAGAAATGCATCAGATGATTGACTATGTGAGGGGCCATGGTAAAGAGTATGGCTTATTCAACACACTGAGAGCCTTTGAAGAGTTTTGAAGATATATATTACAGTGTCTGTTAACAAGCAAACAAAAAGTCACTTTGCCTGCCAAAAGGGAGAATAGATAAGAGAAAAAGTAGGAAAATAGTAAGGAGACTATTCTAGTAGTTCAGGTCAAAGATGATTGCAGTTTCATCTAACGTGACAGAGGGGGCCGGGTGTGGTGGCTCAAGCCTGTAAACCCAGCACTCTGGGAGGTGAATTGCCTGAGCTCATGGGTTAGAGTCCAGCCTGAGCCAGAGTGAGACCCTGTCTCTAAAAATAGCCAGGTGTCATGAAGGGCTCCTGTAGTGCCAGCTACTCGGGAGGCTAAGACTAGAGAATCACTTGAGCCCAAGAGTCTGAGGTTGCTGTGAGCTATGACAGCACGGCACCAGGGTGACAAAGTGAGACTCTCTCTCCCCCAACTAAATAAATAAATAAATGAAAATAAAGCAAGAGGAGACGAAAGGATGAATTTAAGATCTAATTTGTAGGTAGAACTAATGGGACTTAACATGGAGAGTGTGAGAGAAGAGAAAAGCAAGGACCATACTCGGGTTTGTGGCTTGAGCAGATAGGTAAATGGCAATAAAATCCATAAATGAGGCTGGAGAGCAGGGAGAAGGGAAGTTCAGAGTTTATTTTTGAACATGTTAATTTTGTGATGTCTGCAAATCAGTTATACAGGCCCAGAGCTTAGAAATTCGAGAGGAGGCAGGTACGTGGTGTTTAAAGTTGTAGAACGGAGAACCTTTTCAAGAGGATAACAGTCTTAGAAGCTGGCTTTTAGAGCCTGTTTGCCCAGGCCACATTCTTACTTACCTCATAAACTAACCACAGCCCAGAACTGTACAAACTGCAGCACAGAAAGTCTGTTCTTTTTATGTTGATATATATTAAAGACACATATGCCTTCTCTTCTGTTTTTTCTTTTTCACAAGGTAAGTAAGAATGTGGCCCAAGCAAACAAACTGTAAAAGCCAGAGTTTCTAGGGCTGTGCTCTTCCTAAAAAGGTTCTCCTCCATTCTGCAATTTTAAATACCATTTATATATTTCCTCCCATCTCCCTGAGCTCTGGGACTGTGTCAACTGATCACATCCTGACATCTTCCCTAGATGACTCAGACATCACAAAATTAACATGGTCAAAAATAAACTCTGGATTTCCCTTCTCTGCTGTGGTTTTAGGTGATAGATGGATACGGATCGATAGAGACATGTACCCCTTAAATATGTGTGTATAGCATAGTTTCTTAAATATCTGAAACTATTTTTTCCTTACTATTTTTGTCTTCAAAGAAGTTTTTTTTCCTTAAATAATGAAATTCTAAAATAAGGTTTGTTTTCAAATATTTTTTAAGCTAAACGAGTAAGACAATTAACAGTATTATAAAAATCATTTCTGTTCTTATGTCTTAAAGCCTTGTAATTATTAATGTGGAATTTTCAATTCCATACTGTTAATGTTCAGATATAAAATTAGACAATCTGACACTTTGAAGATAAAATGTTTGAATTTATAGGATTTGGTTCTAATTTTTTCTTTCTCACTCTCTTTCTCTCGTCTTCGTTCTTCTCTCCTCTCTCCTCCAAATAAAGTTACTCAAACAAGCTCTCTTTAGATGTTTTCTACTATGAAAAATGGTCTGAATTTCTTGATTAAATTATATATTCCCGGGTGGCGCCTGTGGCTCAAAGGAGTAGGGCGCTGGCCCCATATGCTGGAGGTGGCAGGTTCAAACCCAGCTCCGGCCAAAACCTGCAACAACAAAAAAGAAAAAAAATTACATATTTCCTGAAGTTTTCCTTTACCTTGAAATGTGTGACTTTGTGATAATAATACCAAAAGGAAAACATTTATTCTGCATATATTAGATTGAACCATAAAAATTACTAACACTTTACTCTTTTCTGACCTAACAGAATGGCAATTTCATTTGACTTGACATAATAGAAAGAACTTTTTCTAAAAATCTTTGTTTTTTTGTCATTTGATTTCAGTAGTTTGTCACTTTTATTCGTTGATTCCATGACATAATTAGCTCTTTTTATTTTTAAATCTTGTAATACTTATCTTCTGGGAGATTTTAAGGACTATAAATTGTTGGTTATGGAATACAAATGTGTCGTCTGTGATCCTAACAGTAAACCTGAAAGAGATAAATTATTTTTTATAAGTGGCAGAGCTGGGATTTGAACTCTTTTTATGACCTCATCTTGGAAGTCACATAGTGTCACTCCCAATATTTTATTTGTTAGAAGGGAGTCTCCTGTCAAGGGGGAATGCAGATACAGACTTTTCCTTTTGGAGATAGGAGTCTCAAAGAATTTGCTGACATTTTAAAATCACCACAGTGCTTGTGACTTTTGGATGTACTTTCTGTCATGATGAAAAGTTTATTTTGTGCTTTAAAAAGGTCCTTTATCTTTGATGTCCATGTAAATGATTTATAGGTGATTGGTGGTCACTCCTGAGTTCTCTATCTTCCAAATTTTAATTTGAGACATGGTGTACTAGTTATACACAATAAAAGCAAATAGTCTGAATGTTTTTGCTAATACAGACATCTCAATCTTATTCCAGTTTTTCATGTTTGATTTTTTAAAAATGATTTTATTGAATTTACAAAGTGCTTAACTAATTTATAAACTGTTTTTATTCTTGATTCTGTGAAAACACTAAACCCTACCTCTTGTTTTTTTCTGATAATTAGCCAGATTCACCTTTTGATTAATTCTTGGTGACAGTTTACAGACTGCTGATGGGCAATCTGCAGGTCTAGTTTCCTGAAAGAGAATTGCAAACCATGTACGGAGTGAAAACATATGTGGCACAGTCTCTCAGTGTATGCACAGAATAAGATGCCAGATTTTCTTGACAGCTTGGAGATGGTAAAGAGCTTTAAGAGCAGAGTGAAAAAACTTTAGTGTGTGAGAAGGGCTGACAACTGTGATACAAACCATGCCTTTATATTTATGGCTAATCTGGAGAGTAGAATGGAGGTTTTCTGAGATAACTTGAATTGCAGTATCTTGTCATGTGGTATGTCACATTTGACAGGGGAAATATTGCATTCAGGACTTTATATTCACCCTTGGATAACAACTTGTCAAAGTGTGCAGAAAAATCACAGAGAAAACTGAGATAGGTTATTGATTTAATGTCCGATAGTGAATCAATGATAAAAGCCAGGAATAAAACCCAAGATTATAGTGACCCAGATCATACTTTCTGATGTAATCTTCCTTGGCAAACTGTCAAATTCCTTGCCCTGAATTTTTAAGGACTATTTTCCTTGTTAGTTTGTTTTTCTTTAAGCTATCTACTATGATTTGAACGTGTCTTCTCTAAAATTCAAGTGTTGAAGCTTAGTGGCCATAGTGATAGTGTGTGATAGTGTATTAGTCTGTTTTATATTGCTTATAATGGAATACCTGAAACTGAGTAATTTATAAAGAAAAAGAATTTATTTTTCACAGTTTTGGAGGATGAGAAGTCCAAGGTCAAAGGTCCCCATCTGGCAAGGGCTCTTTTCTGATAGAAACTCTCTGTCGAGTCCCAGGGTGGCACAGGGTATCACAGGGCTGGGCACTGAGACTGCTACCTCAGATCTCACAATGTCACACCATTCCTACTCCCATGATAACCTAGCAATCTGTGAATGTATTAATTCGTCTGTAAGGGCATGACTTAATCACCTTTTTTCTTAATTTTTTTTTTTTAAGACAGGATGTCACTCTGTAGCCAGGGCTAGAGTACAGTGGTATAATCATAGCTAAGTATAACCTCAAACTCCTGGGTCCAAGCAGTCCTCTTGCCTTGGCCTTCCAACTACTGAGACCACAGGCATATGTCACCATGTATGGCTAGTTTTTAAAATTTTGTGTAGAGATGGGGTCTCATTGTGTTGCCCAGGCTGGTTCCGAGCTCCTGGCCTCCTGCGATCATGATCATCCCACCACACCCTCCCTAAGTGCTAATTATGAGCAACTGCACCCAGCTTAATCACCTTCTAAAGGCCCCACCTGTCAGTACTGCCCCACATTGGGGATTAAATTTCAACATGACTGACTTTATTTATTTATTGTTGGGGATTCATTGAGGGCATAAGAAACCAAGTTGCACTGATTGCATTTTTAGGTAAAGTCCCTCTTACAATCATGTCTTGCTCCCAAAAGGTGTGGCACACACCAGGACCCCATACCCCTCCCTCCTCCCCACGTTCTGTTCTTCCTTTCCCCCACCACTCCCTCTTTCTTTCTCTCTCTGCTGCTCCCCTCCCCCCACCACCGTGTCATTAATTGTCATTAGTTGTCCTCATATCAAAATTGAGTACATAGGATTCATGCTTCTCCATTCTTGTGATGCTTTACTAAGAATAATGTATTCCACTTCCATCTAGGTTAATACGAAGACTGTAAAGTCCCCAATTTTTTTTTAATGGCTGAATAGTATGGTGTACATATACCACAGCTTGTTAATCCATTCCTGGGTTGGTGGACATTTAGGCTATTTCCACATTTTGGCAATTGTAAATTGAGCTACAGTAAACAG
>NW_003852434.1:5086371-5093067 GCF_000181295.1 Otolemur garnettii
AGGGTGGTTTTGATTTGCATTTTTCTAATAATTAGGGATGATGAGCATTTTTTCATATGTTTATTAGCCATTTCTCTGTCTTCTTTAGAGAAGGTTCTATTCATGTCTCTTGCCCATTGACAGATGGGATTGTTGGCTTTTTTCATGTGGATTAATTTGAGTTCTGTATAGATCCTAGTTATCAAGTTTTTATCTGATTCAAAATATACAAATATCCTTTCCCATTGTGTAGGTTGTCTATTTGCTTTGGTTGTTGTCTCCTTAGTGGTACAGAAGCTTTTCAGTTTAATTAAGCCCGATTTGTATATTTGTTGTTGTTGCAATTGCCAGGGCAGTCTTCTTCATGAAGTCTTTCCCCAGGCCGATACCTTCCAGTGTTTTTCCTATGCTTCCTTTGAGGATTTTTATTGTTTCATGCCTTAAATTTAAGTCCTTTATCCATCTTGAATCAGTTTTTGTGAGAAAAACTGGGTCCAGATTCAGTCTTGTGAGAAAGGTGGGTCCAGGTTCAGTCTTTTATATGTGGATATCCAATTCTCCCAGCACCATTTATTGAATAGGGAGTCTTTCCCCCAAGGTATATTCTTGTTTAGTTCATAAAAGATTAGGTGGTTGTAAGATGTTAATTTCATTTTCTGGTTTTCTATTTGATTCCAAATGACTATGTCTTTATTTTTGTGCCAGTGCCATGCTGTCTTGACCACTATGGCTTTGTAGTACAACCTAAAACCTGGTATGGTGATGCCCCCTGCTTTGTTTTCATTACTAAAAACTGCCTTAGCTATACAGGTTTTTTTCTGGTTTTATACAAAACGCAGAATCATTTTTTCTGAATCTTGAACGTATGATGTTGGTATTTTAATAGGGATGGCATTGAATAGGTAGATTGCTTTGGGAAGTATAGACATTTTAACAATGTTGATTCTTCCCAGCCATAAGCATGGTTATGTTCTTCCATTTGTTAATATCCTCTGCTTTTTCCTTTCTTAGGATTTCATAATTTTCTTTGTAGAGGTCCTTCACTTCTTTTGTTAGGTATATTCCTAGGTATTTCATTTTCTTTGAAGCTATGGTAAAGGGAGTTGTGTCCTTAAATAGCCTCTCATCTTGACTGTTATTGGTGTGTACAAAGGCAACTGACTTGTGGACATTGATTTTATGTCCTGAGACATTACTGTATTTTGTGGTCACTTCCAGGAGTCTTGTGATTGAGTCTTTGGGTATAAGATCATATTGTCAGCAAAGAGGAAGAGTTTGACCTCCTCTGCTCCCATTTGGATGCCCTTTATTTCCTTGTCTTTCCTAATTGTATTGGCTAGAACTTCAGCACTATGTTGAACAGTAATGGTGAAGAACAGTAATGGAGAAGAACCTTGTCTGGTTCCAGTTCAAAGAGTTTCAGTTTTACTCCATTCAGTAAAATGTTAGCTATGGGTTTGTCATAGATAGCTTCAATCAGTTTAAGAAATGTGCCACGTATGCCTATACTCTTCAGTGTTCTAATTAGAAAAGGATGCTGGATTTTATCAAATGCTTTTTCTGCATCTATTGAGAGGGTCATATGGTCTTTGTTTTTGCTTCTGTTACTATGGTGAATAACATTTATGGACTTGGGTGTGTTATACCAGCCTTGCATTCCTGGGATGAAACCTACTTGATCATGATATATGACTTTTTTGATGATAAGCTATAATCTATTGGCTAGGATTTCATTGAGAATTTTTGCATCTATATTCATTAGTGAAATTGGTCTGAAATTCACTTTTTTGGTTGGGTCTTTTCCTGGTTTTGGTATCAGGGTGATGTTTGCTTCATAGAAGGTGTTGGGGAAGATTCCTTCCTCCTCAGTTTTCTGGAATAATTTCTGGAGTACAGGAATAAGCTCTTCCTTGAAGGTTTGATAGAATTCTGGTGTGAAGCCCTCCGGGCCAGGGCATTTTTTTGTTGGAAGATTTTTTACTGTTTCTTTAATCTCAGTGCTTAAAATTGGCCTGTTTAGGAGCTCTATTTCTTCCTGGCTAAGTTTAGGGAGAGGGTATGATTCCAAATATTGACTTATTTCCTTCACATTGTCAAATTTCAGAGCATAGAGTTTTTGGTAGTTTTCAGAGATGATCTCTTGTATCTCTGTGGCATCAGTTGTTATTTCCTCTTTATCATTTCTGATTGAGGTTACTAGAGAGTTTAATTTTTTATTTTTAGTTAGTCTGGCCAAAGGTTTATCTATTTTATTTATTTTTTCAAAAAAACAACTCCTTGTTTCATTAATTTTCTGAATGATTCTTTTGTTTTCAATTTCATTGATCTCTGATTTAATTTTGGATATTTCTTTTATTCTGCTGGGTTTAGGCTTAGATTGTTCTTCTTTTTCCAGTTCCATAAGATGACTTCTGAGTTTGTTGATGTGCTCTCTTTTTGTTTTTCGAATGTAGGCATCTAAAGCGATAAATTTTCCTCTCGAAACTGCTTTTACAGTATCCCACAGGTTTTAGTAGCTTGTGTCTTCATTGTTGTTATAGTCAAGGAAGTTAACGCTTTCCTCTTTTATTTCTTCCTGCACCCAACTGTCATTCAACAGAAGGTTGTTTAATTTCCATGCCTTTATGTGGGGTTGAATGTTTTTGTTAGAGTTGTGTTCCACCTTTAGTGCCTCGTGGTCTGAGAAGATATAAGGTAAAATTCCAATTATTTTGATTCTGTTGAGGTTTGTTTTGTGTCCTAGGATATGATCAGTTTTGGAGAATGTTCCATGGGGTGATGAAAAGAATGTATATTCTTTATCTTTTTGATGGAGTGGTCTATATGCATCTATCAAGCACAGTTTCTCTAGGGTCTCATTTTTGTTTTTTGTTTTTGTTTTTGTTTTTGTTTTTTTGAGACAGAGCCTCAAGCTGTCCCCCTGGGTAGAGTGCCCTGGCATTTCAGCTCACAGCAACCTCCAACTCCTGGGCTCAAGCAAGTCTCCTGCCTCCGCCTCCCAAGTAGCTGGGACCACAGGTGCCCACCACAACGCCCGGCTATTTTTTGGTTGCAGCCGTCATTGTTGTTTTGGCGGGTCCGGGCTGGGGATTCGAACCCACCACCTTAGGTGTACGTGGCTGGCGCCTTAGCCAGTTGAGGTATAGGCGCCGAGCCTAGGGTCTCATTTTTGACCCTATATCTTTGTTTAATTTCTGTTTAGAGGATCTGTCCAGCTGCGTAAGAGAAGTGTTAAAGTCCCCTGTTAGTATGGTGTTATAGGATATCTCATTGCTCAGACTGAGTAATGTCTGCTTCAAGAACCTGAGAGCATTTAAATTGGGTGCATAAATATTTAGAATTGAAATGTCATCTTGTTGTATTTTTCCCTTGACCAATAGAAAGTGACCATCTTTGTCTTTTTTTGAGAAAGTTGCTTTAAATCCACATGTGTCTGAAAATAAGATTGCAACTCCTCTTTTCTTCTGAATTCCGTTTGCCTGAAAAATTCTTTCACTCCTTAACTCGGAGTTTTAATTTGTCTTTTGAAACTAGGTGTAATTTGCCAACTGCTCTTCTGTTCCACAGTAAATACTCAGGAACAGGGTTTACACAGTAAATATATGTTTAACTTGTTTAAAAAACTGCCAAAATTCTAGTTTATCATTTTTAAAAAAAATACTACGTTTAGTAACATTTGAGTTATGTGATGTTATTGAACTCAGATCTTGTAGTCCACACGGCGGGCTCATATGATTTATGATAAGACAGACTTTTGTCCTGTCTTACATGGAGGATCTGTTTTGGCTTCTACTTTTAATTATATTCATGTGTGGTCTTTGGGCTTGGATGTATCTTTTCTTCACAGATAAGGTGCATACCCTTTTATTCAGCAATTTGTATTTGAATTAGTTAAGACATGTTGGAACATTTCAAGGAGCTTGCCTTTTTTTTTAATATTAGGAGTAAAGGATCAGAGATAGAATTGCTAGGTTTTTAAATAAACAGTTGATTTTATCCTAGAAATGGAGTATAACTGGATGGGCAGCCATGATACACCATGGCAAGAAACCTTTTTAGAAGACTTTGTTTATTTCAATGCCAACCTTATACCTTTTCAGTTTAGAAGCCAAACCCAGACTGTTTATTCATAATGGGAGCTCACCTGTAAGATCAAGTCTTTATTTTGTCTAGTTCTTAATGACAGCTTAGGTGTTAAATCTTAGGTTTGTGTCCAAGCATCCTAGGAGTTCTTCTAAGGAACAACATGCAATAGGTATTAATACAAAGTTGTCAGTTCTGTTTGTTTTTTCTGTGGAATGCAGAATTCGCTTTCTATTTTGTTGTGATTTACTTTCCCATAAAAGCTGGAATTTAGCATTAAAAGGAAGGCAGATCATCCTGGATATACCAACAGTTGGAGATGATGAATAAAACAAAGGAGGTTAACTTTCTAGTTAGGGCAGTGAAGCCCCAGAATCATAGCAAAGTGGGAAGAACATTTTGTACTAATAGTAGTCCCGCATGTCTTGTGATGGCTGAATGGTTATGTGTGTGGGTGGGAAGTTCTACTGTTAATATGATATGCTCTTTTTTTTTGGAGGCCAAGTCTCACTCTCTTGCCTTGGGTAGAGTTCCATGGCATCATCATAGCTCACAGCAACCTCAAACTCCTGGATTCAAGTGATTCTCTTGCCTCAGCCTCCCTAGTAGCTGGGACTACAGACTCCAGCCACTACATCTGGCTAGTTTTTCTATTCTTAATGGAGATGGTGTCTCACTCTTGGTCAGGCTCATCTTGCACTTTTAAAAGAGGTAACTCTTTGGAAAACAAACTTTTTCTGATTTTCTCTGGATTTGTGCTCTGGCAGTGAAATCATTGGTCTGGCAATTGAACTTGATCTCTTTTGAAAATCTAATAAAAATTATAGGTCGTTCTCCTAGAACATATACACATTCCCAGATTTAGTATGACATTTCAGGGGTTTATTTACCCCCAAGCCAGCCCTGTACAGTATAACTTTCTGTGATAGCTGAAATCTGTGTTGGTTCTGCTTGATAACAATAGTCACAAGCCACATGTGGCACTTTAATGTGGCTAATACAGCTGAGGAATTAGGTTTTTTACATAATGTATTTAAATTACCTTGAATTTAAGTTTAAATAGCCACATATCACTGCTGGCTGCCACTGTTCACCTCAGTGATTTTTGCAGTCAGATAGTAGTAATCGTATCTTGCTATTCAGTTAAACTTTAATACAGGTTTGGTTGTCCTTAATATGTGACTTCTTTGTGATTTAAGGAGAGTGACTGGTGTTTCCAATGTTCAATCCTTCCTTAATGCAGTATTCAGAGTAGGCTCATTCAGAGAATGGGAGGTGAATACCCACTGCGTGCTGTGTTCTAGCCTCTCCACTGTTACTTTGTCCTGCCTTAGACCACTCTGGTGATTTAGAGTATTTTAGAAGTACAGTTTCTCATACTTGAACATTTTCTAGTATCAAAATAAGGAGGTTATGGTGACCTCCATAAAATGTGGTCTTGTATGTCGATGCCAGTGGTTCTCAGCCTTGGATGCACATTAGAATCAGCTGGAGAACCTATAAAAACTGAGCCCAGGTTCTTGTCCTGGAGATTCTGGTTTGAATGGGATGAGTTCTGGGCATCAGTACCTTTCTTAAGCTCCTTAGTTGATTCTCTTGTCCAGTCAGGCTTGAAAATCCCTCATGTATGGGTTAATGGATCTGGGCTACCTTGTGTCAAGGAAAATTTTTGAGTTAAAAACTAATTCGTAGTCTTTTCTCCAACCCTTTCTAGTTGGAGCCCACATTTCGAGCCTTGAGTAGACTAGTATCAGGGGAATGGTTCGTTTTATGCTTGTACCCTCAGAATCTGTTACCCAAGGAATGCTGTGTCAGTAGAGGGAAAGAGAAATTGTAAGCTTTTGTTTTTTATCTTTACTATCATTGAATTGGCTGACAAATTAGACTATAAATTATTTATGAGTAGAAATGGCTTTTTAAGTGGCTTGAATTATAGAGCTACCATATATAAATTTGATTATAATGTCATGTACATCTTTATTCTTTCTTTCCTTTTTTTTTTTTTTATTCTCTGTTTTTTTGCAGTTTTTGGCCAGGGCTGAGTTTGAACCCCCCACCTCTGGCATATGAGGCCGGTGCCTTACTCCTTTGAGCCATAGGCACTGCCTCCCCCTTTCTTTTAAGATAGAGTCTCACTTCGTTGCTCAAGCTAGAGTGCTGTGGTGTCATAGCTCATAGCAACCTCAAACTCCTGGGTTCAAGGGGTCCTCCTGCCTCAGCCTCCTGAGTACCTGTGACTATAGGTGCCTACCTTAATTGTTGGCTGGTTCTTCTACTTTTAGTAGAGATGGGTTCTCGGTCTTGTTCAGGCTGGTCTGAAATTCCTAAGCCCCAAAGTCCTACTGCCCTGGGCTCCCAGAGTGCCAGGGTTACAGGGGTGGGCCACCATGCCTGGCCTTGATGATTTATTTCTAACAGGCTTTTTAAATGAGGATGTATATTATACATACAATTACATGCTTGTACATATTTGCCATATCTTTGGAAGGATACTTGATAAACTAGTAATGATGCTCTAGGGAACCCTGTAGTGGGATATTAATTATACTGTTTATTATATTCAGTGTGTGTGGTCTTTTTAATTCCATGCTTTTATTAAATTTCAAAAAAATACTTTTCTTTTTTTTTTTTTTT
>NW_003852434.1:5093325-5117904 GCF_000181295.1 Otolemur garnettii
CCTTAGCCGGTTGAGCTATAGGTGCCGAGCCAAAATACTTTTCAATGTCTAAAAATGTTTATAAAAGTTTTATGAAGGCCAGGTATGGTGGCTCACGCCTGTAATCCTAGCATTCTAGGAGGCTGAGGCAGATGGATTGCCGGAGCTCAGGAGTTCCAGACCAGCCTGAGCAAGAGTGAGACCTTATCTTTAAAACATACCTGGGCTTTGTGGCGGCACTTGTGGTCTTGGCTACCTGGGAGAAAGACTGGGGCAAGAGGCTCACTTGCGCCCAAGAGTTTGAGGTTGCTGTGAGCTATGACGACATTGCACTCTACCAAAGGTAACAATGTGAGTCTCTGTCCCTTCCCCCCCAAAAAGTTTTATAAACATGCTTATAGGTTTTTCTATTTGGAAAATAGAAAACCTCATATTCTTTGTTAATTTGATTATGGTACTTGTTTTGGTTATGTTATTTAGGTGCATGCATCAACTTTTCCTCTCTTAAACCCAGGTATTTTGGTTCTTTTCTTTTTTTCTTTCTTTCTTTTTTTTTTTTTTTTAAGAGATACAGTCTTACTTTGTAGCCCTTGATAGAGTGCTGTGGCATCACAGCTCACAGCAATCTCCAGCTCTTGGGCTTAGGTGATTCTCTTGCCCCAACCTTTTGAGTAGCTGGGACTACAGGTTCCCGCCACAACACCCAGCTATTTTTTTTATTGCAGTTTGACTGGGGCACCCAGCTATTTTTTTGTTGCAGTTTGGCCCGGGCTGGGTTTGAACCCGCCACCCTCAGTATATGGGGCTGGTGCCCTACTCACTGAGCCACAGGTGCCACCTGGTTCATTTCCTTTTTCACATTTTCTTCTAACCTTTACCCATGTCCACATTTGTCTCTTCTAATCTTTTGTACTAACTCTTATTCCTTTATTCTATTTCCAACTTAGTTAATGGCACTGCCATTCTTCCTGTTACCCTGGAATTCTGGGCCCTCTTGGTCTCTTCCCTTGTTCTTGAAAGACACAGACTTCCTAGTTTATTAACCCTGTGTTAGTAGCATTACTTGTGTTCTCTGGCCTCTGTGCCGCACTCCTGCCTCCACTGGTACTGCCTTTATTGCTGAGGGGTCATTTAAAATACATCCGTTCCACACTTCATGCTGTGTTTAGAAATATTTTCTGGACGTAC
The DNA here is from genome assembly GCF_000181295.1 of Otolemur garnettii. NCBI lineage: Eukaryota > Metazoa > Chordata > Mammalia > Primates > Galagidae > Otolemur > Otolemur garnettii. The sequence goes on from NW_003852434.1 coordinate 5,094,493, forward strand.
ATCGCCCTCCCACTTAACTGTTCATTGTCAGCCTGACGTGTAAGACCTCTCAGGGTCTGTCTGTGCATCTACTTTTCTGTGCAAGTCTCATCCCCGGCTTGTCTCATATTTGCCCTGCGTCCTGTTCAGCTGAACTGCTGGCCAGCCCAGCAGCGTGGCTCGTGCTTTGTCTTCTGTGCACACACATTTCACTTTCTAGAAATAGTGCCCTGTCAGTTGTCAGCCAGAGGGGCTTCTGTTTAAGACTTAGTTCAGATGTCACCATCTCTGTTGACAGTTGACTGCTTCATTCAGTCAACTGATGCTGTGTTCCCATAGCATCTTGTTTACTTGTTTATTATTGTTTATTATAGCCTTATCATTGCTTCTGCTGTATCTTTTAGCTTAACCAAGAGGCCCTAGTGGGTAATGGAATGTGATCTATTCAAGTTTAAGAGGTCTTGGATATAAAAAATGTTAATTGAATGAACAAGAAAATAAAAGCACACACAGATTTTTGTACTCTAGCTTTATATTTATAATCATTTGAACTCAGTATTCAGTGTTTTTGAAAATTTAGTAAGAGTTATATTGAATTTTGTATTTATGAAGGAGTTTACTAAGTTATTTGTATAACTGAGATTGAGGAAAATGTTTACTCAAAAGCACAGATTTTTTTAAATTACCTTTAGATGATTGATGATTAAGAATAGTTTTCAGAAAAAAAAAAAGAATAGTTTTCAGGCAAATCACTTATATGTAAGTATCAGGCAATTTGAAAGCAGAAAACAAAATAAGCCTTTATTAACATAACTAGAGCTTATGTTCTTGAAAGTAGTAATGGTGTATTTATCTAATATATCTTCTGTTGTTTCTTCTTCACTGCATTTTCATATGAATACTAACATTTATTTGCCTTTTATTAATTCTTAGGTTGAATATAATCAGGATAGAATTTGCTATAATTTCTAAGTTTTTATTCCTTATAATCACTTTAATATGTATTTAAAGTTGGTCCTGTGCTAAATTATTTTTAAAAGAATAAATCTTAATGATCTAGAATCCCTCAAATTTTCAAATGGAAAATCTACAGATTAAAATAAAATCTATAGGGTGGCACCTGTGGCTCAAAGGAGTAAGGTGCCGGTCCCACATGCTGGAGGTGGCAGGTTCAAACCCGACCCCCAGCCAAAAAGTGCAAAAATAAAATAAAATCTAGAGACTGAGAAATTTATATTCTACCTTTCTCTATATATGCCTCCTATAAATTTATCTATAGTAGATAAAGAAGGGGATTCCATTTAAAGAAGGTTGAGTAAAAACATTTTGCATTATATATTTCTTCCTAATGCGAACTGAACATAACTAAAAGAATAGGCAATAGAGATGAAATTATTGCTATTATTATTATTTAAGTCAAATAAGGAGAAAATCATAATTCCAAGCCTCAGTGTGTGAGAATTGCTGCCAAATATTGTGAACCTTAGAACAAACCGAGGAAGTGTGCAAACATCAGCGGATACTGAACATGGCCCAGAGCTCGCCTGTAGCAGGCGGTGCAGGGACTACACACAGTGGCAAGCTGGGTGAGGCTGCAGGAAAAGGCACAGGTATGCCGTTTTTGTTGTTATTCTTTGTAGAAAGTGGTGGTGAGAAGCCCCAGAGTAGAGGTGATAGTGTCTAGCCCTCTGTCCTTGGCATCAGTTGACACAAAGCAGCCAGAGAGAAATAAACCCTGACTCACAGTGCAGTCAGCAGCTTAACACTTGGCCATTCCCTTTTTCTGCTCCACCTAGACTGGTTTCATTATAATCCTTCAACCATTCCAAGTATAGCCTTAACTTCAAGCCTTTGGCTTTGCTTGTCCTTTAATCTGGAGTTTTCTTCCCCTAGAGATTATTATTATTATTTTAAATAAAGACACAGTTTCACTTTGTTACCTAGACTGGAGGACAGTGTATGGCTGTAGCTCACTGCAGTCTCAAACTCTTGGGCTCTAGGAATCTCCAGCCTCTGCCTCCCAAGTAGCTAGGACGACAGTCATGTCACCACACATGACTAAGTTTAAAACAATTTTTTGGTAGAGATGAAATCTCACTCTGTTGCCTAGACTGGTTTCAAATTCCTGGCCTCAAGTGAGCCTCCCAAGATGCTAGGATTACAGGCATGAGCCACCCCACCAGCCCCCTAGAAATTCTCCTGGATTGCTCCCTGATTCCTTCCGTTTTCTGCTTATTTGTTAACTCCTTAGAGAAGCATTCCTTAACCTTGCAGGCTGAAATAGCAACCCTGGGAATATCCTGTGCTCAAAGCATTGGAATTTTTCTTCATACCTGTCTTACTACCAGACATATGTTGGTTTCTTTGTTTATGTTTTTTCTCTCTCTCAGGAGAATCTTAAGATCCAAAAGGACATATACTTTTTTATAGTCTTAATTGTTGATAAATTATTAAACAAACTAACATATAGGTCTTCAGATAGGCAGTACAGAATTCCTGTACCTGGTGAGAACTGGGAAAAACATGTTAAGGGCCTTACCAGTCCCAAAGTAATGACATTTATGAGGAAGTTGAACATTTGAACACTATGTTTGAAATTAAAGAATGATACTTTAATATGATAATTTAGTATGATAATGATAATTTTTAAAGAGTTTTTTATCTTTTGGGGAGATAATATGTATATATAACACATACATAGGTACACATATTTAATAAGCAATTATATGTGGGGTTTTTTTTTTTTTTTTTTTTGGTGGGGTTGGGTTTCTTTTTTGGTTTCTTTTTTGTTTTTAAACAGAATCTCACTCTGTTGCCTTAGGCTGGAGCATCATAGCTCACAGCAACCTCAAGCTCCTGGAGTTAAGTGATCCTCTTGCCTCAGCCTCCCAAGTAGCTGGGACTAAAGCACCCTCCATGATGCCCGCTGATGTTTGTATTTTTGGTAGAGACAGTGTCTCACTCTTGCTCAGGCTGGTCCTGAACTCATGAGCTCAAGCAATCAACCTGCCTCGGCCTCCCAGACTGCTAGGATTACAGGCTTGAGCTACCACCCTCCAATATATGTTTATGTTTTTGCGGTGTAGACATAATAAATACTTTCAAATTATCAGTCAGAGGTTTTATTTTTGTCATGCTGTACTGCTTTGAAGATTCTTGCAGATGAGGTAGTTCTTGAACCTAAATGGAAATAAAATTCAGTATAACAGTCTGTTCTTAAAACATTAAATATTGTACAAAATTTCTTTTTTTGATTTTAAAGTATAAAAGGGGGTAAAAATATTTCTTACTTGGATAGCTTTTATAGTGCTTCAGTCAGGGCGATTAGTGTGCCTGTCACGGGAATAGTGTTCATTGCACCTGTTAGGTAGGTTTTTTGCCCCTTCTTTCCTTCTTCTTTGCCCCTCTTGATTTGTGATGTCTTTTACTTTTCTCTGGCCCATTGATTAGTTCCAAATAATTTCTGAGTACATGTGATGTTTGTTTTTCCATTTCTGAGATCCTTCATCTAGGATAATGGTCTCTAGCTCCATCCAAATTGCTGCAAAAGACATTAATTCATTCCTCTTCATGGCTGACTAGTCCATCATGGTATACATATACCACATATTGTTAATCCACTGATGAATTGATGGGTACTGAGGCTGATTTCACATCTTTGCAATTGTGAATTTTGCCGCAGTAAACATTCAAGTGCAGGTCTTTTTAATAAAACAATTTCTTTTCCTTTTGATGGATACTCAGTAGTGGGATTGCTGTGTCCAGTGGTAAATTTATATTTATTGCTTTGCATAATTTCCATTCTGTTTTCCCTAGGGTTATACAGATGTGCAGTCCCACCAATAGAGTTACAAGCATACTTTTATCTTTGCTTCCAGGCCAGCATCTGTTTTTTGGTTTTTTTTTTTTTTACTTTTTAGTCATAGCCTTTATAACAAGGGTAAGGCGATACCTCATTGCGGTTTTAATTTGCATTTCCCTAATGATTAGTGACAGTGAGCATTTTGTCATGTGTTTGTTGGCCCTTTGTGTCTATCTTCTTTTGGAAAAGGTTCCAGTCATCAATGTAGGCAACATCACAAACAGAAACTTTTCAAAAGATGGACAAAGAGCTGCAATCATTTATTGAGTGAGTAAATAATGTCTTTTGCTCACTTTTTAATGGAGTTCTGGATAGCTCTTTAGGAGTTATCTACAGTTCATGTTTTCTCCCATTCTCTAGATTGTCTGTTTGCTCTGTTGACTATTTCCTTCGCTGTGCAGAAGTGCTTTAATTTGATCAAGTCTCAATTTCTTTTTCTTGTAATTGCCTTTAGGTTTTAGTCAAATTATTTGCCTCCTAACCCAATATCTAGAAGAGTGTTCCTACATTTTCTTCTAGAATTTTCATGGTTTCATGCCTTTTATTTAAGGCTTTCATTCATCTTGAATTAATTTGTGTAAATGGCAAGAGTTAGGAGTCCTGTTCCATTCTTCTCCATGTGGCTGTCCAGTTTTCCCAGCACTGTTTATTTGATGGGGCTTCTTTTTCCCAGTGTGTGTTTTTACCTGCTATGTTGAGGATCAGTTGCTGGTAGATGGATGGTTTTATTAATAAACCTTGGTTCTCTGTTCTATTCTATTGGTCTCTGCCTCTGTTTTTGTACCAATACCATGCTGTTTGGGTTACTTGCCTTGTAGTATGATTTGAAGTTTGGTAAAGCAATGCCTCTGAATTTGTTGTTTTTGCTTAAAGTTGCTTTGGTTATTTGGGCTCTTTCTTGGTTCCAAAAGAAGCATAGGATTATTTTTTCTAGATCTGCCTGTTTCCTGGTACAGTGTCCCTGTATGGACTCTAAGCCAATCCCCACTTATTCCAGAGTTCTGTGTGGTAGAGTGAGCCCCTCACACCTCAGGCCACAGTGCCTGTTGTGGGAGTGTGAGCCCCAGGGCCCTTTCTTCCTGACCTTGCTTTCAGGCTCAAAGATGTCTCCTATGTGACCCCTTAGATCTTGCTGAATGAATCACCCTGTCGTGTTCTCCTTCACTCCGAAAGTCCCACCTTACTTCTTCAGGATTTTACAATGTCTTTCCAAGAAGAACTCTTCCTAGGTGGCATCTGCCTGCAGCCTCTGATCCTCTCCTTAACAGCAGCAGGGGGCCGGCTGCTTCTAGTCTACCATCTGTCTCTTGTTCTCTTGTCTTTCATTTTCTAATTGTAAAGTCATGTTATTTTAAAGCATTTACAATAAGTTTACAAATGCATATTTTACAGTGTATACACCTTAAAGGTAATGAAATGTGTTTGTTAGAAAATAGAAAATACTTTATATGTATTATACTGTGTATCAGGATCGAGTTACAGAGAACAGAATTCATTCTAGCCACTTTAAGTACGAAAATGCTTATTCCGGAGTATTAATGGCTTATGGCTTACAGAATCATGGAGGGGGGAAGAAAGAGATGAAGAGAGATTTTAGGCTCATGGCTGAACTTTTTTTTTTTTTTTTAAAGACAGAGTCTTACTCTGCTGCCCAGGCTAGAGTACTATGGCATCAGCCTAGCTCACTTGTGAGCCACTACGCCAGCCACCACTGAACTTTTAAAAACATCTTCCATTGCTACACTGTGGAACCAGACCATTAAGGGAACTGCTTCTATTTGTGTTGTCAGGAGACTGTTGTAGGGTCAGCAAAATCTAGCCTGTCACTTGCTTATGTATGTCCCCATGAACTAGGATTTTTTTTTTTTTTTGCCTTGTTAAATATTTGAAAAACAAAAGAACAATAATTTTTTTTGGCACCTAAAAATTATATGATATTCAAATTTCAGTGTCTATACCTAAAGTTATAGTGGAACATGTGAATACTTACCGATTTACCTATTATTTATGACTGTGTTCACATTATAATGGCAGTGTTCAATAGTTGCAACTGACACCATACAGCAAATGATTCATTATCTGGCCCTTAACAAAAAATGTTTGCCAGCTCCTGCTCTGGAACGCACACTCAGCGCCCCTTCAGGAGGTCATCTCCACTGCTGCATGCACTATGGCCTTGATGCAGTTGTTGTGATCAGCCAGGTGGAGGTAGGTGATGATGCCATGCCACCCAGCAGCCAGCCGGAAGAGTAATTACTGGGTACTGGGATCTCTGTCAAACACTGCAGCTTAAAATGTATGCGTGTCATTGGCAGCATGGTCTCCGTCTCACTTTTGCCTTTAGAAAGTTGGGCACGTAAGTCCGATTGACTCAACTTAAATTATAGCAAGAACCTGTTTGTTTGTCTAGGAATCTGTGGAAACCGAGCTTAAAAGCCCTGTAATGGGCTGGCTAGCTCCACAGTGTAGCACTGGGAGATGCTACTGCCTTTAAGCCCTGTAAAATAGGAATGTATATCATAGGCGCAAGGTACAGGGAATGCTGAGATCCAGTCCCCATCATATTTATCCTACATTGGCTACAAGAGTTTGAAATTTACCTTTTGTCCGTTAAAATGATTTTTTTTCTTATTCTAATTCAAAGTCTTTGGTTGGTTTAGCTGTAACTTATTTTAATTATGTCATAGTTAGACATTGATTGCCTGTTACATGCTAGTGAAATCACAAGTATTCTAACTTTCCTTTCTTACTACACCATAAAGCCAATACAGTAGCCAATCTCCATTTTACAGTTAAGGAAAAGGTGGCTTTGGGGTAGTTTGATTTCCTTTTCCAGAAGTAGCACAGACAGTAAAGGAAGGAACAGAATTTACTACCCGTGTCTGCCTGACTCCAGAACCCTTTTACTGCCACCTCCTGTTTGTGTGTGCCCTGCTTATTCCTGTAATTCCTGCAGTGCAGTATCTTTTCCTAAAGAATCCAGCCCCCAATTGTATATCATATGTTGAGAACATTGAAACATTCTACCTCGTTCTCATTGCCTTTGCAGAGGTTACAGCCTCTCGTCGTCTTTATTTCTTCTTCAATTAAAGGAGACTAACTGATTTTACCTTGTGTTTTTTTTCACAATCCTTATTCATAGTTTCATACAAAAGGTTTCTGTGAATATGACTATCATGTACAATATACTACCTGCTTAGACAAAAGACTGATATTAGATAGATTTATGTTTTTTGAGGAAAACGTACAAGCTTTATGCAAAATACTGATTGGAGGGAATAAGAATTTGCTCTCAGCAACCTGAGAAGGAGTAGAGATGATAATGCCTTAAAGAAGCGGAGTGTGCTGGAACAGGTCAATTACAGAAGGATTCAGGGGACGTTTCCTGTGCGGATATACTGTTGAAAATATATATATATATATATATATTTTTGTAGAGATAGTGTCTCATTTTATCGCCCTCACTAGAGTGCCGTGGCGTCACACTGCTCACAGCAACCTCCAACTCCTGGGCTTAGGCAATTCTCCTGCCTCAGCCTCCCGAGTAGCTGGAACTACAGGTGCCTGCCACAGCACCCAGCTATTTTTTTTGTTGCAGTTTGACCAGGGCCGGGTTTGAAACCCCCGCGCTCGGTATGTGGGGCCGGTACCCTACCCACTTAGCCACAGGCACCACCCTGAAAAAAATATTTTTAATTTTGATCTTTAGTCATAATTTCTTAACTTTTTGGAGTTAAGTCTAAATATTTTTAACCTTATGCCTTTGGAGAAAAAATATTTAACGCATAAAATCAGTGTTGAAAGAGAAAAAGAAGAAACATAATGAAGTAAATAAAATACCAGCTTCTGAAGTACTAGTGTGACCTACACGGTACATTTACAAACCTTGTAACGACTGGCTATCCAGAAAATAAAGCCCCAGATTTTAGTGTTTGCTGATCTGGGAGCTGTTAGCTCTCCGGAATTTCTGGAAATTTAGTGTCAGCTCCTGTGAGCCTGTGTGAGCTGGATACAGCATACTGCTAGCTTAGTCCAAGCAAAGATGGAGACACAAGGAGAGGCAGGAATATTTTGCAGTTACATTATTAGTGAATGTGCAAGGAAAATATTTCAGAAACCCAAGTTTCTTTTTTAAATCAAAAGTGATATTTTTTATAAAATAACATAAAAGTGTATTATTTTATTCACAGACGGATAAGGTGAGTAGTTACTGTTGATGTTGGAATGAGTTTCTTCCAAGGCTATTTTCTCATCAGTGAAAAAACTGCTCAGAAATTACCAAATTACATAATTCATTATTGTGTTTAATAGCTAATAATAGCTTTTCATTTGTATTTTCTTTTGATGAATTCTGCTCAAAAATTATTTCCGTAACATTCTGAATATGATTCCACATTTGGGGTTGAGGCATAGTGATAGGACTGGGGAAGATGTGAACTAAGGAAAACAGGAAACTCTCAAAGGAAAAGACAACATAGAGAGGTGCGTGTGACCCTTCCCTCCGTGTCCGTGTGTCTAGACACACTGCGCGCTCCCTGCCAAGGTGCTACTCAGGAGTCATATTTCTTCTTACCAGTCTGGTTACACCCTTGGTGGGAGATACACAAAGTAAATAAGACTATTGTGTTTTTTACCTCTTGGGGACAAAAATACTTGACAATTTTGTACAGCTGTTTTAAGGAAGAACAAATAGTACTATCTCTTTAAGGAATACCTAGAAAATAAAATCACCATTGCCTGCATAAATCAGGTTATTTCACAAAGACATAGTCAGCTTTTCATTTAATAACAAAAGCACTGGGTTTGGAGTTATATGTCTTCAATTCAAATTTTAGCCGATATTAGTTATTGAATCTTTTTGGCAAGTTGCTTAATCTTGCTGAGCTTCAGTTTTTATTATCTATAAAATAGGCATTATAGTATGTTTTGATAGGAAATAAATGAATAGATTTCTATGAAAATACCTAGCATTGTACTTGACTATGGATCTTAAGTCTGTATTTCTTAGATAAAATATGACACAAGAGGCAGGAAACAGGGCTCCTCAGGGACTGATTCCAGCCCTGGCCACTAATTGCTGGTGGTACTGTCCCTTTAGACTTCAAAATGATTCAAGGACAGAATGGCTGGTATTTTCCATTTGAAAAAACTAGGTACAAACCATTTGTCAGAAAAATTTGTGTGTTGTGGGCGGGGCTGCAAATTAGTATAGCCCTCTATGGAAAGATGTATGCACACCTATCATTTGACACTGCAGTCCCATGCCTAGGTGTTTACCCACATGAAAAAAAGGCATTTGCCATGGGGGCGAAGTACTCAAATGTTCTTAGCAGCTGAGTTCACAATTGCAAAGATGCGGAAACAACCCAAGTTGCCCATCGGCACATGAATGGATTAACAAACTGTAGAGTAGGATCAACTGTAAACAAGGTAAGATTTGCATCTATTGTAACAACCTGAATGGATTTGCAGAATATTCTCCTAAGCATCACAAGATTGGAAAAACAAGCATCACATGTACTCAATATCAATTTGAAACTAGGAGATTAACAGTCACAGACCGACAGGAGAGAAAAATCTCGGTTAAATTCGAGAAGGGTGAAGAGTGGTTTGAGTAGCGTCCTCCTAGGGGGTACAAGGCTTAGATACACGGCACATTCCCTACATCAGTGGTTCTCCACCTTCCTAATGCCACAATCTTTTAATACAGTTCCTGTGGGTCTTGACCCACCGTTTTGAGAACCGCTGCCTTATATGCAGGACACGGCTACAACTCTGACAATAACCTTCATATGTAAAGTATATAACCTAGTGGTTTCTGTCCTCATATTAATCTGAAATTTAAAAGAAAAACATAACAAAAAGAAACAATTATGTGTTAAGAATTAACATCTGCAGAGAACAGAGCTGCAAAATCCTGTTTGGCTAGGATGGTCTCAGGATAGGACCATGAAGTTCATTTTTTTCTCTATTGTTGAAAGTCTTTTAAGAGTGCACTTCTCTTTCCTGGCACTCTTCCTCCCCACAGGCCTAGCTCAGCTGGATTAGGCTCCCCTGCTGTCCTTTCCAGGTCTTCCCTGTGTTCCCACAGCATAGCATGATCACCTGTATCAGCCTGCCTTGTCTGTGCTGCAGTGAGAGTAGCACAGTGATGGCTCAAGGTAGTCATAGAAATAATTGAAGTGAGCAAGAAAAGCTTTAGCAGGAAAAGGAAGATTATATTAACTATTAATGACTTCTAAAGCAAGCTGGGCCCCATCCTAGTGACAACAGGCACTATGGAGAGCCTGGTGCTTGGATTTTATATATTACTTTGGAGGGATATCAGTTGCTTCTTAGAAGTTTCCCAAGGTCCTAAGCACATTGTTCCCAGAACAACCCAAGTCAGTGTAATGGAGGCTAATTGATGTTTCAGGGACTGTCTGGGACTGCCTATATTTGTGTCAGAAAGTCCCTGGGACATGGATTGGCCTCCAGCTCAAGTCAGGGTCTCAATTAGCACCATTCCCATGACAACTCAGGCCGGCCTGACTCAAGCCAGCCCAAAATAGCATCACTGCATCCTCTACCGCCCTGCTCATGTCTAAGTAACTGCCTGACCTAACATGACCACCCAGGCTCTAAGTCCCACGGGATCAGGTATTGTGTCTATCTTAAATGAGTTGTCATTTCCTGGCAAATGGTAAGATACTATGGTTTCACTGTTGTTGATCTTCACTGCTGTATTGTGAGGACCTGCCTAGCATAATGGTTAGTAAATATTTTACTAATTATTACGATTGAGAATGTTATATTGTAAAAGTCATCATTCTCTATCATATTTCCAGAGAAAGAATGAGAGATTATGCCAAAATTGCAGTGACTCCACAATACTAAGAGGAAGTTGCTCTCTTTTTATTAAAGCCAAATGTAGGTGGCTGCACACTCACAGAACCATCTTGTACTCCCAAAGTGACTTTTTTGTTTTTGGAGACCATTTAAGTCTGGGGATTTAAAAAAGCTCAGATTCATTTTGTCATTAAAAGTTGCACAATTTATTTTGAAATTACAAAAAAACTAGTTTCATCTCCCTCTTTCTCTCTGATGCCAGACATCATTCTGGATCTGAGGAAAGGTTGTCTACCTCTTTCATCCTCGGGCCAGATCCTGTTCCCTCAAGGTTTACTAAACATGCCAAGTTACTGCCACCAGCTGAGAGTCATTTCCTCCCTCTCTAAGGGGATAGAGAAGGCTTAGCCAGACTTTATTTTGTTTATGCTATTCTAAGTCCCAAACATTTTGGTGGGAAAATTTTTTTGCCTAAATATTTCTAGAGTTGTAATTTTTTTCTTGTTACTTGCTAAGTAGTTTCTTTCAGGACAGTTTTTTAGCATAGAATAAACAGGAATGAAGAGGCTACATTGAGAAATAGCTAAGAATCACTCTAGAAAAGAATACATGTTTCTGATTTAAATATGTATCAATTGAGACTACTTTTAAGGAATGAATTGGTTGTATATAAGTATTTTATTTAAGTTGTCTAACATAAATATATTTTTATATAGGACAGTGATGTTTTAACAATTAGCTGAATTCAATTCAGAAGTATTGCAAAGTAACTAATTCTGTTAAAAAGCTATAGGTCTTATGAAAGACAGGCACAGCCATTTTATAGCAGGAAGTATATATGTTTTTGCAAAATATGTTTAATTTAAAAACAGTAATATGTATTTCATCTTATTTCTTAGTTCTTTCTACTCATCACTCTAAGATGCAGCAATCTTAAATGGACCCCAGATACATACTTTTAGATAACAATGTATGTTTGAGCATTGCCTGTCCTCTCAGTGATAAACCTCATTAGGGTGTAGAGATGGGAGCAGAATGAATGGTCTGGATAACACAGGGTTTCCCTTTAAGCCCTTTTCAGACTGTTTCCCCTCTCGTCCTGTTTGTAGTCCCTGTCCACATGTCTAAGAACAGGCTTTTTCCAGTTCTGAGTGTTGCTAATCTAATAAGTGTCAAATGGCATGTCCTTCTTTTACGGTGCATGTCTCTGATTCCCAAATTAAACTAAGACATGTCTTTGGTATGTTTCATTGCCCTCCAGGTGGCCTGTTCATTTCATTTTCCCCTTTTCCATTGGCTTGCTGTATTTTTCTTGTTAATTTGGAATTTTTAAATAAATGCTAAATTCTAATCCCCATCAGTATTAAATATTTCAAATGTCTCCCCCCGCCTTGAGTTTTTCTGTTGGTTGAAAATCTTTCTTGAGCCAAAATATTTAATTTTAGTATAATTATATTCATCATTTTATTTATATAAATTTTTAATTTATGTTCCAGAAATTCTGACTTGATTGATAAAGACCTTTTTCTGTACTTTCTTATGTGACTTTATCATTTACCTCTCATGTTTTTATTTTTAATGAATCTTGAGGTCACCTTCATGTGTGGTAGGTAGGAATCTAGTTTGATTTTATTCTGAAGTTAGTTCTGAGTACAATCTGCATGATTGTTATGTACACTTTCCTATGACCATTATCATATTTTAGGTTTCTATATATAGGTAGGTCTGTTTCTGAGACCTCTTATTTCTACTGTGGTTTGTTTTTATTACTCATTTTATTGTGGTTTGGTAAAACATTATTTTCAAAGACTAAACATTACATAATTTAATTTTCAAGTTTCAAGGTCATTGTTACATTGTGTTTAACACATTAGTAACCACTGTGATTCTTAAAACATACATATTGGAAATTTCTGATTAATTTCTTTAAATATAACTATACATTTTTAAAATACAGTCAGGATTCTCCAATTGCTTTAAATAAGATTGCTTCATGGGTTTCTTTTTTTCCCCATTTGTTTTAATGTCAAATTATGCTTTTCAGGAGAAATATGAATTTGAAATTAAATGAATTATTTTCTGAAATCTGAGAGTATATTAAATGTAGATACACTCTGAGAGTTTATTAAATGGTATGAAAATTTTGAGTCATTCAAAAGTTAAAGGCAAGTGAAAATATTTTTTTAATTGGATAAATAATTAATTTTATTTTGGGAATAGATTGCTTTGAAAAACCAGGCCAAATATTTTAAGTAATTGAAGTTGTAGCTCTCAATATTTTGGTTGACTTAGTGTATTTTCTGCTGATGATAAATATATGCATTGAGATATATTTTGATAAATATGTCCAAAATCAACTAAAATGTCTCAGAGTGGCTTCAGTTTCAACCAGAGAATGATGTTATTCTGAATAGTTTCAAACGAAGGGAAAAAAATTAAGTGGTAATTGAAAGTTTCTTGAATCCTAAGTGTGTATTCTGCTGTTCTCTACCTGCAAAATTTTGCTCAACCCAAATTGCAGTTTTTAGAATATAATTGTGAGACAGCAAACACATGCACATATTTTATTTTGATCATTAAATAGAATGTTATATGTGCTTTCTAGGGTATATTAGGTTAACAAAATGAAATTTATGTTTATACACTTTACATGGAAACATTTTTTCCTCAACACTTTGTATTTTCTACTTAAACCATTTACATTTGAAATATAATAAGTAGATTTTATATTTAATTTTAATCTGTAAACTCCAAACTTGGTAGCAGATATTTAAACTAGAAGATTTCAGTTGTACAGTCTTTCCCTTTTCCTCTGTTCTAGGTGAGCTGTTAATTATAAAATGTAAGAGGAGGCAAACCAGATGACATTAAGAGCTAGGTATGCCTGATGCTTCAGTTCTGAATTACAGGCAGTGCCTTTATTTATTTATTTATTTTTTTGATACTGAGTCTCACTCTGTGCTTTGGGTAGAGTGCCACTATGACATCATAGCTCTCAGTAACTTCAAACTCTTGGGCTCAAGAGCTCTTCTTGCCTCAGCCTCCTAAGTAGCTGAGGCTACAGGCACCTGCCACAATGCCTGGCTGTTTTTGTTTTTTTATTTTTAGTCAAGGTGGAGTCTCTCTCTTGCTTGGGTTGATCTAGAACGCCTGAGCTCAAGCAATCCACTCGCCTCGGCCTCCCAGAGTGCTAGGATTTTAAGTATGAGCCACCACGCCTGGCTGAGGCAATGCTTTTATACATTGTCCTTCAAAATAATAAGTTACGCTTTATTATGGAATGTTAAAAAAAATAAACCTAGAAAATAGCCAATTCATTAGTGCCAGGAGGACGGTGCTAGTTCATTGAAGAGAGCATTGTATGTATTTTAATTACATGGCATTCTTTCTAAGAGAATGATGGGATAGCAAGAAAAATATGATAAACTGCTTTGTATTTTGTAAAATTATTTACATTAGCAACTTATTTCTCTAGAAATTAGAAAGTTAATATGTCTATTTAAAGTACTGTCACCATTTCAGATGGAATTAGAAAATGTGCGAAGTGGCTAACTGATAAGAACAGCATTTCTCCTCTCATTCTTCCCCAAAGGCGTTTTTTAAAATAGGCTACGTGTGATCAACAGTGAAATGATGTAATTAGGACATGGCTATTTGTGGGAATCATTCTTATGTTTTGGTTTGGTAGAAAGACAGAGATGTGATCTTTGACTTCTTTTCTCCTCTTTATTCATTACCTCCACTCTCAACTCCTATCCTTCAACCCCTGTAGTGTATCCCTCAGCCATGAGAATGTGAAATATTTCATTTGTAGACTAATGCAAAAGTATAAGGGAAACAATACTCTTGATTAGCAAAGGATGTAAATCCAGTAATGAGTAATATTTGTGTCCTTGATATTCATATTAGCATCACCTGCTATTTAAAATTTTTTTTTAACAACTGAAGTTTTCACTGGGTATGGTGGCTCACTCCTGTTATCCCAGCACTTGGGAGGCTAAGGTGGGTAGATCGCTTGAGCTCATGAGTTTGAAACCAGCCTGAGCAAGAGCAAGACCTGTCTCTGAAAAATAGTGGCAGGCATCTATAGTCCCATCTACGTGGGAGGCTGAGGCAAGAGAATCACTTAAGCCCAAGAGTTTGAGGTTGCTATGAGCTGTGACACCACAGTACTCTACCGAGGATGATAAATTGAGACTTTGTCTGAGGAAAAAAAAAAGAGAGAATCAAAGTTTTCCAATCTTTTTTATTTATATAATCCCTACTGAATGAGTAGGGATTATATGGAGCAGGTTATAGATAGATCAGGGGTCCTCAAACTTTTTAAACAGGAGGCCAGTTCACTGTCCCTCAGACTGTTGAAGGGCCAGACTGTGGGCCCCGGGACAAGTCGGCTGCTAAGCAGGACAGGCAGCTGCAGCAAAAACACCCGGTGGGCTGGATAAATGTCCTCAGCAGGCTGCATGTGGTCCATGGACCATAGTTTGAGGACACCTGATAAACATAGTTTTTAGTAAATAATTCGGATAGAAGCATTTGTGAAAAAAAAAATAAGTCCTACTTGTTTATTTTTGTTGTCGTAATTGCCATGAAAGTCTTCTTCATAAAATCTTTCCCCAGGCCGATATCTTAAAGTGTTTTCCCCACATTTTCTTTGAGGATTTTTATTGTTTCATGCCTTAGATTTAAATCTTTTATCCATCTTGAATCAATTTTTGTGAGTGGTGAAAGGTGCAGGTCCAGTTTCAGTCTTTTATACGTGGTTATCCAGTTCTCTCAGCACCATCTATTAAGTAGGGATTCCTTTCCCCAGTATACGTTCTTGTTTGATTTATCAAATATCAGGTGACTATAGGTGTTAATTTCATCTCATGGTTTTCTATTCAGTTCCACATGTCAGTGTCTTCAATTTTGTGCCAATATCATGCTGTTGTGATCACTATGGCCTTGTAATATAGCCTAAAGTCTGATAAGCTGATGCCTTCAGCTTTGTTTTTATTACTAAGAATTGCCTTGGCTATCTGGGGTTTCCTTTGGTTCCATACAAAATGAAGAATTATTTTTTCCAAATCTTGAAAATATGATGTTGAATATCTTCAGTATACAGCTATGGAGACAACCACCAAAGCAAACAGACAACCTTCAGTATGAGAAAAGATATTGGCATATTATGAATTGGACAAAAGCTTGATAACTAGGATCTACAGAGCACTCTAATTAATTAACAAAAAAAGAACCAACAATCCCATATATCACTGGATAAAGATATGAATAGAATCTTCTCTAAAGAAGACAGATGAATGGCTAACAAACTTATGGAAAAATGCTCATTATCCCTAATCAGAGAAATGCAAATTCAAACCACCCTGAGATATCACCTAACACCAGTGAGACTGGCCCACGTCTTAAAGTGTCAAAGCTGCAGATGCTGGCATCAATGTGGAGAGAAGAGAACACTTCTGCACTGCTGGTGGAACTGCAACTTTTTGAAAGGAAGTATGGAGGATCCTCAGAGAACTCAAATTAGACCTCCTATTTGATCCTGCAGTCCCATTACTGGGCATCTACCCAGAAGGAAAAAAATCCTTTTATTAGAAGGACATTTATACTAGACTATTTATCGCAGCTCAATTTACAATCACCAAAATGTGGAAACACCCTAAATGCCCAACAACCAAGGAATGGATTACCAAGCTGTGGTATGTGTATACCATGGAATACTACTCAGCCACTAAAAAAGATGGAGACTTTACATCTTTTGTATTAACCTGGATGAAGGTGGAACACATTCTTCTTAGTAAAGCATCAGAAGAATGAAGAAGCAAGAATGTAATGTACTCGATTCTAATGCGAAGGCAGTAGATGAGCTAATACACTGTGGGAGGTAGAGGAATGAGGGAGGAGGGAGGGACTGGGGTGGTCACAGTGTATGGCACACCTCTCTGGGGCGGGACACAATTATAAGAGGGAATTTACCTAACAAATACTCTCAGTGCAACTTAGTTCTTTGTACCCTCAATTAATCCCAAATTTAAAGAGTCAGCAGTCTATCCATCCATTCATCCATCTGGCCATTTTTTACACATATTAAAGCACCTTGAGTGTGTGACGTACTGTACCAAACACCAAAATGTTGACTATAAAGAAATGGAGATGTTGATCTCACACAAGATTCCTTTTCAAGGAATGATGGTGCAGTTGCCCATTTTCTGGAGATATCTTCCATAAATCCCATGCTGCCTTCACTATACCTGTGGTAGATTATGAACTAGCCTAACACAGGATCAGACCAGGTTGTTGGCTGTTGACAGAGCCTTGATGTAGATACTCAGTGTGCATTTTTCCAAGGTGCTGAGGAATATAGGTGAATTTGGGATGAGTGGATATGAGATGCTGGCACAGACTTAAACGCAGGGTAAATGAACAGGCACTCTTACACAGAGCAGAGAACCTTGAAGTCATGAATTCAAGTCTTATTTTTGCTGCTTAGGGCAGGTCACCTGTCATTTCTGGACCACATTTCCTAAGGGAATATCTGAGGATTGCAGGACGTGATGGTTTTTCATGTGCTTTGTCATTATAAATCCTACCGTATAAATGTATATGCTTTGAAACGGTAATGGAGAAATAGATCTGAATCATTTGTATTTTATAATCTTAAAGATCTTATTTTAGTTAGAGGCCAATTAGATTATTTTCTGGAAAAAAAAATAGACACTTGAATCCAGCCCTCAAAATAAAAGAGATATGATTTGACAGGCTGAAAAAGAGACTTAGTGAATGGAAGAGTATTTGCCTCAGATATGATTTTATTTCTTGCAAAGTCCTCTATTCCTTGCAAAGAAATGACTGTAATGTCTTATTTACTTATCTTTATGGTATGTTTGAGATGAAGCCTAGATAGCTTTTTTGCTTATTCTTTAAATTTAAGTAATGGAGATGTAAATTTATGTTTGAGATGAAGCCTAGGTAGTAAATTTATGTTTGAGATGAAGCCTAGGTAGCTTTTTTGCTTATTCTTAATGCCATGTAATTAAGCCAAGCTTTTTTGCTTATTCTTTAAATTTAAGAAAACAATTCATGGAGAGAGATGTTATGTGCTACCAGATAAACATCAATGATTTCCGTGATCCCATGCAATCTGTGAATGAAAAGAATATTACATAGACTGTAATAGAATAATGGATTAAAGTAAAAGTGTACAATATATTGTTTAGCAGTTGATGCACACGTATGGTAAAAAAATTGCAAGATTTGTAAATAGCAAAATCTCTTGTTGTAGGAAAACATGGACTTGAACAAAGCTAAATTAAAAAGCATCAATTGCATATATATGACAAAAAATTTATGAGGCTTAAGACCTACCATCGCAATTAAGAGGCATAATATTAATACAATAAAATTTTCTCATGTGCTTCCTCCCTGCCTTGTTCCCTACTTTCTGTTGGAAATGACCTGGAATTTTTTGTCAATCTCTGCTTTACACTGTGGGCATGTGCAAACAGAATGAAAAAATATTTTATATATACACTGTGGGCATATGCAAACAATGAAAAAATATTTTATATATACACATCTACAAGACAAACAATATATTAATAGGTATGTGTACAGTTTTGCTTGTTTGGGAGCTTCATTGAAAAAAGTGCTATCTTTTGCAACTTTTTCCACTTAAGTATTAAGTTCCTAAGATTTACCCATACTGCTTCCTGTGGTTTGTTCATTTTTACTTCTGTGTATCATTGAATTATGCAGATATACCGGGAATTATGGTTCCCTTATTTATGACCACTTTAATCTTCAGATGTTTGCAGTTCAAACCGTGTTGCTGATGGACACTGTTTTGTGCATCTCCTGTGCATTCATGTAGGGTGTGGGATTCTCGAGTGAATTGCTGGTGCGTGTCATGTACACAAGTCCAGTTTCACTACATAATTCCAATCAGATAACACCAATCCATAAGCGCTATTTCTAAAATACTTAGTCCTTTTGTCCAAGCTTTACCAATTTGGTAGTCACATTTACTGGAATAGTTTATTAATTTCCTATCATTGCTATAACAAATTACGTGTTCTTAGTGAATTAGAACAACATAGACTTATTTCCTTAAAGTTCTTGAGGTCAGAAGACAGAAATTGGTCTTGTGGGTCTAAAGTCAAGGTGTCTGCAGAGTTGTACTCCTTCTAGGTGCTCTAGGGGAGAATTATCCCTCACCTTTCCATCTCCTAGAGGCTGCTCACCTTCCTGGCTATGGTCACTTCTCTCACTGCCTCCTTCTTTCCTGCAGTGATACAGAATAATCTGCTGTTCTAACATCCTTTACTTAATCACATTTGCAGTGTCCTTTTTGCTATACTAGGTAACATACAGCTTCTAGAGATCAGGATATAAACAACTTTGGGGCCACTGTTCTGCCACTGCACGCTCATTCGTGGATTAATTTGGATTTCCTTTATGTCTAAGGAGGTTGTGCAGCCGTTTTATATAGAGCGGTCATTCATGTTTTCTTCTATGTATTGCCTATTTGTCTTTCATTCATTTTTCTGTTGGGTTATTTGCCTTTCTCATTGATTGTAAGTCACTATTTATATATTTTGAATCTAATGCTTTTGTTCATTACAGATTCTACAAATGTTTCTTTCCCAGTTTTGGACTTATGTTTATTTCCTTTTTTTTCTATTGATTTTGGTGTGCAGAAGTTTTAAATTTTTTTTATTAAATCATAACTGTGTACTTTGATGCATTCATTAATGGGGTTCAGTGTACTGATTTGATATACAATGTGAAATGCTTACATCAAGCTGATTAACACATTCATCACCTTGCTTACTTATTTATTGTGGTAAGACAATTATACTCTTTTCTTAATAGTTTTGAAATGCACCATTGCATTATGCACATTAGGTAGGTTCCCCCAAATACCCTCCCCCCTCTCGCCTCCCTCTTCCCCTTCTACTTTCTGGACTTTAGTTATGTTTTATCATTCATATGAATGTGTAGGTTATTATATATTGATTTTATAGTAGTATTAAGTACATTGGATACATTTCTTTTCCATTCTTGAGATACTTTACTAAGAAGAATATGTTCCAGTTCCATCCAGATAAACATAAAAGATGTGAAGTCTCCGTCTTTTTTATGGCTGCATAGTATTCCATGGTGTACATATACTCCAATTTGTTAATCCATTCATGGTTCAGTGGGCACTCGGGCTCTTTCTATGTCTTGGTAATTATGAATTGGGCTGCAATAAACATTCTGATGTCTTTGTTGTAAAATGATTTTTAAATCATCAGTGATTTTTGATCATCTGGGTATATACCTGGTAGAGGAATTGCAGGATCGAATGGTAGGTCTACTTTTAGTTCCTTGAGTATTCTCCAGACTTCTTTCCATAAAGGTCATATTAGCTTGCATCCCCACCAGGAGAAGTTTTAAATTTTGATATTGGTTGTGTGTGTGTGTGTGGTTTTTGTTTTGTTTTATCTTAAAGACTTTTCTTTCTCACCCTGAGATTATGAAGTATTATCCAGCATCTTCCTTTAAATATTTAAAAAGTCCCCTCCCCCAATTATTATCTTTAATTGGCGTGGTGGCAAGAGCCGAGTGACTATAAAGTACTGAAAGTGGAGCTAGTGATGGCTAGAAAAGAGAATTATTCAGGTGGGGGGGGTGAGTGAGTTGATGAATCCTTCTGTGAAGTAGTTACAGTCAGGTTACTATTATGCAGATATGTTCACATTGCTGTAGCATTAGGTAAGTACATGAACTGTCCGGGATACATTTCCAGGCAGTAAAAAGTTCAGTGTTTTAGGCAGAGTAAAATTGTGGGAAAAGCATCAACGGTTTGAAATTAGGTTGCTTGTTCAGGGACTAGCACCTGAGGGGTACGGTAAGAGCATGGGGCTAGGGGAGCATGAAGGTGGAAGGTAGAGCTTCGCTCAGGGTTATGTGCATATCAGATTTTGAGGAGCTTTGTATGCCTGGCCAAAGTTTTGACTCTGTCCCATTTAAACCACTTATGTCACTTTTAAGGGAGATTGTATACTGCTCTGTTAACGCATTTTAGAAAAATGAGCATGGCCACCATTATGAACAGGGTGAAAATAGTTGCCCACAGTCCTTCGCATACGTAAATAGTGAAGGAGGTAACTTTCAGCAGGATGATTGGAGCTTCGACCACAGACTCTGCAGTGCATTCTTCCAGTTACCAGTGGTGAATTTTCAGTCTTTGGAGTGGATTTGATACTTAGTAATAGGAAAGTGTTATTCTGAGGAAGTTTGGAAACTAAAGCGAATGAGTATGCTGAGTAATTCCATTTTTAGTAAAACATGATACACGATGACATTGATTTTTAGATGTAGCTTATAAAATGCTCTAAAAGCAGTTCTTCAGGAGGGATTTTAGAAGTATCTTGAGCCATGTCAGCACTGTTACATATATAGAGCCTTCTAAGGTAACTGGTCAGAAGAGCAAAATGTATCTAAATACATGAATTTTGATATTTTGAGAAAAATAAAAGCATGAGAAGTCATAATAGGATGGGTATGGTGGCTTCCCTATGATTCTAGCACTCTGAGAGGCAAAGGCGAACAAATTGCTGGAGGTCAGCCTAAGCAAGAGTGAGACTCCGTCTCTACAAAAACATAGCCAGGTGCAGTTGTGCAGGCCTGCAGTTCTCGGGAGGCTGAGGCAGGAGAAGCAATGGAGACCCAAGTGTGAGGTTGCTGTGACCTGCGACACCGTGTCAGTCTTGCCTGGGCAACAGAGCAAGACCCTGTCTCCAAAAGGAAAAAAGAAGAAAGAACTTGTAATAGAAATCCTCGTCATCGTGTGATCAATCTGTAAAGAAGCCAACATTCATTTTCACCGTTACTGTCGATGTCATTGCCTTGTTGGTGTTTCTGTCCGTGAGGCTTCACTGACACAGCTCTGCACTTGCTTTGTGTTTGTCATTTCCCTCTCATCGCTTCTAGATCTGACATGTGCTCAGGCCTGTGCCAGTCACGATTCACAGTGATGCTGGGGAGCTGTCTTCACTTGGAGACGTTCCTCGCCCTCGGCATGTGGTGGCTGTGTGAAGTCCTCGTGGAGGATTCTGGCTTACTGCCTTAGTTTTGTCATGGTCTGCTTACCAGCCAAACCGAACTCTCTAGTAGTGCTTTTTCCCCCTTTGCCCCCACCTGAATACGTTTATCTTTTATTTTTATATTTTAGAAACAGGGCATCACTGCTTTACCCAGCTTGGAGTGAAGTGGCAGGATCACGGCTGCTGGGCTAAGTGATCTTCCCTCCTCAGCCTCCCAAGTCGCTGGGACCACAGGTGCACCTACATGTCCTTGACAGATGAGTGGCCAGAGAAAATGAGGAATCCACATGTGTGTACCCCTCCACCCCTCCCACACACAGTGGGATATTATGCCTCAAAAAAAACAGAAGGAAATCCTGTCATTTGCAACAACATGGATAAACCTTGAGGACATTATTGCTAAGTGTGAAATAACCCAGTCATGCCAAGACTAGTACTCTATGATCTCACTTCTGTGTCTGTGTTCTATAGTCAGACTCCGTAGAACAGTGGTTTTCAACTTTCCTAATGCCATGACCCTTTAATACAGTTTCTCTTGTTGTGGTGATCCCTAACTATAAAATTATTTTTGTTGCTATTTCATAACTGTAATTTTGCTACTGTTATGAATTGAAATGTAAACACCTAATATACAGGATGGTCTTAGGCGACGCCTGTAAAAGGGTTGTTCGACCCCCAAAGGGGTCATGACCCACAGATTGAGAACCGCTGCCATGAAGGGACAGAGTGGACTGGGGGTTGCCAGGAGCTGGAAGGAGAGGTTTACAGGGAGATGTTGATCAAAAGGTGCAAAGTTCTGAAGACCACTGTACAGCCATGAGCCATAGTTAACAATACTGGTATAAGCTTGATATTTACTAGGAGGGCCAATAGTAAGTGTTCTCACCACGAGTTTTTCTTAAAAGTGATAACTATGTGAGGTGATGGGTATGTTAATTAGCTAGACTGTGGTGACTATTTTGTGATGTGAACGTATTAAAAAACATCAAGTTGTATACCTCAAATGTATATAATTTTTCATTTCCCAATTATACCTCAATAAAACTTAGGGAGGAAAGGGGCAGGATTACCGCTTTTCAGTTTATTTGCCTAAATTGCAATGAGGAGCAAGTGGGATGTTCTGAAGGTGCTTTGAACAGATGGCTCTGGAGGGGAAAAGAGAGAGTGATTCTTGACTTTTCTTCTTAATGAGTAGACCACTTTGAAAGTTGGGGATCTCTTAGAAAAGATTCTTAAAGTATTTGAGGATCATGAACCCCCTGAGTCCTACCCATAATCTCTAGATGATGAAAAGACTAAGGAAATAAAGCAAAACTGTGCATAATCTAAAATGTTAGCTAATTTAGACAGTTTTTATAGTTTACTTCAATTTGGGGGAAGGGGGTCTAGTAATTTTTAGGACTATAAATACCAGTACATAGTAATATAGTTATTTGAATGTATTTGTTGAGATTTTAATATTTATATTTGGAGGACGTGTGTATTTTCCAAGAATGAAATACATTGGACATCTACAACCTAGACTTATTTTTATTTATTTTTTTTGTTTAAATGGTGAATCTCAGCTCTTTGCCTTTATGTCTCGCCATCTCAGGCAGTTGGCCACTGGGGAGTGTACTGACCGTTCTCTGCCGTGCTCACTCAGTACAGAGC
>NW_003852434.1:5119937-5125481 GCF_000181295.1 Otolemur garnettii
GTACAGAGCGGCCCTGGGGAGCGTACTGACCGCTCTCTGCCGTGCTCACTCCGTACAGAGCAGCCACTGGCAGAGTTCCAGGCAGGAGGTGTCTGTCTTCTCCTCATCTGTGATGTCACCTCACATCCTCCTGTTGCAGTGAGGTGGGAGTGCGTAAGCATATGCTGCAATCTGGTATGGAATTCACTCAGAATTCTCAAGGGCAAGTGTATTTAAAATGCTATTCCTCTTTTAGTTTCAAAAATCAATAGGAAATTGTTTAGTTAATAAAACCCCAGCCTTGCAGTAGCCTTTTATTCCTTAAGAAATGGCATACTGGCTTATGTGATTATGCAGTAAAATTAAAAATTAATCTCAAGTAATGCCTGCTTTTCCACAGATTAAAGTGCAGATTGCCTTTTATCAAATTCTCCATATCTGTAATATTCTCCTAGCCTGCCTGGTTACTTTTGTAACATACTCTGTTTTTGTTCTGGAATTAGCTAATTGCTGGCCCATTTAGTAGTGCTGGAAAGGGAGTAATGGTCCTTTCTGAAAAGGTACTGTTAATGATTCTGTATATACTTTAACGCAGTGGTTAGGTTGTATATTTTCAAATGTATCCAGCAAGGGAGACGTTTTATTATGATTCAATACATACTTATGTATACTTTTACCTGAAATAAGTGTCATGAAACAACAGTTATCCTTACTGTGTATATTTTAATTTCCTCTATTTCTCTTTTTATTTATTTTGTGAATTTTTGTTTTGAGACAGAGTCTCACTATGTCACCCTGGGTAGAGTACCGTGGCGTCACAGCTCACAGCAACCTCAAACTCATGGGCTTAAGCACTTTTCTTGCCTCAGCCTCCCAACTTGCACCTGCCACAACGCCCCACTATTTTTCTGTTGCAGTTGTCATTGTTGATTTTAGCTGGCCCAGCTAAAACCCACCAGCCTACCCACTGAGCTATGGGCACCAAGCCGTATTTTCTTTTTAAAATGCTTGTTACAGCTAAGTGCCGTAGCTGATGGCTGTAATTCCAATACTCTAGGAGGTTGAGGTGGGGGGATTGCCTGAGGTCACAGGTTCAAGACCAGCCTGAGCAAGAGTGAGACCCCCCCATCTCTAAAAATAGCCAGGTGTTGTGGCGGGCTCCAGTAGTCCCAGTTACTTGGGAGGCTGAGGCAAGAGAATTGCTTGAGCCCAAGAGTTGGAGGTATCTGTTAGCTATGATGCCATGGCATTCTACAAAGGGCGACAAAGTGAAACTCTTTCTCAAAAAAATAAAATAAAATACTTGTCACTATCCCCAAAATGCACTAACATAATGTAGCAAAGAGTTTCAAACTATAGTTTGAGAACATTTCTTCAGTTATATGATCTTATTATCATTTATATAATATATTGGGGTATTATTTTATTTAATTTGCATATTTTCAGTCTTTGACACACACTGTTCTCAGGTACTCAAAGTGTGATTTGTCATATACAAAAAAAGTTAAAATAAAAATAGAAAATTTTGTGGGGCTTTTGCTTTTTTTGGCTGTTTATTTTTGATGTTTTGAGATTTTGAAAAGCTTTGTTTTCATTCTTTTTGTATATGCTTAACTATTAAGCAGCCTATTAGTTAGATCAGTGATCTTTTCACTCGTAGAGCTTGATGTGACTGACTGACTTACATTTGTTACTTCACCGATTAATGTTTTACACTTAGTACAAATGGTGGCAAGGGCAGTAGGATGTTTGAGTTCCGTGAAACGTAATTTGTCATTCAGGACGATGTATCAAAATTAACTTTGCTTCTCTATCTTTTCTGTTTAAAGACATACAAATAAATATTTCAGACAGAAGTTTTCTCTGCTGCAGACCTTAGACAAGCTCTCGCATTGCTTGACCTGGTCAAGATGGTGGCATTTGACTCTCCATGTATTGTTGTCTTCCTACAGATTTAGAAGTATTTCCCAACAACCAGCCAAGATGAACATGGTGAAGAGGATCATGGGGCGGCCTAGGCAGGAGGAGTGCAGCCCACAAGACAACGCCTTAGGACTGATGCACCTGCGCAGGCTCTTCACGGAGCTGTGCCACCCTCCCCGGCACATGACTCAGAAGGAGCAGGAAGAGAAACTGTACATGATGCTGCCAGTGTTCAACAGGGTAAGCAGGGCGGCCGGACTCACACCTTCCGGCAATTAGGAAGTTCATCTTAAAGTTCATCTTATGTTATAGTTAGAAAAAAATGATAAGATGAGTTAGTTTTTAATACATTGACTATCACCCTAGAGAAAAGATAATTTTCTTAGGGCCATGGTCAAGATAGGGCCTATGCTTCACGAGGCCCTGGGCTCGAAACTAGAATAAGTTCAGTACCCCTCACACGGCAGTGAATGAATTAAGAAGCTTGATGTTCTCATTTCTTCCTTTCAGTTTTTTATGAATTAATGTGGTATGATGTGAAACTTGGTCAGAATGAACTACACTTAGACTTTCCGCAATTCTCGCTGATAAAAGGAAGACCCCAAGCCTTTTGTACAATGCTCAGTAACGGTTAATTGTGAAATCAGGATAAACCTATAGATTATCATTTGTATTATTTCTCTTGTCTTTCGAAGTGGTGGTTTTATTTCACCAAACGGTACAGTTGCCTAAGCTCTTTGTATACTTTAAAAAATCATTAAAGTTTGTTTTGTTGTTTGGCTGATTTTCTTTTTTTCTTTCTTTCTTTTTTTTTTTTTAGAGACAGAGTCTCACTTTGTCATCCTCAGTAAAGTGTTGTGGCGTCACAACTCACAGCAACCTCCAACTCTTGGGCTTAGGCGATTCTCTTGCCTCAGCCTCCTGAGTTGCTGGGACTATTGGCGCCCACCACAATGCTGGGCTATTTTTTGTTGTTGTTGCAGTTTGGCCGGGCAAATGGTATATGGGTCCGGTGCCCTACTCACTGAGGCACAGGTGTTGCCCTGGCTGGTTTTCTATAAGAGATTCTATGAGAGGATAGTTACAGGCCATAGAAAGCATAAGTGGAGTTGTTTTTAAGGTATTTTGTCTATTACTTATAGTAGTTTTGTGAGAGATTTTAAGACTATTTATATTTATCAAAGATTTGTAAGTACATAGTTTTAAGAAGTCAGATAGTTCAACAGGCTTATGGGTGCCCTGCTGCTGTCCACCACTAATTGCTGCTGGCACTAAAGCCTTTTAAATAACATATGGTCACTGCTCTTTTCTTGATTATTTAGTTTTAATTGACTTTACTTGGAGACATAGAAGAATTAACTTCCTGGCTTTCCAAAGGACAGCACACATACTCACTCTCATGCACGCTGCCCTTATTTTTCCATGTGGTTAAGCAGTATTCAGTGTTTACTGATAGTGGCATATACATTTATTTAAAGATGAACCCTAAGGTATACATCATTTTCCCCATTGTTACAGAATCTGTTTCCCGGGACGTCCTAACTGTTTGAGTTTCCCTCTTTCCCTGCATGTCTGTTTCTCTGTCTACCCTTCCTCCTCCTCTTTCCCCCTCACTCCTCCCTTTCCCCTGTGTCTCCTTTCTCTCTCTCCGTGGTTTTCTCTCCTTTGCCCTGTCCTCCGGTCTCTGTCTCTCCCTCCTTTCCTTCTATCTCTGTCCGTCTGTTCTCTCTGTGCCATCATTTGTCTTTCTCCCCACCATCCCTGTTTCTCTCTCTCCCCCCGTTCTCTCTTTCTCTCCCGTCTCTGTCTTTCTCTCTCCCCTTTCTCTTCTTCTCTTCTGGGATCTTCCTCCCCAGCTCTGTCCCTTTGCCCTGACTATCTTCTCCCCCAGCCCCTCTGTCTCTGACTTGCTCTCCCACCCCAGTATCACTTGGTCTCTGTTCTTTCTATTTGTTACTCTGTCCCTCTGTCTGAAATCTTCTAAGCTCTTCTTTTTCTCCTCATTATTTTGAAATTTTATTGTGGCTTCATCATGAGCCTGCTTACTCTGAAAAGCAGATTATTCAGTTCTGGGGAAATATTCTGAAAGATTTCTTTGAGAATATTCTCCCTTATGTTTTGTATATATCTCCCTTTTCTGGAATTCTTATCAGTCAGATATTAGCTCTTTTAGATTAGCCTTGTGCTGTTATAGTTATAATCTCCTTCAATTCTTTCCTATTTTATTCTTTTTAAATTGTGTAATATCTCCTCTTATCCTTTAAAAATACTGATTTATTCCCCCGTATTTTCTTCTGCTTCTTGCATTGTTATCTTTGCACCAAGTTAGTTTCTTTCTTGATGTTATTCTCGTTCATTTTAGAGAATCTTCATATGTCTCATTATAATTGTCTATGTGTTGATATTTAAGAATGAGGTTTTAAATATGCATGCAAGTTAATTTTCCACTTTGTATTTAACTGATGGTTATTTAACTGAGAGACCCTCTCAGCCTCAGTGTCCTTAGATCTTTTCATTGGGATGTGTTGATATTTTATATGGGAGGGAGCGATTTTCTAATCTGCCTGGAGCATAGGAGCCTCACTGCTCGTGTTTTCTAAAGTCAAGTTGATGACCAAGGCTGATGTCTCCTGTTCAGCCCGTGGACTTCTACGGAATTTCCAGTTTCCACATATCGTGTTCTCATTCTCAACCTGTCCTGGTATCCCACTCCTTCCTCTGTAGGGATTAGATCTCTAGTTGTTTGCTGCACTGGGGAGGGGAATTCACCTTCAGTTTCTAGGCTGTAAAATAAGAAAAAGAATCATCAACTTTGAGAAGTTGTTGAGAGGATTAAGTTAAGATGATATATTTAAACCACTTCACAAATATTTGTCTTCAGAAACTTGTATCTATTTTTATTGTTACCACATTAAAAAATAAAGGCAGATTAAGACAAAGGAAAGGTTATAAACTGTTTATGCCAAAATAATTACTCCATTTACATATTACTCAGAGCAAGCTAAAGGCTCAGGTGGACCCTGCTATTCCATGTTTGTTTGCTTATTCCTTCACTTACTCTGTTACTGCACTTTCACTGATTTATCCATTGAGCTTGTATCAAACAAATAGACATTTTGCCATGCACTGTGCTGTGCATCGGAGTCTATGAGACTAGGTGTGATCAAGCTGGAGTATAACAAAGAGGTAAGTGCATAAATCTATTGAGGAAGATACAAGCACTTAAACAGATAATACAATAAAGAATATAGTCTCAGAGACACAGGAGGGTACTATGACACCACTGAAGATAGTTGTCTGAAGGGATTAGGATCAGGGAAGGGATGTCTTCCTTAAGTATACTATGGATGTGTAAGCCCTTGTAGGAGAAGCATTAGTCATATTAGGAATAAACTGGGCTAAATTAATTAAGAACAGAGGAGAAGTCAAATCGTGGTTCAAGGCAAATGGCAACGAACAGTAGCACGAGCATCTGTAAGCATTCTCAGTTGATTTTACATCAAGGAGGGGCACGAATAAGACTGTCGTGATTGATAGAGGGCAGATGGTGGCAGGTTTGTGCATCATCATTAGGCACTGTTACTTCTTCCTGGGGTGTGCAGAGCCAGGGAAGTGGTTTAAGAATAGAAGAAGAGGCTCGGC
>NW_003852434.1:5125738-5158020 GCF_000181295.1 Otolemur garnettii
AAAAAAAAAAAAAAAAAGAACAGAAGAAGAGTAGAAAGGGTCAAGGCAAGGGTATCTTCCCAATTTGGGAAATCAAGTGATTATTTTCACCAGTAGCCGAGAAAGGACGATTTAGGGGTGGAATCACGTCAGCGTGTCCACTTGGATCTCTCCTAAGCTCCCTGGGTAGAGATGCTCAGCAGGCCCTTGCCGGACACATGCTTTGGGACCTACTGACAAGGTGTGGTAGTTGAAGCCCAGGAGGGGAACAGAGGTTATTGTCAGGTGAGAAAGGCAGTGGGCTGAGGATAAACTGTGGAGAATATGAATGTTTAATGAAAGAAGGGAACCCACAAAGGATATAGAACAGCAGCGGGTCAGTGACAATGCAGAAGAAAACTGGAGAAAGAGGCTCGGCGCCCATAGCGCAGTGGTTATGGCGCCAGCCACATACACTGTGGCAGGTTCAAATCCAGCTTAGGCCAGCCAAACAATAATGACAACTGCAACAAAAAATAGCCGGGTGTTGTGGCGGGCACCTGTAGTCCCAGCTACTTGGGAGGCTGAGGCAAGAGAATCACTTAAGCCCAAGAGTTTGAGGTTGCTGTGAGCTATGATGCCACTGTATTAAAGTTATTAATTTTTATTGGAACTAGTTCTGGGAAATTGGTTTTTGTTTGTTTGTTGGCTTTGTTTTTTAGGGTGACAAAGTGAGACTCTGTCTCAAAAAAAAAAAAAAAAAACACTAGAGAAAGAAAAAGCTTCTAGAATGAGGAGAATCTTCAACATTGTCACATACAGTAGAGAGACATAGTAAGATGAGGGTTGAAAATGTCCAGGGGATTTGCTGGGTTTAGAAGTCACTTGAGTTGGGAGTGAACGAGAGATGAGATGTGTATCAGGCTTTGAGAAATTTGAACAAGGTAGAACAAAAGAGATTAAGGGGGTGAAAACGGTAATGGGGGGGTTGTTTGTGTTTCTGGAGTTTTACGTTGTTGTTAAAGATGAGAGCAGTCCATGCATACTCATAAAGTGAGGAGAAGCCAGCCTGGGGGGAATGTGGGACAATTTCAGAAGAGATTGAAATTAATTGAGGGAGTAAATGTCATGGTGTCAACTTACAGGTGGGTGGGTAAGATGTGAACAGGAGAAAGAGTCAGCTCATCCTGCAGGAAGTGGGCTGCACAGACTTGTAGTTACAGTAGTTGTTGAATAAGATCTTGCTTGATGACCTCAGTTCCCTACAGTTATCCACAGAAGATGTGGCCTATACGAGTCTGGAATAAGTAGGTTGAGTAGGTGACTTAAGAAAGTTATGATGGAAATATTAGTGAATGGGAATGGGTGGGGAGAGACGGGATGGAAAAGGGACGGTAAGGGGGTTGGTTGGTGTTGATGGTCCAGTGGAGGTTGGAGGTGATAAGTTGGAACGGGATCTTATGCGTATCAGCCTGTGTGGAGGAGAGAAGGCACTACTGGATTCATGGCACTGAGGTTTTACTGGGCTGGTAAGCTCAAGGGCAGGAGTGTACAGCAGAGAGCATGAAAGAGATGAGTTCACATGTCAGTGTGCTGGGTAGAATAGGAAGAGGGTGGGAACGTTAATGCATTTAGAAGATGTGCATTTTCTTATCTGTGGAATAAGAGGCCAGATTATCTGCTGAGCATGATGGAGTGAGGAAATGGTAGAGTAGGTCCTGAGGAGAGGTGGGGGACCCAAATCAAAGCAAGAACTGACTATGACAAGCCATTGTTTTATGCTGTGTTCAGGTAAGTTATTAATTTTTATTGGAACTAGTTCTGGTAAGTTGGGGAGTTTTTTTGTTTGTTTGCTTTGTTTTTTAGTCTTGTTGTTTTATCTTAATGTCATGATGTACTGTTGGTGACTGAGTAGTGTGAAGTGATTTTCTTCTCTCAGACTTATGAACATTTGTAAGGTGATGGTAATACATAAAGCAGTGAATGGCTCAGTATGACCCTGTAGCCAACAGGTTTTACTATGACCACTAAAAATTAGTTGCAGTCTTGATTCCTGAGTCTTTGCTTGATTGAGCTAAACAGTGAATAAGCCATAATACTGTTAGATGTGGACATCTGTCTATAAAGTAGTTTTTAAAACTATACTTAACAGTGTTATTTTGATGTGTGATTTTTGCCTTGAGGAGATGTGATGGGTAAATGATCTGTGTTGAGCGAGTCCTTTTTCTTGGCCAGGTCTCATGCTAGGTTTTTAAAAATGCCTCCTGTAATCTTCGTTACAGTTCTACAAGGACACTGCTGCTACCTTCCCTCTCACTGATCCTCCAAAACTGAAAGATTATAGTAGAGTCTGAGAATAGCTGAATAATATTTATTCAGCATTTTTTAAATTAATACTTTAACCTAAGAACGAAAACTGACAGAGAAAACACTTGGCCTAAACTTATGCAGAAAGAATAGCATGTTAGTTGTCTAAAAATTCCTTAACTGCTGTTGTTAATTACCTTGATATATGTTACCATACTTCATGTGTGTTTTAAAATGTGATCTTTACCAAGTAGATCTTCTTTAAGAAACTCCCCGTATCTTCAGACTTACTTCCAATTTAGTTTTCTTTTTTAATCTCTTACAAATGACTTTTGCTTTTTAAGTTGTTGGTTTTAGAGAGATGTCATCCAAGTTTAGAAGTAAATAAGAGATCAGAAGTGAGGTAGGTGAAGTATTTGTTGCAGCGTTATTACTTACCACATAGTACTGATACAGTGGATACCGGAGAAGGAAGCTGGTTCTGTGCAGCAGCAGACTTGCTGAACTTACCCCTGAAGCGTCATGTTTACGCCCAGTCGCTGGCGACACTGGACACTCGCAAGCCACACTCAGAGCACACAAGCACGCGTGTTCTCATGTGTTTGCCAACTCATCCTAGAAAAACTGTTAAATATCTCATTGCTGAACATCACTATGGTCACCTTCAAAGTACTCCGCTAGGAGAGTTGTGCACCAATGCCAGTGCCTAGTCCACCATCAAAGTAATTTTGGAACTCTTTATCTGGAATGCCCCTCACAGCTGTTGTCTTATGGGGTCTAACCATTAAGTTTGTGCACTTGTCCTAGAAAAAGTGCTTTTGAAGACAAGTTGGGCCATGCTCTTTCTCTCTAAACATGAACAATAGCAAAGTTACGGTAAAAGGGCTCATGCAGAGTTTGAGAAAATACAATATTAAGTGCTGCTCAGAATCAGACAGACCTAGTTTTATTTATTTATCTTTTTAATTTTTATTTTATTATATTTTTTATTAAATCATAAACACATGGTTCATGTATGCATTAATGCATTTATGGGGTATAGTGTGCTGATTTCATATACAATTAGGAACATTTACATCACCCTGGTTAATACATAACTCATCTCATTTACTTAATTATTGTGTAAGACATTTATACTTAATAGATCTGACATGTACCCTTGCATTATGCACCATAGGTGTGATCCCACCATTTACCCTCCCACGATCTGACCTCCCTCCCTCCTCCTTTCTACATCTTGGGCCATAGTTGTGATCTGTTCTTCATATGCAAGTGTGAGTGGTTGTAAATTGGTTTCATAATGGTACTGAGTACATTGGATATTTTTTCTTCCTTTCTTGAGATACTTCACTAAGTTAGATATGTTCCAGCTCCATCTATGTAAACGTAAAAGAGGTAAAGTCTCCATCTTTTTTAAGGCTGCATAATATTCCATAGTATACATATACCATAATTTATTAATTCATTTATGGTTTGATGGGCACTTGAGCTTTTTCCATGACTTGGCTATTATGAATTGACTTGCAATGAACAATCTGATGCAAATATCTTTGTTATAAAGTGAACTTTGGTCTTTTGGATATACACCTAGTAGAGGAATTACAGGATCAAACAGCAGGTCTACTTTTAGATCCCTGAGTTTTCTCCATACTTCTTTCCAAAAGGGACATATTATCTTGCACTCCCACCAGAAGTGCAGAAGTGTTCCCTTTTCTCCATATGAGATTTTGTTATGTGGGCCACTCTTATGGGAGTTAGATGATATCTCAAAGTGGTTTTGATTTGCATTACTCTGATTAAAGATGAGATTTTTTCATGTGTCTGTAGGTCATGTGCCTATCTTCTTTAGAGAAGCTTCTGTTCAAGTCCCTTGCCCACAAAGAAATGAAATTACTTATTCTTTTTTTATTAATAAGTTTGTGTTCTCTGTGGATTCTGGTTATCAAGCCTTTTTCAGAAGCATAACCTGTAAATATCTTCTCCCATTCTGAGGGCTGTCTGCTTGCTTTACTTACTGTGTTCTTGGCTGTGCAGAAGCTTTTGAGTTTGATCAGATCCCAGTAATGTATTTTTGGTGTTGCTTCAATTGCCCAGGGGGGTCCTTCTCATAAAGTATTCTCCCAGGCCAATTTCTTCAAGGGTTTCCCCTGCACTCTCTCCAAGGATCTTTATAGTTTGATGTCTTAAATTTAAATATTTTATCCAGTGAGAGTCAATTTTTGTTAATGGTGAAAGTTGTGGGTCCAGTTTCAGTCTTCTACAAGTCACCAGACAGTTCTCCCAGCACTATTTGTTAAATAGGGAATCTTTTCCCCAATTTATATTTTTGATGGGCTTAGCAAAGATCAAATGATGGTAAGTGTCTGGGTTCATCCCCTGGTTCTCAGTTCTATTCCCTACATCTAGTTCTCTATTTTTGTGCCAATACATGCTGTTTTGATCACTGTAGATTTATAGTATAGTCTGAAGTCTGGAAGCATTATTCCTCCTGATTTGTTTTTATTTCTGAGTAATGTCTTGGCTATTGGAAGTTTTCTCTGGTTCCATATAAAATGAAGTACTATTTTTTTTCCAGATATTTAAAGTATGATGGTGGTGCTTTGATAGGGATTGCATTAAATTTGTAAATTGCTTTGGGTAATATGGACATTTTAACAATGTTGATTTTTTCCAGCCATGAGCATGGAAACATCTCCATTTGTTAACATCTTCAGCTATTTTTTTTTTCTCAGAGTTTCATAATTCTCTTTATAGAGATCTTTTATGTCTGTTGTTAGGTAAATTCCCAAATATTTCATCTTTTTTGATTTAACATAAATGGAATAGAATCCTTGACTGTTTTTTTGGCTTGACTATTATTGGTATATATAAAAGTTATTGATTTGTATTTATTTTGTATCCTGTGACGCTGCGGTATTCCTTGATCACTTCTAAGAGTTTTGTGGTTGAGTCCCTGGGGTTTTCCAGTTATAAAGTCATACCATCTGAGAAAAGTGAAAGTTTGGTCTCCTCTGACCCTATTTGGATACTCTTGATCACCTTCTCTTGCCTGATTGCTATGGCTAATACTTCCATTGCAATGTTAAAAAGCAGTGGAGACAATGGACATCTGTGCCTGGTTCCTGATTTGAGTGGAAATGTTTTCAATTTTACTCCATTCAATATGATATTGGCTGTGGGTATGCTGTAGATGGCCTCCATCAGTTTAAGAAAAGTCCCTTCTATGCCTATTTTCTTAAGTGTTCTGATAATGAAAGGATGCTGGATATTGTCAAAAGCTTATTTTGCGTCTGTTGAGAAAATCATATGGTCTTTGTTTTGTATTTTGTTTATGTGATGTATTATATTTATAGATTTACATATATATATATATTTTTTTTTTGAGACAGGAGCCTCAAGCTGTCCCCCTGGGTAGAGTGCCGTGGCATCACAGCTCACAGTAACCTCCAACTCTTGAGCTTAAGCGAGTCTCCTGCCTCAGCCTCCCAAGTAGCTGGGACCACAGGCGCTCACCACAACACCTGGCTATTTTTTGGTTGCAGCTGTCATTGTTGTTTGGCGGGCCTGGGCTGGATTTGAACCCGCCACCTTAGGTGTAGGTGGCTGGCGCCTTAGCCACTTGAGCCACAGGCGCCGAGCTGTAGATTTATGTATATTAAACTAGCCTGGAGACCCTGTGGTAAAACCTACTTGGTTATGGTATATAATTTGTTTGATGTGTTGCTGGATTCTGTTTGCTAGGATCTTACTGAATTTTTTTGCATCTATGTTCATTAAAGATATTGGTCAATAGTTTTCTTGTTGGGTCTTTTCCTGGTTTGGGGATCAGGGTAATATTTGCTTCATAGAATGTGTTGGAAAATAGTCCTTCTTTTTCAATGTTTTGGAAAAGGTTAAGTAATATAGGTACTAGTTCCTCTTTAAAGGTTTGATAGAATTCTGATGTGAAGCCATATGGTCCCGGACTCTTCTTTTTTGGGAGATTTCTTACAGTTCATTGTATTTCAGTACTTGATATAGGTTTTTTCAGCATTTCCAGTTTTTCTGATTAAGTCTAGGAAGTTGGCATGCTTCCACTTATTGGTCAATTTCTTTTAGATTTTCATATTTCTGAAAATAAAGTTTTTTATAGTATTCATTAAGGATTTTTAGAATTTCTGAGGTGTTTGTTGTTATTTTGCCTTTCTCATTTCTGATTAGAGATACTATGAACTTTAATTTTTTATTTTTGGTTAAGTTGGCCAAAGGTTTATCAATTTTGTTGAATGTTTCAAAAAACCAACTTTTTGATTCACTGATTATTTCTTTGAATAATCCTTTTTTTAAAAAAAATTTAATTCCACTCTAATTTTAGTTATTTCTTTTTTTCTGCTGGGTTTGGGGTTGGAATGTTCTTCCTTTTCCAGTTGCTTAAGATATCCCATTAAGTTATTGACTTCCTCTCTTTCCATTCTCTTGAGAAAGGCTTGCAATGCTATAAATTTCCATCTTAGGACTGCCTTTGCAGTATCTCACAGGTTCTGATAATTTGTGTCTTCATTTTTGTTTCAAAAACTTGGCAGTTTCCTTCTTGATCTCATCTGTGACCTAGCTATCATTCAGCATAAGGTTAGTTTCCATGTCTTTGTATGAGTATGCACATACCTTTTATTGGTGAGTTCAACTTTTATTGCATGATGATCTGAGAAAATAAAAGGAATAATTTCTATATTTTTTAAATCTGCTGAGGTTAGCCTTGTGACCTAAGATGAGATGAATTTTGGAGGATGTTCTATGGGCTGATGAGAAGAATGTGTATTCAGTTTTGTTAGGATGAAATGTTCTGTAGCTGTCTGTTAAATTCAATGGTTGTTTGGTAAAGTTTAAGTCCAAAATTTCTTTGGTTAGTTTCTTATTGGAAGATCTATCCAACACTGTCATAGGAGTGTTAAAATCTCCAACTATTATGATGCTGGAAGATAAATTGTTCATGTCTGTTAGGGTCTCCCTTATAAATTGAGGCACATTCTGGTTGAGCGCATAAATGTTAATAATTGACATCTCATCATGTTGAGTGTTTCCCTTAACAAATATGAAGTAACCATCCTTGTCTGTCTTTACTTTGGTTGGTTTAAAGGCTAGTGTATCTGCAAATAAAATTGCCACCCCTGCTTTTTTCTGATTTCTGTTTGCCTAGATTACAAATGCCCATCCCTTCAGCCTGAGTCTATAGTTATCCTTTAAAGTAGGATGAGATTCTTGTATGCAGCAGATATCTGGCCTGAGTTTTTGTATCCAGTCAGCCAACCTGTGCCACTTACGAGGATAGTTTAAGCTGTTCACATTAATTGAGAGTATTGATAAGCCTGGTAGTATTTGGGGTGTCAAGTTTTTTGAAAGTCCAGTGGACATTTTAAATCTTTTCACCACTGTGGCAATTAGGTTTTGGTCAAGAATTTCAGAGTTAGTTTTCTTTGGTGGTAGAGCATTGTGCTGGTCATTATCGAGGATGGGTCTGAGGATATCCTGAAGAACTGGTTTGGTTATTGCAAATTTGTTCAACGTGTGTATATCATTAAAGTATTTAACTTCTCCATCATAAATGAAGCTCAGTTTAGCTGGATACAGGATCCTGGGCTGAAAGTAGTTTTGTTATAGGAGATTAAAGGTTGATGACCATCCTCTTCTGGCTTGAAAAGTTTCAGCAGAAAGATCTGCAGTCATTGTTTTGCTGTAGGTTATGATTGTCTTACATCTGGCTCCTTGCAGAATTTTCTCCTTCATATTAACTTTGGCGAAGTTAATTACATTGTGTCTAGAAGATGCTTTATTTGGGTTGAGTCATGCTGGGATTCTGAAACTGTCTGCTTTCTGAATTTCAGGATCTCTTGCCATGCTTGGGAAACTCCTCAATTATCTCTTGGAGTAGAGTATATGTGCCTTTTGGACCATCCTTTTCTCCTTCAGGGATTCCTTTGAGGCAAATGTTTGCTCTTTTGGAGTGGTCCCACAATTCTCTCAGGGAATAACCTATTTTTGCTTTCCACTTCTCTTAGTCTTTGAACATTTGGAAGTGTTCAAAAGCTTTGTCTTCAATGTCAGAGATCCTTTCTTCTGCCTGTTCCATTGTGTTACTGAGGGATTCTAATGTGTTTTTCAGATCTTTGAGGACTGCAAGTTCTTGCCTCAATGTGTTAAAATCTTTGGTGATTTTGTCTTTGAATTCATTGAATTCTTAAGACAACTTTTGAATTGCTCCTTGAATTACTAATTCCATCTTTACCTCCATTCTGTTAATCTTATTTGCAATCCAAATTCTGAATTCTATTTCTGACATCTCAGCCATTTGTTTATGAATGGGATCTTCTGTTGTGTCTCTTTTGTCATTCCTTGGGGGAGTTGATCTACTCTGACTATTCATGTTGCCAGAGTTTTTCCACTGATTCAGCCCCGTGATTATTATTCATAGTTTGGCTAGAGAAGGTGGCAAGGTTAAATTGAATTGAGGGCTCCTGGATTTGTAATTAACCAGCCATTTACCAAAGAACTGGGAGTGGTGTTTGTGGCTTTTCTCTCAGAGCTTTACAATGGTCTGAAACTCTGGAGACCTGCTTTGTGTGGTGGGACTAGATGGCGCTGATGGTATTCAGCTAGTCTCTGTCCAATCCTAGTGAATCAGTGGCTTTGGACTGAAATCTCAGCTGTGGAGATATATAAGCAACTAGGACCCTCTCAGCCCCACAGACAACAACTGTAAGAGGAGAATCCCACAACAACACAACCAAGATACAACCTTTGTGGGTCCCCAGGTGAACATCCCAGGTCAAGCCTTCCAAACCAGTTGTCCCAGTCAACACAAACACTGATCATATGAGAAAGTTCAAAAGGTCTTCGGCATCTAGCTAGTGGTGGTCCACTGGCAGCTCAATTTGTCTGTAGTGGGAGGGACCGTGGAGCTGTCACTACTGTTGGGAAGGCAATGCCACTGTCTGGGGTGGTGTCGCAGGTCTGGGGTACAGCTGTGTGCCGGTCACAGGAGTCGGAGGGGAGCTGGAGGGTGTTGCTGCTGGCTGCAAGGGTCACAGGAGCTGGTCTTCCCGGGAACCAGAGGGTGGAGCTGCTGACCCCCGAGGCCACAGGAGCCAAGTAGGAAGCTGGCTGTGGGCTGTGGGTTTCAGGAGGCAGGCGGGGAGCTAAAGGGCAGAGTCGCTGGAGGTAGGCTGCACAGGTTGCAGGAGCCAGGCAAGAGTCGCAGGCCAAGGGCCATGGGTTGCAGGGGCTGGGTAGGAGTCTCCAGCCTGGGGCTGTGGGTCACAGGAGCCTGGCGGGAGTCACTGACCATAGGCTACAGGTCACAAGAGCTGGGTAGGAGTCGCCATTGCGGCCACTGGTTGCCATAGCCTGGCAGTGAGCCTATCTGGGGATCCGGTGGGCTGTGTTCCCCAGTGGTTGGTAGCGTGGGTCCCAACCACTGGACCCACAAGGCAGGAGACTTCCTGGGCTTGCAGCAGTATTTCTCCGTGGAGAGAGTCCTGGCCCTGATAGTAAAACAAAAGTTCCTCTGTTCTCTACTTGCCTCAAACTGCTCTCCTGGGGGTGGGGGTGGGGGTGGGGATGGAGTGGGGAGGGGAAGGATTCCCATCCTCTTTGGGATGAGTCTTGTACCTGAAATTTGTTTCCTTGGAGTCCCAGCTTGTCACAGCAGGGGTGATGCGAACCTAATGATTCTCTCAGCTCAGCTCTCCAGCTTCCACTCTATTGGTTATTGGGTTATTTCTGGCCATTATTTCTCCCTCTGGATGGAGCCTCTACTGAAAGCTGGTGTCATTTGGCCATCTTGCCTCCCTCTAGCTTTTTTCAGACCTAGTTTTCAATTCTGCTTCAACCACCTCCTGTTTTAACTATTCCAACCCTTAATTTACTTATCTGTAAAATGAGGATACTAACAGTACCTATTCTATAGGATTTTATGAGATTTAAATGACATGACAAGTATTTGAATAGTTCTGGGTACATTTTTAATGCTTGTTATATGGTAATTGTTATTTTTAGAGAATTTGCTAGAAGGCATTTTTGTTCCTTAGTACTGTTTTTTTTTTTTAAGTCTGTTATGAGTGTCACATATCTGTTATAGAATCATCCATTTGAGTTGAATGTGTCACCAGTTCTCTTGCCCAGTGCTTGCTCTCAACAGATAATGAAACTAAGAAATGGAAAAATTTGACCAGTAGTCAGTAGTCTCTGAGAGTGAGAAGTAGATCAAAGTCTCCTGTTTACAAACATTTATGTAAACGATGGAAGCGTTGTATTATGTATTTTCAAGAAATGCCACTGTTTCTTGAAGGTGATGAAAACATACCTAATATTTTTAAATTTAATTATCGAAGTCAGTTACAAAAAATAGAACTTCATTCATCATTCAGGATTACCTAAAATGTGGGGTTCATGTGCTAGT
Organism: Otolemur garnettii; assembly: GCF_000181295.1. Taxonomy (NCBI): domain Eukaryota; kingdom Metazoa; phylum Chordata; class Mammalia; order Primates; family Galagidae; genus Otolemur; species Otolemur garnettii. Next base: position 5,136,438 of record NW_003852434.1, read on the forward strand.
CCCTGTGCCCCTCCAGCCTTGCCTTGTTACAAAGGCCCCTCTTACACAAAATGCCGCAGCTTTATCTGCCTCTTTTCAGCTCCTCAACCACCTCAATCTCATTCTTACTCTGAGGTCTTTTGCACAGCTCTGTTCTCATTGCCTGGATCCCTCTCTGTCTCTTTGAGTTATAGCTGTTTCTCATCATTCAGTACCGTCCTTTGGCACCAGTGTCATTTCCCCACAGAGATCTTTTGTGACAGCTTTCTTCCCACCCCAGGCATTCTATTTCAATTACCTTGTTTTACTTCTTTCATAACATATCACTGCCTTTACATAATTTTAAATTTTCAGTTAATTTATTTACCAGTTGCTTGTGTACTTAAATGTAATCTGCATGAGCACAGTAGTCACATTTGCTTTATTTACCTGTGTATCGATCACCCTTAGAACATTGCCTGGCAGATGTAATAAGAGGTCAATAAATATTTTTAAGTGAATAAATAAATGAATGAATGAATCAATAGTGTTCGCTTACTAGACTAAATATTCTTTATATTGTTAAAGAAACAATTTTTGTTTGTTTCAGATAAGCAAATATGGCATAGTCCTTTTTCTATAGTACTCACTTTTGGTTGGTCAATCCAAGGCAATTTTATTAATCTTTTGAAAAAATTTCTTTACAGAAGTAAAGCAGTAAATATCAGGATTGTGTGAAAAGTTAGTGGCATTTCAATAGTATATTATTTACCCACCAGAAGACTGTTGAGATATCCTTACAACTGTCCACAAAATGAGCTATTAACTTTACAAAGTTCTTTTAATAACTTTGGAATAAAATACGTCTTCATTCTGGGGAGAAAAATATATTTTCATGTATTCCGAGTAATAGAAATACTTATAAACACCTTCATTAAAATTCACATACTCTTCTCTGAGTGCAGGTAGAATGTCTATTCAAGAATGTATCAGTAGGCTCCTCAATTTTTATCTACGGCTTTTTTAAGAATGTGAGTCTTCTTAACAGGTGACATAAGATTGCATGTAGGCACACAACATTTGTCAAAATCTCAGCAGAGAAAACATACTGATGAATTCTTGAAAAGTGCAGTTTTATATGTTCTTAGAGATTATTAAAATTTACTCCTTTGTCAAGTTGATGAACAGACTAGGTACACAGACAAAGCATATACCCTTGTAGAATTTATTATTTTAGTATTTTCAATATAATTTGAGGGAGGTTACAAAGAATATAGGATCTGTTATAAGAATATGAAAAACAATTTCTATTTAAAGGGTATCATTTGTTACACCATTTTTATTAGGATCTTTGGAAGGAATTTTAAGAAGTACTATGTAATAGTTCCCCCACCCTGTATCTTTAGTTTTGCTCTCCATGGTTTCAAATAGCCATGGTCACCCGTGATCCAAAAATATTAAATGAGAAATTCCAAAAATAAGTCATCCATAGGTTCGAAGTCACATGCTACCCAGCTGTGTCCCTCTGGGGCGTGGCTCCTCCTTCTGTGCAGCAGCACGTGCTGTGTAGGACAGCCTCGCACTTGCCACTTGGCCGTGGTCTTGTCTATCAGATCAGCTGCTGGCTTCACAGTGCTTGTGTTCCAGAAACCTGTAGTTTACTTAATGCTGTCTCCAGAGCATAAGAGTGGTGTTGCTGACAATTTGGACATGCCAAAAAAGAAGTACTTTCTTTAAGTGAAAGTTCTCATCAAAAATCCTATGCTGAGGTTGCTAAGATCTATGATAAGAACAAATCTATCCGTGAAGTTGTAAACAGTATGTTATCACGATTGTTCTATTTTATTATTAGTTACTGTTATTCTCTTACTGTGCCTAACTTATAAATTAAACTTTATCATAGGCAAGTATGTATAGGACAAAACATAGTATATGTAGAGTTTTATGTGATGCTATCTGTGGTTTAAGTATTCACTGGGGCTCTTAGGACATACCCCGTAGATAAGGGGGGACTACTACAGTAAGAGGAATAGAAATACTTCCTTATTTTTTCTTACCATAAGGATGTTGTGAGTGGTGTGCTTGACTAGGTGATTAAGCCAAAGTTTGTGAGCAAAACCTTTTTTTAATCTTTGATGTTCATTTAGTCTTTTTTCTAGTCCATCTCCTTAACCTTGGTGTTTTATTTACTTACTGGTGTGTGTGTTTTGTTTTCTTTCTTACTTTCAGCTTATGTTCTCATGTTCTTCAGTGCTCTGTAAATGGTCTCTAGAATTTGATTTAGAGGCAGGCATCATATAAATAAACCACCATATTTGGGGAGCACCACTATAAAAGGCAGAGTGCTGCTAGCTTGGCAGAGAAAAACCAAGATGCGTACATTGTTTCCTCCTTCTGTAGTGACATTTCACTAGGTAATAAAAATACAGAATGCTGTGTAGTAAGTACACATATCATAGGGGAGAGGATAATACTGCTTTAGAAGATAAGAAAATTTCCTTGCAACTATAAAAACTTTTTACAAATAATACTGCAGTCACTAAAATACCATTTCTTTTCCTAGGATGGTTCATTCAGGTTTCATTTTCTTATTTTTGCTGAGCCTTTACTGGCTTATCTTTATGAAATTTATTCTAAAGTTCCTTTGTATTAATTCTTTATAAAAACAAGTTTATTTCATGACCTTTTCATCCATTTTTTTTATTGTAGTCTTTTCCATACGAATTTTACTTGAAAATTCCTGTGTTTGGAATTTAGAAATTCTGAAATGAGTTCAGAAATAGATTAGTCTGTACTTTTTCACCATCCAGTATGTCTGTATACCATCAGCTTTTCTGTAAATTCGAATTTTAGGTTTCTTGAGAGAAATACTGTATTTTCTAAAGCTTTTAGTGAGAGTGATTCAAATTTTATAAATAATATCTTTGACTTTTAATTTTCATTTATTTGGTTATTTAGTCAACAGATTATTTCATATGGGGAAAAGGGGCTAAGATGTGTGATTTATTGGAGGCATTATATTTTAAACATATTTAGATCCAGAGTAACTGTGTAAGTATACTTCTCTGACTTGATTTTTCAAATCATAGCACACTTTGAAAGTTACAGAATTTTTAAAATGTTAACAGTACTTCATTAAAAATGTTTTTACTTATCTGCAGGTTTTTGGAAACGCTCCGCCAAATACAATGACAGAAAAATTCTCTGATCTTCTGCAGTTCACAACACAAGTCTCACGACTAATGGTGACAGAAATTAGAAGAAGAGCATCGAACAAATCCACAGGTATTTTACAAAAGCTAGCAAAACCAGACTGATTTGAGTGGACAGACTGTCAGTACTAAATGGCAACCAGACGCTGTTCACGGCGCAGGGATTTCAGGTGCAGCAGCCCCAGAGTCTCCTGCTCTTGAGTCATTATGCTCAGAGCTGCTCTGACTGCTGCCATCTCCACCCTGGCTCTTTGAGACATACTCTGTTTCCTTCTGAACAAAATTCACATTTCTTACCATAACATTTAAGGCAACTCTGTGATCTGGTTATATGTATTTTTTAGCATATCTTGTTTCTAGTGCTTGTTTCCTTTTCTGTATTTCAATCAAACGGGGCTGTTTGAAATCCTCAAATATGTCTATCCTCTTATTTTGGTTCTTTGCTTATAATGCTTCACCTAGTGGGGAAATCTTCTTTCATCTCAATATGTCTGAATCTCAGCTTGGATTAAGTCACAGTTCCTTGATAGAAACTTTCAAAGAAAAATTTCCCTCTCTGTTGTATACTTTTGAGTTTGAGTCTCCTGAGTAGTAATTATGTCTTTAGACCCTAAGCTTCTGGAGGCCCCTTGGTAATCTGGAGGAGCTGCTCCCCAGAACACAGGACAGCTGTCCTTTTTATATCTCCATTCATGTCATCGTGGGATCCCTTTTCTTTTTTTCAAATGAATCCCCTGTTGTCTTTTTTCTGAAATGAACTTCCTCATTTTGCTAAAGCGTCTCCCCCAGCAGCTTCCTGAGAAGTTACAGGGGAGTTATTGGGGCTTTTCTTGTTTGTTTTTTTGGATATCCCATGAATGAATTTTTTTTTTTTTTTACTATTGCTGTATAAAATGGGCTTTTTTCTCTTGACTGACTAAAGTGATACATTTAAGCTGACAACCCTTCAGTTATCAGAGCTTGAAACGAATTTTATTACCTCATATAGCATGGCCTTAGATAGAAAAAGAAACCTGGAAAATCAGGGGACCACACAAGAAAAGAAGGCACAAGTCCATCACCCTTGTGATCTCACAGGGAAGTGTGCTGAGGAGTTCTGCTGAATGCTCAGCTGGGATTTGCATTTAGATGGAAAGCTACTACCCCCCCCCCCCATCTCTGATTGTTCTCCATTAATAAAGGATGTGCTTCAGAGCTTTCTTATCAGTGAAGAAGCACACAAACTTCTTGTGATCTAGGTCACTGAGTGCTGGGTGTGGAGCCTGCTGACTTGTTTGGGAATGCTAGCTACGTAGTCCCAGGAGGCCCTCCCACAAACACTGGAAGCCACCAATCTCATGGGAGGCTGGCCTTGGGTTGCCCTCCTGTGGGAAGATGGTCAGTGTCTTAACTAGGTTCTTCTCTCAGCAGCCCAGTGTGGGCACTCAGGGTCATCTTGGATAATCTTGCCACTTACATTGTATCAGTGCCCCTTTAAGTGGGTATCGGATTCTAGGTTGGAAATCATTTTTATCTCAGAATTTTAAAAATAATATCTCCATTATATTCTGGATTTTTATACTGCTATTGAGAAATCAGACGCTTACCTAGATTCTTGATTCTTTCCCTGTGATCTTGTTTTTCTCAGGAAGCTTATAGGATCTTTTCTTTTTCTGAAATTTCCAGGATAATGTGCCTTCTGGTAGACCTATTTTTATACATTATGCTGTGTACCTGTTGGACCCTTTCAGTCTGTGAATTCAGATCCTTTAATTTGGAGACGGTTTCATGAATTATTGGATGATATTCTCCCCTCCGCTAGAAATAATGTCGTCTTTCCCATTTCCTTACCTTTCCTCCTATTTTCTGTCTTTGTGTTTTGACTGCTCATTAGAGATCTTCCCTGTCTTATTATCCATCTCTTCTGTGGAGTTTTTTTTCTCACTTTGACTTTGTATTTTTCATTCTTAGAGTTCTTGTTTTGATTGGTTTCTATTCTCTCATGAATACATTTTTTTTCATCCTTCTGAATAACTTACTTCTTTCAGATTTAATAAAAAGGTTATCTTTTAATCAATTTGTTTTTGTTTTCCCCTTCTGTGTTAGCAAATGTCCTCACATGCCTCATTCTTGACCATCTGCTCTTCTGTAAGAGTCGAGCAGTAAAAAGCCCATGGGTAGCTTTTTAATTGTGTGTGGAATTTGCAACCAGGGAGATTTTTCAGAGAACTGCCAGGTCTCTGCTTGGGAGGTATATGCCTGACCCTTGATGTTTTGGGAGCCAAGTGAAAGAAAGGTCTGGGGACCCTCAACATTTAGTATATAAGCTTCTGTTTTTTGGTTGTTATTTTTTTTTGGAGACAGAGTTTCACTATGTCACCCTTTGTAAAGTGGCATGGCGTCACAGCTTACAGCAACCTCAAACTCTTGGGCTGAAGCAAGTCTCTTGCCTCAGACTCCCAAGGAGCTGGGACTATAGGTGCCTGCCACAATGCCGGCTATTTTTTTTGTTGTTGTTACAGTTGTCGTTGTTTTAGCTGGCCTGGGCCAGGTTCAAACCTGCCACCCTTGGTGTATGTGGCTGGTGCCCTACCCCCTGAGCTATGGGTGCCACCTAAGCTTCTGTTTTATTTCTGTGTGCCCCACTGTATCTGGTGCCCCCAATCCAATCTCCTCCTCTTCTTACTCTTTTCAGTGAACAAGCCTCCAGTCCAGTCTGCTTATGTAGCAGGTTAACTACTCTTGAGTGTATTTCTTTTTATTCTTTTCTTTTAAATTTAAGAATATTATGGGAGTACAAATGTTTTGGTTATATAAGTTGCTTTTATACAGTCATAAGTATGCCCATAACACAGACAACGTGGATTGTACCTGTTAGGTGTAATTTACCTATCACATCCTCCTGCCTCCCACCTGCTTGCTTTCCGATGGGTGTTATTTCCTTATGTACATATAAGTGATCAGCTAGTTCCATTTTGACAGTGAATACATGTGGTATTTGCTTTTTCATTCTTGTGATACTTCACGTGAAAAAATGGTTTCCATCCAGGTTAATACAGAAGGTATTAGTTCACTTTTTATGGCTGAGTAGTACTCCATGGTGTACGTATATGACATTTTATTAATCTATTCATATATAGATGAGCTCTTGAGTTGTTTTCACATGTTTGTAATTGTGAGTCATCCTGCAAGAAACATTTGAGTACAGATGTCCTTTTTATAAAATGTCTTTTTTTCTTTTGGGTAATTACCCCATAGTAGTATTGCTGGGTTGAATTCTAGGTCTACTTTTAATTCTTTAGGAATCTCCATACTAGTTTACATAGAGGTTGTACTAGTTTGCAGTCCCACCAGCAGTGTGTAAATGTTCCTAGGTCTCCACATCCAGGCCAGCATTTGCTGTTTTGGGACTTTTCAATAACAGCCATTGTCCCTGGAGTTAGGTGATATCTCAGTGTGGTTTTGATTTGGTTTTATGTGATTACAGATGTCAAGCACTTTCTTATATGTTTATTGGCCATTTGTCTGTTTTCTTTGGAAAAGTTTCTGTTCATTTCTTTTGCCTATTTTTTAATGGATTTATTTAATCTTTTTCTTGCTGGTTTAGTTGAGTTCTTTATAGATTCTTGTTATCCCTGTATCAGAGGTATGGTATGCAAATATTTTCTCCCATTGTGTAAGTTATCTGTTTGCTCTATTGATTGTTTCCTTGGCCGTGCAGAAGCCTTTTAATTTAATAAGGTCCCATGTATTTATTTTTCAATGTTGCTATGATTGATTTTGGGGTCTTCTTCATGAATTCCTCACCCAAGCTGATGTCTATAAGAGTTTCTCCAGCATCATCTTCTAGAATTCTTATTGTTTCATACCTTAGGTTTAAGTCTTTTATCTATCATGAGTTAATTTTTGTGAAGAATGGATCCTGTTTCAGTCTTCCACATGAGGCTATCCAATTTTCCAGAACCATTTATTGACTAGGGATTCTTTTTTTTGTTTGTTTTAGACAGTCTCACTTTGTTGCCCTCAGTAGAGGTTGCTGTCCAACCTCAGACTCTTGGACTCAAGCGATTCTTTTGAATTGGTTGCAGGTGAATGGTTTTATATGTGGGTTGTCTGTTCTGGTCCATTGGTCTATGTCTCTTTTCATGTCCCAGTGCCATGCTGCTTTTGTCACTGTAGACTTTTGGTATAGCTTGATGTCTGGGAAATTAACACCTCACAATTCATTCTTTTTGCTTAAGGTTATTTGGGCTATATGGGGTCTTTTCTGCTTCCTTACGAAATGTAGAATAACTGTTTCTCGGTATGTGAAAAATAAAGTTGGCATTTTAATGGGGATTGACTTGAATCTGCAAATACTTTGGATGGCATAGACATTTTAAGAGTGTTGATTATGCCAGTCCTCGAGCATATTATGTTTTTCAGTTTAAATCCTCTTCAGATTTCTTCCTCAGCTTTTTGTAGTTCTCCCTGTAGAGGTTTTTCACCTCTTTGGTTAAATATATTAGGTATTTTGTTTTCTTTGTTGCTATTGTGAAAGTTATTGAATCTTTGATTTGACTCTCAGCTCGACTGCTATTGGCATATAGCAATGCTACTGATTTGTGTACATTCATTATGTAACCTGGGGCTCTGATGATTTATGTATTTATTCCAGGAGTCTCTTGACAGAATAGTTGGGGTTTTCTATATAGAAGATCATATCATCAGCCAAGAGTGATAATTTGAAATCTTCTTAGAGATAGTGGGACAGACTTGTCTGGTTCCAGTTCAAGCGAGAGTGCTCTCAGTTTTTCACCATTCATTATGATGTTGGCTGTGGGTTTGTTCATATATGGCTTTCATAGTTTCAGGGTATGTACCATCAGTGCCTATACTGTTAGGAGTTCTTACAATAAAAAAGCATTGAATTTTGTTACATGCTTTTTCTCTATTGAAAAGATCATATGGTCTTTGTTTTTCTATTTATGTGGAAATTTACATTTATAGATTTGCTTATGTTGAACCATCCTTGCATGTCTGGGATGAAGCACATCTGGTTGTGGTAGATTATATTTTTGATGTTTGCTAGGATTTTATTGAGAATTTTGGCCTATATACATGAGGGATATTGGTTGGTAGTATTTGTAATTGTTGTGTCGTTTCCTGTGGCTTTGGTGTCATGGTGATAGTGGCTTTGCAGAATGATCTGGTTTCATCCTTCTTAATGTGATGAAGTACTTGGCAGTGTAGGTACCCCCATTCTTCTGTGTAGGGCTGGGATTGGTCTGTTCAGTTTTGTTTTTTCCTGATCAAGCGTAGGGAAGTTGTGTATTTGCAAGAATTTGTCCATTTCTGCACATTTTCAAATTCATCTGCATAGAAATTTTTATAGTATTTAGAGATGACATTTTGTATTTTCATGATATCAGTTGTAGTATCACCTTTTTGATTTCTCATTGAGTATTAGGGTCCTTTTCTGTTTCTGATTAATCTAGTAAGAGGCCTGTTGATTTTGTTTATGTTTTCAAAGAACCAACCTTTTATTAATCGTCTGTATAATTCTTTTGTGCTCTATTTTATTTACTTCTGTTTTGACCTTAGTTTTTTCTTCTGCTAGGTTTGAGATTGGTTTAATTTCCTTAATATTATGTAAATTTGATCATTTCTTTTGGAATTGATTTCTAATTTTATTCCCCTGTGGTCTGAGAAGATACATGGTATAATTTCTGTTTCTTTAAATTTGTTCAGACATGCCTTGTGGCTTAGGATTTGGTCAATCTTAGAGAATGTTTTGTATGCTGATGAGAAGAAAGTATATTCAGTGGTTTGGGGGTACAGTGTCCTTAAATGTCTGTTAGGCGCATTTGTTCTAGAGTCCTGTTTAAGTCCGTTTTTTTTTTGAATTTTCTGCTTGGAGGATCTGTCTTGTTCTCTTAGTGGGATGTTGACGTCCCTGGCTATTCTCAGGGACTGTTTATCATTTTGTGTAGATCAAATAGAATTTGCTTTATGGTTCTGGGTGCACCTGTGTTAGATGCATAGATATTTAAGATTGTTATATCTTCTTGTTGAATTGCTCCCTTCATATTATGTAATGACCATCTTTTACTTTTGTTGATTTGAAGTCTCTGTTATCTGAAATGAGAATGGCTGTGCCAGCCAACTTTCTTTTGGTTTCCATGTGCGTGGAATATTGTTTTTCATCCCTTCACCTTGAGTCTGAATGATTCATTGTGGTTTAGATGGGTTTCCTAAAAACAGGAGGTAGTTGGCTTATATATTTTTTAATCCATTTAGCCAGTCTGTGTCTCTTCAGTGGAGAGTTCAAGCCATTCACATATAATGCAAGAATTGGTAAGTGGAGTGGATTTCTGTTCATTCTGTTGAGTATCCCCTTATTGCTTTGTTTTATCTCTTGAGCCATCATGGTATCTGGGCTCTGAACTTTAGTATTTGGATGGATTTACACTGGTGAGTGTTTATTGTGCTGATCAGGGTATAATGAAGATCTGTGTACATCCTGCAAGGTGGGTCTAGTCTTGGCAAATTCCTTCAGCATTTGGTTGTCTGAGAAGGTCTTTCTCTCTCATATAGGAAACTTGGTTTTGCAGGATACAGAGTTCTAGGCTGGCCTTTATTCTGTTTGAGAGACTGAAATTGAGGCCTGTCCCTTCTGGCTTATAAGGATCTCAGTTGAGAATTCTGCAGTTTGTCCGATAGGTTTTCCTTTGTAAATTACCTGATGGCTTTTGCCTTACAGTCTGTAGGAGTTCCTCTTCTGTGTTAACTTGGCCAGTCTGAGGACTAAATGTTGTGATGATTGCCTCTTGGCAATGAATTTCCCATGAGTCTGTTGTGCTTCTAGTACTTGGATGTCCAGATTTCTAGCAGGACCTGAAATATTTTCCTCAAGTATTCTCCTAGCAAGACCTGGAAAATTTTCCTCAAGTATTCTCTCAAGTAGATTTTCCAGCTCTTGAGTATTTTCTTCTTTACTCTTACAGATACCTATGATTCTTATGTTAGGCATCTTTATATATACAGTGTTCATAAAGTTCATGTGCAATTTGAAATTGACAACTATTTTAATTTAGTTATCAATTTTAAAATAGCTGTCTGTTTTAAATAGCACATGAAATTCATGGACATCCTGTATAGGATTCCTTATTTTCTGTAGGCTTTGTTCATTCCTCCTATTTCTCTGTTCTTTCTCTTTGGCTAACTTGTTTAACAAAGGTATTGTTTTCTAGCTCAGAGACTGCTGTCTTTTACCTGGTTTAGCCCGTTCTTAAGGCTTTTCACTGTGTTGTGTATTTTCTTGAATGAATCTTTCATTTCCAGAAACTTTGCTTGATTGTTTAAAATAATTCAACTTTTTTTATTCATTTCCTACATTGACTTTGTAGTTTCTTCTTGTTGGGTTTCTGTTTTGTCTTATATTTTATTGAATTTCTTTATAATCCATATTTGAAATTCTAACAGGTCATTTCAATATTCTTGTTTTAGTTGGGGTCCATTGGTACAGAGTTATTGTTTTCTTATTGGGGTGAACTTTCACTCTGATTTTTCATGTATACCAAGATCTTTCCCTGATTTCTTCTCATCTGGAACAGCTGTTGCTTCTTATTTTTGGATTTTTTTGTTTGAAGATAACAGCAGGCCCAGTTTAATCTCAAGACAATGGGTGGTGCTATGGGTGAGACTCAACTACATCCTATAAGTTTGAGTCAGTAAACACTGTGGATGATGTGCAAATTGACCTCCCTCTCGGTAGGTGGTTCTTGCCTAAATGAACAAGATGCAGTGTTGATTTTGAGTCCTGCAACCAGCTCTAGTCCTTAGGAGAAGCACTTATGCCCCAGGTGGTGGGTGGGGCCTGGACTTAAAGTGAGTCTTTACTTATTGCCATGGCAGAGTTGGGGGTGTTGGCATTGGTCAGGACTGGGTTGGATGAGCTTGCGCTCATGCTTCATTTGGCTGGCAAGGTATCTGTTTCAGCAGGGGTCAAAGGCTTTTGGTAAAGCCTCCTGGGAGGGGCTGCAGTTGCCTCACCCAATCATAAATCTCACCTCCTTGTCATGGAGCAATGCAACTGAGGCCTGGGGGTGTGGGTTCTATCCTTTGTGCCCTTCTCGGAGTCCCTGAAGAAGCATTCTGTTCCCAAGTTACCCACATGTTGCAAAAGCAGGTTCCATATCCCTCTGCCTCAGGTCGTGTCCCCCACCCCCACACCAAGCAGCACCAGAGAAGCACTACACACAGGGAGCTCACAGTGCTAACACCCGGCAGTTCTCTGCAGGACCCCTAGAGGAAAGGCATGAGCCCCACTCTCTGTGGAAGCCCTGGTATGGTGTATGCACCAACTGAGAGGAAAAGCAATCCCTCTGTGACCCAGCCTAAATGTCTCTTGGCAGCCATAGGCATAGGTTGATCTCTGCCCATACCCTTCTCCTTTGTGTTCTGCTTAGTAACTTTCCTTTTTCTTTTTTTTGAAACAGAATCTCACTCTGTTGCCCGGGGTAGTGTTGTGGTGTCATCACAGCTCACAGCAACCTCATTCTCTTGGGCTTATGGGACCCTCATGCCTCAGCCTCTCCAGTAGCTAAGATTACAGGCACCTGCCACAGTGTCCAGCGAGTTTTTCTATTTTTAGTAGGGATGGGGTCTCACTCTTTCTCAGGCTGGTCTCTAACTCCTGAGTTCAGGCCATCCACCCTCCACTATCTCCCAGAGTGCTGGGATTACAGACCTGAGCCACCACGCCGGGCCTGCAACTTCTCCCTTGAATGTATTTTCTACTCCTCCTCCTCCTCTGTGTGGTCTGCTATCACCAATTCCTGAACCTCTCAGAGCTTTTTTGGTAATCTGGTTGCTTTTCCACTTTCTCTGCACTTACTTAAAGATTCTAGGAGGGTTTGCTGAATTGATTACCACAAATCTTCCTGCTATTTTAGTATCCCAAATTGTATTGCTTTCTTTTTTAAAAGATTCTTTTTGGTCTTAAGAGTTAATTCCTTACTAAAAAGTCTTTTGACAGTGATTGTAGTGGATATTTTAGTCTGCTCAGGCTGCCATAACAAAACAAAGTTTATATTCTCACAGTTTTGGAGGTTGGCGATCAGGTTGCTGGCATAGTTGGTTCTGGTGGGAGCTCTCCTCCTGGACTGCCAGGATGCTGCCTTCTTGCTGTGTACTCACATGGGGTTGGGGGGAGAACGCACTCTGGTGTCTTTTCTTGTAAGGTACCAAACCCATCATGAGGACCCTACCCTTATGACACCATCTAAACCTAATTACATCTGTCCTTGTCTCCACATACCTTCACAAGAGGTGTAGGACTTCAAAGTATGAACTTTGAAGGGACACCGTTCAGTCTATAGCAGTAGTATTTCAGAAGCGAGCCAAGATAAGTATATGTGCCCAACCTTGCCTCTTAACTGGAGCCCAGTATCGGTCATCAGCCATATTGAGGACTAAATCCCGTATTCAGAAGCAGTACCTTGCAGTACCTTATATGGATTGATGTATGGATTTTCAAGTGAGTTGGCTTTAATTATATTTGTAGTCCTAGAAACAAGCCCATTGAAAGGTGATAAGATATTTTTAAGGTTTCTATCTCTGTCTTCGCTCTTCAACTAAAATAGGATTGTATCCTTTTTTATCTTTACTCTTGTGGAAGTGATAAGATTTATATGTTTTTAGCTTAAGCAGTGATTTGAAGAGAAATCTCTGTCACATATAATTGCATTTTCTTTCCTGAGTGATAGATTAGAAAAAAATTACCAGAAGTTTATTTATAACTGCTTCTCTGTTTGGTTTCTTTTTAAATACCTAATCTACATGTTTGTAAAAAGACATTTTGCTACCCTGGAGGTTCGTTTACCCAGTTCTCTCTGTGATATTACATGCAATGAAAGATCTCTTAAGTAGTATAGAAGATATCTCATTGTTATTTAATGGTAAGAGTTACACAACTACTATTTTACTGTTAATTTTGAAATAATTATCCAATTACAGGAAGTTGCAAAAATAATACAGTCCTGTGTGCTCTTCAGCCGCTCTCCCCTATCCCTGACACCTTATTACCCAGGAAGTTTTAGGATACATTTTTTTCATGTCACATAATTCCATAAAATTTTTGTTTTTAAACTTGTGAAGCACATTAACTTTAGAATCCTGTGAGATTCAGTTTAGTTTGTGTACGTTTCCTCGTGGGCAGTCTTTCTGAAGCGCCCTGGTTCCAGTAGGTCTCTGTCCTCTACGCTCACACCGGTTGGTATCTCCTCAGTTGCCTGGAATAGTCAACTGAAAGTATCTTGTTTATTTACTTAATTAATTTTATTGTCTGTTGTATTTTCCCCCTGTATCACTAGCACCTAAAAAAATGCTTGTCACACATTAGGTAGTCCATGAATTATTGTTGAATCAAATTGGCTTTTGTTTTGTTTTAAATACCTTAGCAGTACTGTTAGAAGAGGTAGGCTTTCCTGATGTTTAAGGGAGATGCACATAATTCTAGAGCATCTTTTCAGTCTGCCTTAAAAAACTGTGTCTGTGGGAATCCTGATTTCGTTCTTTCATTTTTAGTCTTGAATATTGGAAAATTCTTTTGGTCAGTATTGTTATTAAAGATACTTGCATAGAGATTTTTTGACCTTTTGATATTTCTAGTTAAAAATTAAATTCTAGATTTTTATGAGCTAAGTACAGCTCAGATTCTAGATTTTTATGATCTAAGTACAAACTCTTACCTATCTCATTTTTCTCATTTATTTTTATTGTGGTTTAAAAACCACACAAATTTTAAGTATATGGTGTTGTTAACTCTCATAATATGTAATGCTTTAAAGATAGCACTAAATGTTATGTAGTTTAAGATGAGCTGCTTTCCTCATCAAGGTGCACAGCACATCTCTAGAACCATTCTATCTTGAAACTTTGTACCCTTGAACAGGAGCTCCTTATTTACAGCCTCCAGACGTCAACCAAAATTATTTTTCTTCTCTTGTGAGCAGACTTGAGTTGACCTCTTGGCTATTTTATGTTCCTCATACAAGCTTTTCTTTTATAGGAAGTTAACCATTGAAAGGAATATTGTCATAATTTACATTCATGTAACTTTTCTTAAAAAAAAAAAAGTGAGACAGCATTTCTATTAATCCCTGTGAAAGTTGGCTGTATTTGTTATACACTAAAGCAAGATTATTTTTCCAGGACCCCCCTGGATTTGGTGAGGAAGCCTTGTTTGGGGTGTTACCTAATCACCACTCCCATATAAAGTCTTTTTATCAGATTACTTCCAGCATGAACTCTAATCTCAGTAGGAACCATGTTCACCTGCAGATCTCCTGTTGAAATTTACCAGAAGTTAGTCAGAATGGAAAACTTGTAGGGAATTGCAAGATACAGAATGGGTGCGTGGACTCACTTGGTCCACATCAGGGCAGCTTCAGTCTCCTCCTCTCACTCTCTCCTGTAATTCTCTTTTGATTGTTGCCTCCATGTGGATTTTTAAATAGTATGTGGTGACTCTCAACTAATTTGAGAACACATAGTTAACGTGGGCGTAGAGTGTACAGGGTACAGATTTTCCCCCATCTCTTCTAGTGATTTGTTAAGTTCAGCCATGCACATTCTGCTTAATTCTAAGCAGGACATGGTTGATTTATATCAGTGAAGCAGAAAATTCCCATGTCTCTAAAAAAATAGTATCTTCCGTTATTAATGACTTTGCTACATTCAGATGCCCCTGTCAAGCTCAGTGGCAGCCAGCCAGTGATGGACAGGCTGAATGATGGTGACCACAGTACTCATATGGCGGGCTTGGTAGAATGTAGTGCATCCCCAGTTAGACAACCAGCCTTTTTTTCTTAAACAGAAAAACAGTGTGCACTGCTGTCCCCCAAGGATTTCAAAGCCACAACACCCTCAGGTAATTTCATCCCCAAGGTGTGGTTATGTATTGTCAATGAGAAAAGCATGGAAGCTGTGAGTTCTAATACTGTTTTTCTGACTAACCTGTAGATTTTTTTTTCTTTCATTTCTTTTTTTTTTTCTTTGAAGGATCAAGAGTGTTTAGGGCTTCGTGTCTTCATTTATGAAATAAGTGTAATAATACTATCGGCATGTTCCACTGTCATCCTGAAGCATTAATTTGAAAATGACATATGTTTTAAATGACTTTGCAATGGAAAAATTGTTGTATTACACTTATTAACAAGTTTTGTATTCTGATTTGAATGCTGTGTAATTGAATTCACTTGTATTTTTTCATGGTAGTGTACATTTTTTACTTATTCAATCTAACTACAAGCACTACTAACTCTATTTCTGTGTTTTTCATTCTAACTGTATGTATTGAAATGCAGTGTGAGGTAAAGCATGAAATAAAATGATCGACACCTATGTTATTTTTGTTAACTCATAACCATAAGTTAAATTATCATTTAAGTTTGTATTTGATAAATATTATTTAAGTAAATAGAGCCTAACGCAAGTGACTAGTAGTGGGCTTCCTCTCCCCCAGAGTTTTAAGAAACTATGTGATTTAAGAAGGTTTTATTTAAAATTACTTCCTAGAATAATATGTAATGCTTTAAAGATAGCACTAAATGTTATGTAGTTTAAGATGAGCTGCTTTCCTCATTTAGAATCGAAACTGGGGCTCGGCGCCTGTGGCTTAGGTGGCTAAGGCGCCAGCCACATACACCTAAGGTGGCGGGTTCGAATCCCCAGCCTGGGCCCACCAAAGAACAATGATGGCTGCAACCAAAAAAAAAAAAAAAATGGCCAGGCATTGTGGCGGGTGCCTGTGGTCCCAGCTACTTGGGAGGCTGAGGCAGGAGACCCGCTTGAGCCCAGAAGTTGGAGGTTGCTGTGAGCTGTGATGCCATGGCACTCTACCCAGGGGGATAGCTTGAGGCTCTGTCTTAAAAAAAAAAAAAAAAAAAGAATAGAAACTGGGAGATCCCTTTGAGGTAGTCTAAATGATGGCCTGTGGGCAGATGGGGGTAAAATGGTTCCTCTGAAAGCAGTTGACATGCAGAGGCAGTGTGTGTCCGTCAGTGGAGGCTGGGATCTCTTCCATGTCATTCAACCACAGCCCTGTCCAGACCTCTTTATCTGAAGGAGCAGGTACCTCAAAGGCAGATAACATAATTTTACATTATTACTGATAAACTTAAGATCTCTACTTTCTCAAAAAGAGTAACTGTTACTGTTGGCAAAGAGGTTAAAGGGTACGTGTTACTCATTAGATCATCTTGTTCTTTTTCAGTTTATTTCCACATGTATTACCTTGTTTAATGAGCACTACACCCCACTAAACATGCTAGAATGTTTAATGACAAATAGAACATTGGCTTTTTATCCATTGTTTATCTTTTTTCAACTTTGAGGAATTCCTTACTGTTCATTGTTAACTAAAACATTAAGAAACCACCCATTTGAAGTGTAAGTGCCCATCCTTGATCAGGTAACTATAGCTGCTTCAGACCCAGACGCTAGTGTCCTCTGTTGGTCTCTGATGATTTAATCAACAGTGGAAATACATATTTGCCCATTTTCTTTTTCCATTGATAGGGCTAAATAATATGAATGGAATCCAAATTCATTCAAAATGTGGCTTATCTGTGTGGTTCTACTTCTGTACCAGGAAGATAACTTTGTTTCGCCTCTTCTCTTAAATAGGAATCGTTCCTCAAAATCTGTTTTTCTCCCTCTGTGAGAAACACAGGTGGTATTGACTAGATCTTTTCCAAATAAATGTTTTTTATAAAGTAAAATTTCATTACATTGATTTAACTGAAACAGTCAATTTGAAAACTGCAAATTGTTTCTTAAAGATACTGAATTATGACATTAAAACTGTACAATTTAAAACAAAAGTTTAACCTTGTGAAGAAGTCTAGGAATGGCTGAGCGTTTTAGCCAGCTGAGAAGTAGTATCTTCCTTACCTGGGTATTTAATTGCTGTCAAGGAAAGGGGCTCCTTTTACATAGCCTTTGGCAAATTGTTGGGTATTTTGTAGTCTTGTGAGAAATATTTGTGAGTCAGTTTCTACTAATGATCTCAAACCACAGTTGCTAAAGTCGTTTTCTCAGTGGTATTCTCTTATTTTTTCTCCTCTAATTTAGTCAGCCTTCGACACTGCTTCCTTTGTGTCACTCCCCATTTCAAAACAAACAGGCCTCCTCTATCTGTACTAGTCCAGACCCCTTCGTGTTTGTTAGAAAGCTGAACTCAGTCTGTCCTTCTGTTGCTATCACTCTTCTCATCCAGTTAGGCTGACTCACGTAGCAGAGACTTGTTGGGTGCCCACCAAGTGCCAGGGGATATGCTAGTTACTGGAGATTGGCAGTGAGGGCGGCTGATGAAGAGTAACATAGGAATGGGGTGATTTAACTCTTAGGAGATGCTGACTGTTGGAAATAAACCAGGTTTTCGTTCGATTCCCTCTTTTCCAGTAAAAAAATAATTATTATTATTGTTCCCATAGTATTATTATTATTACACTTTTTATAAATAGTATCCCTCTTTGTTGTCCAAGCTGGCCAAAACTTTAGGACTCAAGTGATCCTTCTGCCTCATTCAGCCCCCGGAGTAGCTGAGACTACAGGTGCGTTCTACCGTACCTGGTTCCAGTTAATTTTTTCAGTCACTATCTTTAATCACTAGCCAGCCTGGATTTGAGTATGAGTTCAGATATGAATTCATTGACTGGCTTTGTGACCATAAGCAAATTACTTATTCTCTTCATTTTTCAACTTTACCATAATGAGGAGTAAATTAATAAAAAAACAGCTCATAGAATTTTTGTAAAGATTAAGTGAGTTAAACCCACAAGTACTTAAAATAGTGCTTGATACATAGTTGACTCAATAAAAAGAAGCTGTTTAAATTTTTTTGTTGTTAAATGTTCCTTTGACTAGAGCTGTATAAAGCCGAAACATGTCCGGCACAGAATCATTTGTCAGTTCTATGTTCAGTAATCTGATAAAACATTTTCATCTTTATTGTATTAAATCTAAGGAAAAATACATCTAAAGTAATCTAAATCCTCTTCCATCCACCTTCTTGCTTCTTTATGAAGTGTGTTAATACATTAGTAAACAGTTCAGTTTATAGTGAACAGATTAGACTGACAATTTTAATTCCCCTCATATATTAATGTAAAAATTGGTAAAATGTGCTGATGAAATTAAGTGCAGGTTTAGAGATTTCTCCATTTTTTCATTTCTCTAAAAAGTAAATTACTTTGAAAGCGTCTTCTGAGCCTGCAGGTGCATGGATGTCTGTCTTACAGACCTCACGAATGCTCTGTGCCTGCTGTTGGTTGCTCAGGCTGTTCTCTGTGTGTCACTGAGGCAGTCTCTTCCTTCTGTTTCCTTCTGGTCAGTTTCTTTGGCCTTCCAGTGTGTCATACACATTACTACTAAATTAATAGTCTTGGGATAATCCTTTCATCATCTACCTTGCCCAAGAAACTACATTTGCTCCCTTCCCCAAAGAGCCAAATATATATAGCCTATAGCTTGCCCTCCTTTCTAACACTTTTTTATCACTAGTGGTGTTACTAGACTCTGCTTGTCAACTTCCACTCTTCTGGGTTGTTAAGCTAGTGTCACTATAGTTCTTTGCTGTGGTGTACATACACACTGTACATGCAGGCCCATTTCTCTAGCCACTCTTTGGTTTTACTTTCTTTTTTTTGGCCAGGGCTGGGTTTGTACCCGCCACCTCCGGCATATGGGGCCGGCGCCCTACCCTTTTGAGCCACAGGCGCCGCCCCGCCACTCTTTGGTTTTAATACTTCTCTTCTTCCTGCATCCTGGTTGCTCCACCTCCCGGACAAGTCCCCTATCCAGGAAATTTTAGCTCAAGCTTCACCTTGTCCATGAGTCTTTTTCATTGGTTCATGATACAGCTTTCTCTAAAATATAAAGGTTGAATTCTATCTACATTTCTGTATTAATCATACAAAGATTTATATATACTATTAAAACATTACTTATTTTAGAAATTTGCCCATATATATGTATATATGGTGCTAATATGAAGTGTGTAAACGTTGGTACCAGTGTTTCCTTGGTAGGTTTTAAGAAAGAACCTCTTTAAAGGTGACTTTACCCCCCATTTATTGGGATTCCCTTTGGTGTTGTAGAGGCTGCAAGTCGGGCCATAGTCCAATTCCTGGAGATCAATCAGAGTGAAGAAGCCAGTAGAGGCTGGATGCTTCTGACAACAATTAATTTGTTAGCATCCTCTGGTCAGGTAAGTCTTTAGTTTTCACATGTGTTAACTCACCTCCTTTTCGTAACTTCTTGGGGATTTTGTTACTATACCCAAATGAGATTATGGTAATCATTTGTGTTCTGTTGACTATCTTAAACATCATTTTATGCTTATAACATCTCCATTAGGAACTTGGTATTTTATGCACTTTACTTTTGAGGAAATGCATGGCCTAGAGAAGTGTTTCCCATCTTTTTATATCGTAATACATTTAGAACCTGATACAGTTTGTACAGCTAGCTGGGCAAAGAGATGGACCACTTAGGGTGGAAGCAAGAAGCCAGGAGCTCTAGATCCATCAGGCCCGTCATGGCATCTTTGTAACACAGGTTAGGGAAACTCTGGCTTAGAAAAAAAATATTCATTTAAGATAACTTATCTAAGAAGGCATAAAAGGCATGGAAAATAGTTTTACATTTGTATGGCAATATCAGGATAATATATATTCCCTTCTCATTTGATTTATGCTGGAGATTGCTTTTTATATCCTCTAAATTAGCTTTAGTATCTGTCATGATACTTGTTGTGTGTACTCATTAATTAGCAATTACTCATTGGATATCTGATTTTTGATGTTTGATATTTTGGGAATAAAGGAGGTTTATTCAGCCTTCTAAAATTCAGAGTATAATAACCTATCCATGTTCATTCCAATCTTGGGACTCTCTGTTTAAATTACAGCAGACTTCCAAAAACATCATTTAATAATAAGACTTACAAAGGTGACTCTGAGTACTCATATTCTGAAACTAGTCACTAGTCCAAAGTAATGAGCACTTGGATTTTTTCTTTGGAATGGTCCATTTTCTTCTTCTTGTTTGTTTTTATTTGTTTATTTGTTTTTTACTTTCTTTTTTCATTCAGGGAATTAGCATGACTAACTTCTCCTGGTTTTCCTGGAACTTACATATAGTTCTACATCTCAGGAATAACTCAGTGCTAGGTTGGAGATGGTTGGTCACCCTAAGGGCCCTCAGGTGATCCTCAAGTAGACCATGTTTTCATGTGTCTGATTGCCCCGCAACTGACAAAAATCCCAATTCTGTTTGCTGTTTATGGTAACTATAAATGACTCTATGTTGTTACACCGAAATTTATTTTAGAATAGCATGTCTTTATATACTATTACAATTTTATTATTTAAATATTTACTATATTTAAATATTTAATAGCAATAACTTTTAATTGTAATATTTCTACATTTTGTATTTTCTGTAGACTCTTAATCACTTAAAAATTACAAATTTAGATGCCAAGTTATACTTTAAATTTATTGATGTAAGATGAAAATGAAAAATCATAACCTTTCTCTTAATAGGAAAAGATAGCTAATAGTATTTTAACTGGGAAAACCTACTTTTAAAAAGAAGATTTGTTCTTCAAAAGGGTGGGCTCAATGAAAAAAAAGTAAGAAATAAAAAACAAATTTAGTGTTTTGAGCTGCCTTTTTTGAGTGTCATTTTCTGGTGGCAGCGATGATACAGAGAGATGACTAAAATGTGCCTGACTCAACTCGTAGATGACAGTGAAGAAGCAGAGAAAAACTGGACCATAAAATTCAGTAATGTGTCTGTATTGCTATGAAGGTAGAAATGCGAGAGTAAACACTTTAAAGGTGAGGGTGGGATGGACGATGAGAAATTAATTAAGGAAAGTTAGAGACACTTAGGTATATGACAACATGGTATGTCAAGAAATAATACATCGTAGGTGGGTAGAGAATAGGGCTTAGTGCATTTGAGGGAGAAAATGATACTGGGTAGGTAGAAAGGGGACAGATGTAGCAATCCTTCAGAAAAGCTCGTTCCTGAGGTTCTCTCCACTCCATCACCCTGCTACTGCATCAGTTCAGGCCCCACGTCTCAGAGGGGGGTTTTGTGTTAGTTTACTAGTTATCCTTGTCTTCTGACTCTCTGTATTTAATTTATGGTCTGTACTACCACCAGCTAATTTTCTGAAATCTGGTTCTATTACCTTTTCTGTCTGTGACATTACATTGGGTCTCCATTGCCAGCAAAATAGAAGTCAGACTAGAATGCGAGACCCTCTTGTAGGCTTTTGAGCATATACGCTGTAGACCACGTAACCAGCTCCCTCCCCAAAGTAGGGTATGGAAGTAATGGGCCTCAGTTGCTTTGTTTGTGAAATGAGGATCTTA
>NW_003852434.1:5158658-5195550 GCF_000181295.1 Otolemur garnettii
CCTTAGCCACTTGAGCCACAGGCGCCAAGCCGAGAACAACTAGATTAAAGCAAATTGGTCTAAACGGGCAATGGTGTATTTCTCAGCATGTAGTCATTTTAAATTCTTAGATGAATTTAAAAAGTTATCTTGGTACATGACTTTCAGGCTATACATTGATAAGTTACTCAGCAGTACCAATGACAGTGATATCTGTCTATCCATCTGTCTATGCATTTATTTATTGGTTTTGTTTTCCAGAAAACCGTGGACTGCATGACAACGATGTCAGTGCCTTCCACCCTGGTTAAATGTTTATATCTGTTTTTTGACCTTCCACATGTGCCTGAGGCAGTTGGAGGTGCACAGAACGAGCTACCTCTAGCAGAACGTCGAGGACTACTCCAGAAAGTTTTTGTACAGGTATGAAGGTGCTGTACCTGGTGATCTACATGGCTCTGTTGAAAGTGAAATGAGTGCATTTCTCAAATAGGTATACTACATATCCCATTCTGTATAGTATGTCATTCTTGTATTTTAATATTATGTTATCTTGTATGATTATCATATTCTTGAATCTGCAGAAAAATATTAAACTATTGAGGACTATTTGAGTGAGGCATTATTAGAAAGTTTGTTTCTCTGAACAGATCCAGCTACTAATATTATGTTTGATATATCTTTTTATTTAAAAGAGTTATTTCAAGCAGGGTTGTGGGTTTTATTTATTTTATTTTATTTTTCTTTATTTTTCTTTTTTTAAACAGAGTCTTACTTGGTCATGATCAACAGAGTGCTGTGGCATCTTAGATCACAGCAACCCCAAATTCTTGGGCTCAAGTGATCTTCTTGCTTCAGCCTCCCAGGTAACTGGGACTACAGGTGCCCGCCACAATACCTGGGTATTTTTTAGAGACGGGGTCTTGCTCTGGCTCACGCAATCCACCCTTGGCCTCATGCCTCTCCCAAGTGCTGGGATTATAGGCATGAGCCACTATGCCCAGCTACATTTGATATATCAATAACATCTCTAAAACAAGTCAGGAAAACTTTTTTGAAAATTAAGATTTGGGTAATATTTCTGATAACGTTAAGAAATTATGGCTAGACACAATGGCTCATAGCCTGTAATCATAGCATAGAAGAGGCTGAAGCGGGTGGATTGCTTGAGCTCAGGAGTCTGAGATCAGCCAAGCAAGAATGAGACCCCATCTCTGCTAGAAAAACTAGCCAGGCATCCTGGTGGGTGCCTATATGTCCCAACTACTCAGGAGGCTGAGGCAGGAGGATCACTCCATCCCAAGAGTTTGAGGTTGCTGTGAGCTATGATTATTAAAACAGGAAGTAGAGTAGTGGTTTCTGAGAGGAACTAAGGGGAGGAAAGAAAAGGGAAATATTGTTCAGTGGGAATAGAGTTTTCAGTTTTGCAAGATGAAACATTTCTAGACACCTGCTGTACAACATTGTACATGTTAGCTCTAATACACTGTACAGTTAAAATGATTAAGATGGTAAATTTTGTGTTATGAGTTTTTTATCATAAAGAAAGTTCACAGCAACATGTTTAAATCTAGTTCTCTAAAATTATGTCACCTAGGGTGCAGATTTCTTACCTACAAAATGAAAATGATACCTACTTACAGGGTTTTGTGAGGTCTAAATGAAATTAAAGCTGTGGTTTTCTGCCAGCACAAAGCAGATGGACTGACTGCTGCCCTTGTCTCCAGCGTAGAGAAAATAGAAAGAGAGCAGAAGGGACGGTGGATTTGAGTAGGTACGGAGGAACAGGTATGGTTAGTGATTGCTTGATCACCTGGAGTTACTATCTCTCCTGCTCTGCTGTGCAGAGATGCTGGTGATGAAAGGACAGGAGGGGGGTTCAAGACAATTGCAGGAAGTAGAAGAGAGAACTATCAAAAAAATACTAAATCAGCAAATATTTATGGAACCCTTGTTGAAGCACCTTCATGATTATTGTGTTTTTGGCTGACATCTCTTACCTGAATCTGCAAGACAACCCCATGAGTTCAGAGCTTTTATTTTTTTCCCAAATGATCTTGTGAGCAAGTGGCAGAAATAGGATTAGAACTCAGGTTTATGTGACTCTTGAATGACAATAGATGAGAATAGCCATGGGAATAAATAGAGGAATAAATCACATAGAAATTAAAGCTGCTTAAAGATATTGCTGATGAATGTGGTGGACCACTGTTTGCTGTCTAGAAGAGCAGCCTGATTTCAGTAAAGCCCTTTTGAAGAACTAATTAATGCCTTAGGCGATACATGGGAGCTACAATTTTATACTTCTGATGTCTAAAGGGTGCTGCATCTTACACATCCATTACCTAAGTAAGCACAGCAGAGTTCTTCTTTAAAACGTAAAAAAATTGTCTCTGCATTTGAAAGGAGCAGGTGCCAACTTTCACGAATGTGGGACTCAATTTTAGCATGCTGGAGTCATGGAATACTAAACTCCTCACTTACAGTTGTGGAAACTGGGTTACATGTGTGTGATCCCGAGCACACACATGAGTGGCAGTGACGAGAGCCGAGCTTCCTAACTCCTGGCTCAGCGTCCCTTGCAGTGCATTGCATCACCTCCTTTGTTTTAGTTCCTCGTTGCACGCTAGATGCTGTTTTTATCATTCTGTGTAGAAAACCAATTGAGATGAGCTTATTACATGTTTTATGATAGATGAAATCCCTATGTTTGTAGTATTGTTATGTGACAGATGGTTCCTGGATCTTAGCATTTGGTGCTGCCTCACGCAGGCAGGCAGGCTTTTTTTGTTGTTGATGTGGCCAGTTATTGGCCTGCCACACTTGATTAGACTTCATAACAGTCTCCACAAATAGACGCAGAAAAGGAAGAAGAAATAAACCATTTTCTATTCTCTAAAATGATAGGATTATACTAGATTATTTGAAAAAGCCTTTTTGCCTATAAAGATTAGGAACCAATTACCTTAAGAGTCATTAGATTCAAGGAATCATTAAATCCAGTTTATTTCTGAGAACAGGGATTTGAGTTGGAAAAAAAGGAATTTATTATCCTTGAATTTATTTTTAATGTTAGAAATTAGGGAAACGGCATCTGTCCTTCTAATCATGTAAGGCAAAGTCAGAACTAGCAGGAGGTATAATCAATACGCCCCTCCAAGCATATACCGTTTGGTTGAACTTGACTGTATTTGCATGGGGAGGGGGGGGTGCCATATTTACTAATGTAACAATTGTATTGTTTTTCTGAATTATTAATACTTTTTTTTCTGCCTGATATTTGGTAGCCATGAATTAGAAACCTTGTGTATTCAAGCAGGTTTTTACTTTACATTGAATGACATAGGAAAAGGAATACTTAACTTCCTCAGACCAAACATAAACATATTTCAGGGCGGTGCCTGTGGCTCAGTGAGTAGGGTGCCAGCCCCATATACCGTGGGTGGTAGGTTCAAACCCAGCCCTGGCCAAACTGCAGCAAAAAAATAGCTGGGCATTGTGGCAGGCACCTGTAGTCCCAGCTACTCAGGAAGCTGAGGCAGGAGAATCGCCTAAGCCCAAGAGTTGGAGGTTGCTGTGAGCTGTGACACTACGCACTCTACTGAGGGCAATAAAGTAAGACTCTGTCTCTTAAAAAAAAAAAAAAAAAAACCCCTTTCCCCCATTAAAAAAAAAGACATATTTCAAATACCTCTATTTAGCAATTTGCCTACTAATGTTGAAGTACTCAAATTTCATGAAGGATTTTTCTTTTAGAAAAAAAGTAATGTTGTAAATTACAGTTATTTTATTCACATTATACATATTTTAAAATATTTAGATGAGAAAAAGTTAGCAAAGAGAAAAAAAGTTTCCTGACAGTGAATTGGGGATTAGAAAGAAGAGTCTACTGAGGGCTGAAACCACAGCTGGATTTCCCAGGCAGAAGGCTGTTACTAACGTGAGCTCTTGTGTAGTGAGTATTTTACAAATTATAGTTAAGGAATAAGTTCTGATTCCAGAATTTTAAAAGTCCCGAGTCTTCTTTGAAAGCCAAACTACAGAAGGTTTAGCAGCTAGATATAATTTTAAAGAATACTTTCAAATGAAGATGATTTTTATTATTTCCTATATTCCTATATCTTATGTAAGAAATTGAAACAATTTGACAGTATCTTTATTTTAAAGATCCATTTTTACTTTCTCATCTCCCTAAAACTGTCCTTTATAGAGAAGAAAATTGTACTTCACCTGTAGCAAACTAAGAATTCAAGAACTAAATTAAAAAGTAAAATGTCAACCTTGAGAAGTAATATTGTTTTAATCTGTTTCAAGCCAAAATATGCAAAAATAGGGTGAAGAAAGGACAGTAAAGGTTTTTTAAAATGTAAGTTGATAAAACTAGAGTTGGTTTATTATTGTAAGATAAAACACATCTAAATTTTAGATGTCTTTTTAAATGGTGCCTAAGAACAGTAATCATTGTGGTCTTAATGACATTACTCAATATTCCCTCTGAACTTTCAAATAATATTCAGATCTAGATCTTTTCTAGCTTTTCCCTTTCCTCAGCCACTAGTTTATTTACACGTACTTATGTGGGATGGGGTTGCACTTCTTTATTTATTTGTTTTCTAAATATTAAGAGGCTACAAATGTTTAGCTACATGGCCTGATTTGATCTGTAAGTGTGCCCATCACCTGAGTAATGTCCGTGGTACCTGCGGGGTGGGTTTTGCCCCTCTTCTGCTCTCCCCACTCCCTGCTTGATTTCCAGAGACATATGTTTTTACTTTCTTGAGATACTTCACTTAGGGTAATGCTCTCCATTTTCTTCCATATTGCTGCAAAAGCCATTAATTCATATTTTTTAATGGCAGGATAGTACTCCGTGGTAAAATACATCACATTTGTTACTCTACTCATGAATTGATGGGCAGTTGGGTTGATTGCACATCTGTGCAGTTGTGAATCGTGCTACAATAAACATTTGAGTGCAAGTGTCCTTTTGATAAAATGACTCCCTTTGGGTAGGTAGCCAATAGTGGGATTGCTGGATCAAATGTAAGGTCTGCTTTTAGTTCTTTGAGAAATCTCCATACTGTTGTCCGTAGGAGTTGTACTATTTTGTAGTCCCATCAGTGGTGTATAAGGATTCCTTTCTCTCTGCATCCATGCAATCATCTGTTGTTTTTGGACTTTTTAATAAAAGCCATTCTAACAGGTGTAAGATGACAACTCATTGTGCTTTTAATTTGCCTTTCCCTGATGATTAGTGATGTTGAACATTTTTTTTATATGTTGGCCATTTGTCTATCTTCATTTGAACAACTTCTGTTCATGTCTTTTGCCTACTTTTTAATAGCTCATTAGTTTTCACTTACTGATTTGAGTTCTTCATAAGTTCTGGATTTAGCCCTTTATCTAATGTATAGATTGCAGATATTTTCTCCTTGCTTTTATTATTTTTAATTGACACATAAGAATTGTACCTATTTATGGGATAGTGTAATGTTTTGATACATGAAAATGATAATGATCAAATCAGGATAATTAGCATGTCTGTTACCACAAACATTTATCATTTCTTTGAGTTCAGAACCTTCAAAGTCTTTTCTTTTAGCTATTTACAAACATACAATTAATTGTTAATAATAGTCACCCTGTAGGTGCCATAGAACACTAGAACTTATTCCTTGTCTGGATGTACTGTTGTATCTGGTCACCAACCTTTGGCTGTCTCCTCTCATACCTCTCTGTTAATCACTATTCCACCCTCTGCTTTTATGAGATCAACTTTTTTAACTTCCACATATGAGTGAGAACATTTGGTATTTATATTTCTGTGCCAGAATTATTTCACTTAACATAATGTTTTCTAAGCTCATCCATGTTGCCTCAAGTAACAGAATTTCATTCTTTTATATGGCTAAATAGTATTAGATTGTACATATACCACATTTGCTTTACCCATTCATCTGTCGATGAACACTTAGATTGATTCCAAATTTTGACTGTTGTGAATAGCACAGCAATAAACATGGGAATGCAGCTATCTCTTCGACATACTCATTTCTTTTCTTTTGGTCTATACCCAGCATTGGGATCACTGGATCATATCATAGTTTATTTTTAGTCTTCTGAGTAACCTCCCTACTGTTTTTCTGTTTCCACAAACAACATATAAGAATTCCCTTCTCTCCATATATTCACCAGCATTTGTTATTTTTTATCTTTTTGTTAATAGTCATTCTAACTGAGTCAAATGATATCTTATTGTGGTTTTGATTTACATTTCTCTATTAATCAGTGATGTTGAGCACTTCATATACCTATTGGCTATTTGTAAGCCTTCTTTTGAGACATGTCTGTTCAGCTTATTTGCCCATTTCTAAATTGGATTATTTGACTTTTGCTTATATACTCTTGTTTTTTAGATCTTAGTGAAACTGTGCAGTTTTGTTTCTCCGGCAGAGGAACTGG
This sequence comes from Otolemur garnettii, assembly GCF_000181295.1. Classification (NCBI taxonomy): domain Eukaryota; kingdom Metazoa; phylum Chordata; class Mammalia; order Primates; family Galagidae; genus Otolemur; species Otolemur garnettii. Next base: position 5,165,100 of record NW_003852434.1, read on the forward strand.
CTCAAAAAGATGATCTCCAGCTTCTATTCAGTGCAATAACTTCTTGGTGCCCTCCCTATAACCTGCCTTGGAGAAAGAGTGCTGGAGAAGTCCTTATGACCATCTCCCGTCATGGTCTTAGTGTCAATGTAGTGAAGTATATTCATGGTGAATATCTCTTTATATAATCATTTTAAGTATTCTCAATTTCTTCAACTTTTCTTATTTTGATGACAGATTTGTTTTTTAATGTGTTTTTATCTATTGAATTTGCAAGAATTGTTCTTAAAATTAAAAAACACATTTTCCAGGAAAAAAAAATTATTTTGTTACTTATGTGGTATTTTAAATTTAAGAAATTCTCAAATTTCAAACAACATGTTTACATGTTGTATTACAGGTAATACAATTTCATTGTTATGTAAATATTCAGTCATAATGTAATGTAAGTTCTTTTCCATAGTCTATTTTTTTCTTTTACTGAAGAAAAGAGTTTTCTTGGAATGTTACACACATGGTTATCAGACTTTCTGAAGTAATGTATAAGTATCCAATTAATAATGTGTTTGATGAAGCATAGGTAGAATTAGGTAGATCTTTATCAGCACTGAGGAGAAATTATGTCTGTCTGATTTATACATAATACTGGACTATCTACATGGTGTAGTTTTTAAATACACAAATGCTCCACAACTCACAATGGAGTTGTGATATTGGGATATTATATCCCAATAATCCCATCTTTAAGTTGAAAGTATTAGTTAAGCCAAAAATGCATTTAAACACCTAGCCTACTGAACATCATACCTCAGCCTAGCCTACCTTGAGTGTGCTCAGAACACTTAAGTCCGCCTACAGTGGGAAAATCATCTAGTACACAGCCTATTTTATAATAAAGTGTTATTTCATGTAAATTATTGAATACTGTTCTGAAAGTGAAAAGAATTACTGTATGGATACTTGAAATTCAGTTCCTACTAAATACTTACTGATACTGCTTTTGCACCATTGTTAAGTTGAAAAATCTGGCTCGGCGCCTGTGGCTCAAGTGGCTACGGCACCAGCCACATACATCTAACGTGGCGGGTTCAAATCCAGCCCAGGCCCGCCAAAACAACAATGACCAGTGACCACTGCAACCAAAAAATAGCCGGGCGTTGTGGCAGGTGCCTTTGGTCCCAGCTACTTGGGAGGCTGAGGCAGGAGACTCGCTTGAGCCCAGGAGTTGGAGGTTGCTGTGAGCTGTAATGCCATGGCACTCTACCCAGGGGGACAGCTTGAGGCTCTGTCTCAAAAAAAAAAAAAAAAAAAACTTATGTAGAACCAACCTTAAAGTCAAGACAAGACCACATGTATATTACTCTCCTGAAACTCATGTAAAATAACTAATACAACTGCTGGTTTACTTAGTAAACTCATTAAATGACATATGTGAAACCTAGTAGCTGAGTTAGTCATTAAATATTTTCTTCCTTCAATTCCTGTGTTAAATCCTAACTTTTATTGCCATTGAGTTTCTTCATACAAATAAATTTCACTAAATTTAAAGTATTTTTTAAAATGCCATAAATATGCAAAGTGAGTGATAGGATATAGCTGTGTTTAAATTTGTTATAAAATAATTACATGTGCATATAATATCACCTATTTTCAACACTTTTCTACATTATTCTTTTTTTTTAACTCCTTATAGGTAGGTAGTATAGTACTTTTGCGTGAATTTGTATAATATACTTTCACATGTGTAGCATTTATTTCATAATATTTTGTAGATAGATTGAAATTTAAGGTTTTATTAAACATCAGTTAAGAATGAAGAAAATTTGCTTAAGCAACTGATGTAAATAATACCTGTTTATTTAATTCCTTACTCTTGCAGAGAAAGAATGTTTATCTACGTGTGTTCAGAATATGCAGCAATCAGATGACCTGTCTCCCCTAGAAATTGTTGAAATGTTTGCTGGGCTGTCTTGTTTCCTCAAAGATTCCAGTGATGTTTCGCAAACACTTCTGGATGATTTTCGGATATGGCAAGGATATAATTTTCTTTGTGATCTCTTGCTTAGGTAAAACCCTATGATTTAAGAATAAATTTTAAATGTCTACTCAGACTTTCCTATTGAAGAAAATAATGTAATTTGGGATTTCAGGGAACTGGAATCAATGAAAACTTATTTCATGTATACCAGGGTTACTACTTCGCTTTGCTCCCTTCTTTTTATTCCTTTTTTGCCAAGAAAATAGAAAAAGTTTATTTAGGTCAGGTGCGGTGGCTCACGCCTGTAATCCGAGCACTCTGGGAGGCTCAGGCAGGTGGATTGCTTGAGCTCACGGATTTGAGACCTGAGCAAAAAGTGAGACCCTGCCTGTACTAAAAATAGAAAAACTGAGGCAAGAGGATCACTTGAACCCAACAGTTGGAGGTTGCTGTGCGCTATGATGTCACGGCACTCAGGGTGACAGCTTGAGACTGTCTCAAAAAAAAAAAAAAGAAAAGAAAAGAAAGTAAGAAAAGGTTTACTTGGAAATAAATTAGTAAATGCAGGCCCAAAGCAGGGTGGATCAGAGGTTAGATAACTCTGAAGAATAAATCTGCTCTTTTTTAAGAACTGAGAGCAAAGAGTTTAAATCTGATAACTTCTTTAACTATTTAACATCTATGTAAAGTATTAACTCTTCTTGCTGAATTATAATATTGACCATTCTTTATAGTACTTATAGTGTTTGTATTAATGTAGTTAATAAGAAGAGTAATTATGCAGATTGACTGAAATCTTACAAATGTATGTATAAAACACATTAGTCCAAAATGTTTCACTTGCCTCCTTTTCTGTTCCAAGTGGTACATGCATATATTAAATATTTATAAAAGTAGCCCATTACAAATACTATTTGGAAATACTATTTCCCTTTTAGCTATTCTTGGGTTATTACTTATTTTTTTAATCATTTTATCTGTCATAAGCCAAGATATTGTGAACTTCTGTTTTTCGTCTTCCTCTTTTTTTTTTTTAAGAGACAGGTCTTGCTATGTTGCCCAGGCTGGCCTCGAACTCCTGGGCTAAAGCATTTCTCCTACCTTAGCCTCTCAAGTAGCTGAGACGATAGGCACATACTACTGCACCTGGCTTTAATCTTCCTATTACCAATTCAATCTGGTAGCTGTTAGTTAATTTTAGGCAACCCCAAAGAACACAGTTTGGCATTTATATTCTCATTTGTAAAAGAAGACATATGAGAGTGGATGACGGAACAACTTCACATTAACAGTGTGGTGATAATTGCTGCAATCCTTTGTGAATGTAGATTGGCCCAGATATTAAGATTCTTAAAAATGTTGATAACTCTGACACAATAATTTCATTTTAGTTTTTGATCCTTAAGGTGTAACTGGAAGTGTAGACACAATTTTATGTATTTTAGTGCTACTATAATCAGCTGGCTTTCCCACATTCCCTCCCCAAATCTGTGTTTGGCTCTGCATGACCATGGCAAACATATTTATGGATGGCTTATACTAATGTGCCAAGGCACACGTATTGTACTAGTGAATAAAAAAAAAAAAGAGATTACATGATAAAAGAATAAATATTGTAAAAAGTGCACATTTCACATTAAAAAAGACATGTTTCAGAAATATATCAAAATGTTAAAAGTGGTGGTGAGGCTCACCATACTTTTCCTCCTGGCCTACTTTTGTACCTTCTCCAAGTTTATTTTAATAAGAATAATTGCTTCTTTGAAAGAGAAAAACCCAATAAATTTTATTCTTTAAGAAAGATATTTGGGTTCTCTGTAAAGCCATGGTCAAAGGATAATTCCCTGATGACCCCTGTGTTCTTTCAAAATGTCTCAAAGTACCTTATACATTTATTTACTCTACATAAAATTGAAAAGTACTTCTTGTATTAAATTTGAGAATACAACACAAGAGAAAAATTATTACCTAAATCGTACTTTTTCTAGGTTGGAACAAGCAAAAGAGGCTGAATCGAAAGATGCCTTGAAAGATCTGGTTAATCTGATAACTTCTCTAACAACATATGGTGTCAATGAACTAAAGCCAGCCGGGATTACCACAGGGGCACCCTTTCTATTGCCTGGATTCGCGGTACCTCAACCTGCAGGCAAAGGCGAGTCTTTCTCCCCCTTATTCTGTGTTACTCAAAGCAATAAAAAATAAATGTGTCTTACTTTCGTTGCTCTTTATGTTACTTGTGTGAAAATACCATATTGTTTTTCATTAAAGTTTGTGCTTTTTATGGTTTAACTATATAAGAATTTCTTGAGTTATAATCTTTAGCAGATTAAATACTTGAAAATATTATAAAAATATAAAAACAATGAGATTTTTATTATAGTATTTCTTAACATTCAAACAATTTAGTAATCCAAACACTTCTTTTGAAGAATGATATTCCAGGCATTTCTACTTTATATAGATCAAGTATAATTCACACTCTGATCTCTGTATCGTCCTCCCTCAGTATCCATGGGGGATTGGTCCTACACATGCTGAACTCCATGGATATTCAATTCTCTTGAGTATATAAAATGGTGCCTTATTTGACGATAACCTACGTACATCTTCCCGTATACTTTAAGTTACCTCTAGAATGCTGATAATTTCTAATACAATGTAAATGCTATGTAAATAGTGATTATATTGTTTAAGACCTGAGGACAAGAAGAGAAGTCTCTAATTGTTCAGTACAAGCACAAGCATCTCTCTTTGTTTTTTTTCCCTTCAGTATTTTTTTCTTCATCTGGTTGAATCCAGAGTTAACATTTAATGACATAATCATGCAACCTAGTTTTATTGTCCATTTAATTTTTTAAGCTGCACAATAACTATTTCAAAATAATCTGAGTGTGGAGTTCTTCAGTAGTTTCTTTCACATGATTGTCACTTACTGGGTATTTAATAGAGTTACGATATTTTCATATAAAATTTAACTAGCAAATAAAATGCAAACATGGTTATTTAAATTTCACAGTACACATCTATGCATTTTATGACATAGAAACCATAGAAACTTCTAAATCAGTGAGAATAGATGGCTCCAGCAAGCTCTGTGTGATGTGCTATCCCCTCAGTGTGTAGGTCGTATGGGACCTTTTAAATGAGTCTCTGCAGTAAGTGTGGAGAAATCCACGTGTGTTTCCATGAGCACGTCAAGGTTTCATTTTATTTAACATTAAGGAAAGAGATAGAAGTCTCTCAGAAAACTTAGAGTAATTAATAGACCCCAGCTTGAATATTCCCATTAACTCCTTATGAGTTAATGGAAAATAGTTCACCAGTGTCCATCCTGTTTCATACTTTATTGTTGTTTTATTTGATTAATCAGTCTCACCTTGATATTGGCATAATTTTATAATAGAATTAACATAGCAAAATTAATCTTCTACATGAGTTGCCTGTTTTTTCCTCATCTGTAACAGGCACTTAGATAACCTGGCACCTCCCAGAGTTATGGTGAGAGTCAAGTGACATAATTTCTATGAAAGCAAATTTACTAGAAAGGATGTTGCCCTAAGAAGAATTCGTGTAGTCATGAGTGATATAACTTTTATAAACATCAATTTCTTATTCAGAAAAATTGGCTTAATGTTCTATAAAATGAATAGGTCAAACTTTGTTTTTTGTGTTGCCTGTATAACTCAAAATTATCTATTTTTTCCAAGGCCTACTTTGAAGGGTTATTGCAGAAATCAGATGAGGTAGCTATATTCCATATAAATGGAGTATGGAATATGTCATCTTTTATTTATGTTAGCAGTATTGAGGCATAATTTGTGTACATTAAAATCTGTCCACTTAAATATTGAATTTGATGAGTTTTGACAAATGTACATGGTTGTTTAATCACTGCCATAGTTATGACATGGAATATTCCCATCCTTCTGAGAAGTTTCCTCATTCCTTTTGAGGTTAGTCCTCCCCACTCCCACACTAACCCAGCAACCACTTATCTGCTTTGGTTTTGTCCTTCCTAGAAGTTCATAAACTATAATCTATAATATATATATATTTTGGAGCATTTTCCGTAGATTGCAGTAGTCCCCCCTTTAACTGTGGAGGATATGTTTTAGGACTCCTAGTGGAAGCCTGAAATTGCAGATAGAATTAAGCCCTATATATACTTCTATGTTTTTCACCTATGCCCTACATACCTATGATAAAGTTGAATTATAAATTAGGCATAATAAGAGATTAACAGCAATAGACCAGTCACGTTGGCTCACCCCTGTGTTCTCAGCACTTTGGGAGGCTGACACAAAGGATAGCTTGAGGCCAGAAGACCAGCCTGGGCAGCATAGCAAGGTCCCACCTCAACAGAAAATGAAAAAATTAGCTGGACATACCCCTTCAGTCTCAACTACTTAGGAGGCTGAGGTGTGAGGATCACTGGAGCCTAAGAGTTCAAGGATACAGGGAGCTATGATCATGCTATTGTACTCCAGCTTGAGTGACAGGAGGGATAACCTATATCAAAAAAAGAATAACAATAATAACTATTTATAAAATACAACAGTTATAACAACATACTGTAGTAAAAGTTAGGTGAATGTGCACTCTCTGTCTCTCATAACATTTCCTATTTTGTTAATATGTAGTATTTTTGGACTATGGGTAACTGAAGCTGCAGAAGGTGAAACCATGGTGAAGGGGGAATATTGTTTTGAAATTTATCCATGTTTTTTAATATATCGGAACTTCGATCCTTTTGAATGCTGATTAGTATTTCATGGTTTGGATATTCCACAATTTATGTGTCCATTCACCAGTTAATGGATATTTATTTGACTACAGTAAGTGAAGCTGTGATGCTCATCTAAGACAGGTCTCTGTGTGGACATGTGTTTTTATTTCTTTTAGCTAAATATCAGGCAATGGAATTGCTAGCTTATATGATTACAGTGTCTTAAGTTCTTGGGAAGCTACCAGACTCTTTCTGAAGTGGCTGTCTCATTTTACCTTCACGTCAGCAACGTGTGAAAGCCCTCGTCACTTCATGTCCTAGTAACAGTTGGTATTGTTGGTCTTTTTAAAATTTTAGACATTCTATTATTTTTTACTTTTGTTTTTTAAAAAAGACTAATGAAGGTTAGCATTTTTCATGTTTAGTTGCCAGCAGTATCTCTACATTGGTTCGTATCTCTGTGCCCATGGTTAGTAGGGTTGCTTGTTTTATTGCGGATATAAGGGTTCTTTAATAATCTGGCTAAGTCCTTTATTAGTCCTTCATCGTTTATATGTTTTAGATTCTCCTACTCTTAACTTGCCTTTATTTTTCTTACCAGTGTCTTTTGAAGGATGAAAGCTTTTTATTTTGATAAAGTCTAATTTTTTATTTTTAAAATATTTTTTGATGATTTTTTTCCCCTACTAAGGATATCTTTATTTAATCCAAATTCACTGGTCTTTTCCAGTGTTTTCTTCTTCTAATATTTTCTTTCTTCAATTTTTTTTATTATTAAATGGTAGCTATACACATTAATGCAAACATGGGGTACAGTGTAGTGTTTTCATATACAATTTGAAATATTTTCATCACTTTCTTCAATATTTTATATTTTAACTCTTATACTAAGGTCTATGATATATTTTAAGTTAATTGTTACACGGGGTAGAAAGTGTGTATTTATTTTTTTCCACATTTATATCTGAATGTGCCAGGATAAGACCATGGATGATCATGTATCCAGGACTCTTCCTGAATTTTCTTTAATTAATCTATGTGTCTGTCCTTAAGCCAATACCACACAGTCTTGATTATTGTAGCTTTATCTTTTTAAAATAAAGACCAATTTTGTTCTTCCCTTCTAAAATCATTTTTGCTATTCTGAGTCCTTTGAACTTAGGTAAGAGTTCAATAATCATGTCAGTTATTAAAAAAGAAGCCGACTGAGAGGTTCTTCTTTTGAGGACATCTCCACTTTTTATTATCTCTAGGTAACCAATAACCAGCTTATCCAGATGGATAAGACCCTGGAAATAAAGATAATTTTTTGGTATTTGCCCCACTTGGAATAAAAACCTGATAATTTAAATTATATATAAGCTAAAGATTTTTTAAAATCTTTGTATTTTTAGAAATGCTGTAGCCAGGATTTCTGAAGAATCTTTTTAACCTTTTTATGTTTTTTTGTAGTTCTATGTTTATCTTTTTCTAAATTCCAGCTTATTCTGTAAAGCTTTGTATTAATTTTTTTGTCACTCTTCCAAATACCAAAAACTCCTAATAATTGTTAACTGGGGTCAGTCTCTAGAGACAAACTACTTGTTTTCATGTACCTCTAATACAGCTTTCTATGTTAACTTTTTGTAGTTGTTCTCACTAATTTGTTTCACCTGAACCATGAATATGGATTTTTTTTTCCAAGTGAACCGGTTGGAAAACAAAAAATTAAAAAAAAAAACAAGAACCAACCAAAAAAATGCCTTAAAAAAAAATTAAAAAAATAAAATAAAATTTTAAGTTGAAAAAAATCCAAAGTAAAAATTAAAAAAAAATAGAAGTGGGGAAATAAAATAAAAAAATGGAAATGAAGGGAATTTTTCCCCCCCAAACCCCCGCCTCAATCCTGCCGGTGGCAAGCCCAATAACTGGTTAACCAAAAAAATCGTTTTAACTTGAGAAATAACAATTCTTATAGTCAAAGTCAATCTTACAGATAATAAAATGTGACACCACCACACATTTTCAAACTCTGGACCAGTATAATTTGCATATGTTCCTAACAGTCTAATTTTTCAACATATACTATTCTTGAATTGCAGTATTCACAATGATGAATTAACAGTTTAATCTGTTATTTTTAATTAAATAATATAAGCATGATGAAGAAAACTAAGAACTTTTGTGAAAAAAAGGGTGTTTTCTCAGCAAATAGTTGATAAGTGTTACAATTCATGATGTTTTTAAACAAACTAATTTGCCATGATTAAAATATCACATAGCTCCTACTTTTGTGTTCTGTTTTCTATTTTAGGTCACAGTGTGAGAAACATCCAGGCCTTTGCAGTTCTTCAGAATGCATTTTTAAAAGCAAAAACCAGCTTCCTTGCCCAAATCATCCTCGATGCCATTACAAATATTTATATGGCTGACAATGCCAATTATTTCATACTAGAGTCACAGCACACACTGTCACAGTTTGCAGAGAAGATTTCTAAACTCCCAGAAGTACAAAACAAATACTTCGAGATGTTGGAGTTTGTGGTTTTTAGCTTAAATTATATCCCCTGTAAAGAACTTATTAGTGTTAGTATCCTCCTGAAGTCTAGCTCTTCTTACTACTGTAGCATTATTGCCATGAAAACACTTCTTAAGTTTACAAGACATGACTGCATATTTAAAGATGTGTTCAGGGAGGTGGGACTTCTGGAGGTCATGGTCAACCTTTTACATAAATATGCTGCCCTCTTGAAGGATCCCACTCAGGCACTCAATGAACAAGGTAAAGCGTTTTCCGTACTTTTATTTTTATTTGACAAAGGGGTCCGGGGAGGATGTTTGTGGTTTTGCCTTTCATTTGTTATGGATTTGAATGACTTCCTAAAGTGTATTATTATGACACGCTAGAGAACATCCAAAGTTGACTTTTATATTCAGCCTCTGTTAGGGAATCGTGAAAGGAGAGCCTAGAATTCTGTCACTGTAGTGGAAGAGAGTTTAAGGGAAGGTGAAAACTGAAGAGGAACACGTGTGACTCACATGACTAGTGTTGGTGACTTTCTGCTTCCCAGAGGGAATTGTAAAAATCTTTGAACACAATTGGATTATTATTCAATTAATTAATTATTAGTAGTACATATAATTAATTGTGTAGTTACCTCAAAATATTTTTAGTAATCAGACAGCACAAGTAAATAAGTATTTAACAATGTTATATACATACAGGTGTTATCATTATATATCCATCTGATAAATCCAATAAAAGTACGGTAGTATCTGGCAATTAGTAGGTAAAATGTGAATTAATGTAAGTTGAATAAGTAGCATTATCCATAAACTTTTTTTCCTTTCTGATGATTTAAATAAAAGTATCACTTTCCTCTTTACCTCCTTATTAGGAAACCCCCTATGAGAAGGAGCTGTGTGTGTATATATATATATATATATTATATATCTCCAACTTTTGCCTTTTTGTTTTTGGGGTTTTTTGGGGATTTGGCCAGGGCTGGGTTTGAACCCACCACCTCCAGCATATGAGGCCACCATCCTACTCCTTTGAGCCACAGGCACCGCCTTGCCTTTTTGTTTTTTATACTTGTTAGGTAACTGTTTCTAGCTATACCGAAATAAAATCTGTTAAGATTGATTTTGAGCCTACTGTTGCCAAATGTTAGACACATGTATTATGTTTAAAGAAATTGTTAAAACTGAATCAAGAAAAAGTAATCGTATCGTATCGTTTAATTTGGATCTTTGAACCTTTTTCAAAGGGGACTCACGAAATAATAGTTCAATGGAAGACCAAAAACATCTGGCTTTGTTGGTTATGGAGACCTTGACAGTGCTTCTTCAAGGATCAAACACAAATGCAGGTAACTAAAAAAGCCACATGCACAATTTTGGTGCGCAAGATTCCCTGGTTACATCTTCTCTGGCGATTCTCACTTCTGAAGTCCTCCTATCACATCAGAGTAAGCACTGAATCTGTTCAATCTATGATGGCACATTCATGTCCCTAAGAATAGAATTCTTTTGACCATAAGAAAAAGGAACTAGTTTCATGTTTTTCCCCAGACTAGAGTGGGAAGGGAGAGGGGACAGGAGGTGGCACTTAGATGATGATGCTATGGACCCAGTGCCTAAGAGGGCCATGGCCCAATACCAGTCTACAGCTGAGGGACCACAGGGCTGGGGACCACAGACCCAGAGGTTGCAGAGGGAGGATTGGACAATTCTACTTGATATGTCTCCCAAAGTGCCAAATGTTTTCCCACAGTTCTTTTCCTGTAGTCTTTCTTTTCCTTGTTAAGAAAGATGTTACTAGCTGTGTGATCTCAGGCACTTAAAAAAGTGCTCTGCTTGTAGTAAGTGTTTAAAAAACACTTTACCATTATGATTATTTAATTGGCCCTCACTGGCAACCAGGACATATCTAATCACAGTTTTTGTGTAATCAAAGGATGTCACAAATCTCATGGGCTGAATCTTAAGCATGTGACTTAGACTCACCATAAGGTTATATAATTCTTACAAACTTAGTAAATAGGAAGCCACTAAATAGAACTGTGGCTGCTGCAGCAAAATGTACTGTGAGTTATTCACTCAACAAACTAATTGACGCACACGAGTCAGAAGAAATGTAAGAGTTATAAAGGATCAAACACGCACAGTCAGAGGAAGACTTTTTGATATAAACTATAGTAAAGTTGTATATACAAGGTGTTCTAAAATCAAAAAGAGTCGAAAAATTAGTTAAAGGAAATGTTAGTGATTTAAGTCACCTTGTCCTTTTTTTTTTATACTCAAGGATGATTATTGGTTTGAGAACAGTGTCATCACTCGGAAACTGGGCCTCGTGGTTGTGTGTCCTGTTGCCTTGCCTGGTAGCTGTGCGACTTGGGCCCCGCTACTCACCTTCTGTATGGGAGGGGTTGAGTGTTAAACCAATCTTTGTGAAGGCTTTGGAGGAGTGCTGTGACTGAGGCTTCCTGTTACAGAATTTGTCTCTGTTTTTGTGCACTACCTGTGTGCCTAAAAATTTTAGTTCCTTGTAATTTTTCCTATGGTAAAATATTCCATTCCTTTCTTGTGACTATTTTGAAAGCCTCATTCATCTTAAATCTCATTTATTTGGAGTATTGTTTGTCTGAAAGCCTTTTATGCAAGTTGATTTCAGCTTCAGGTCTCTTAGTATCTCCCTATGTAATTTTTGAAGATTGTAGATTTGAAGAATTTAGACGTGGTGCACATATCAAGGTGTTAATCATGACTAACGAAATCTAGGGAAAATGGGCAAATGAATTTGCTGGCATCCACAGTGCAATTTTATATTGTAAGATAGTGAAATAGGTGTAGGTTTTATGTATGTTCCTTTGGTTAAGCATACCTACAAAAAGAATTGATTTTCAATTCATCTGACTTGTCTCAGAACATTTTAAGTTAGCCCACGTGGTGCTTTTTCTCTGTCCTTTAAGGAATTTTTCGCGAATTTGGAGGTGCAAGATGTGTACATAATATAGTAAAGTACCCTCAGTGCCGGCAGCACGCCCTGATGACGATCCAGCAGTTGGTGCTCTCTCCGAATGGGGACGATGACATGGGCACTCTCCTGGGGCTAATGCACTCAGCCCCACCAACAGAATTGCAGCTGAAGACTGACATTTTAAGGGTAAGTTTGATAAGTGTGTTTCTACTCTTTTATTATAAAAACTTCAGACTCTTTATTTCTTTTTTTTTTTTTTTTTGCAGTTTTTGGCCAGGGCTGGGTTTGAACTCACCACCTCCGGCCTATGGGGTTGGCGCCCTACTCCTTTGAGCCATGGGCACCACCCCCTTCAGACTCTTTTTAAATGATTTATTTTGGAACTAGAGATAGGGAAATTTCAAAAACCCAAATTTCTAAATAATCCTTACAACTTTACTGATGAAATTTGGAAAAATCCCAGTCATTTGTGTCTTTCAGTATATATTAACTTATTACTGATAAAACTTGACAATAACTATCTTGGCTTACAGGAATTATTCTTTAAATTAAATAGTATATTCATGAAGTGTAGCACCTTAAGAAACACTTAATATATATATTATGTTGTGTGCAGCATTATACACACCTCTGTATATGTGTGTATATGATGGGTATTCTAGCAGATACCAAACAATATACTAGAAGTTTTACATACACTTTTATATCACTTATTCCTTCCCAATCTTCTGAGTAGCACCTTGTTTGGCAAATGAGAAAACTTAAATTTAGAGAGATCATATAGCTTGGATATGTTTATGGTACTAACTGTAAAGCAGTAGCCCTGACTCCTACATCTCAGTACCATGCTCTTTCCACAGCACCATTGTGCTTTACAAACATTTACACACACACACATTCTCCCACCTTACTGTGATCACTGATACTTCTATCTAAGAATCTTTTAGAATCAAACTATAATTACATGTTTCACTTTTAATTTATTTACAAGTGAATTTAGAAATGCATGTAAGGGGTGATAAGTAAGGATATTAAATAGGCTGGGTGTGATGGCTCAGCCAGTAATCCTAGCACTCTGAGGGGCCAAGGTGGGTAAATTGCTTGAGCTCATGAGTTCAAGATCAACCTGAGCAAAAGCAAAACCCTGTCTCTACTAAAAATAGAAAAACTGAGGCAAGAGGATCGCTTGAGCCTGAGTTGGAGGTTGCTGTGAGCTATGAGGCCATGGCACTCTACCCAGGGTGACAGCTTGAGACTCTGTCTCAAAAAAAAAAAAAAATTAAATAATACAGAAAACAATTTCGCCTTTAAAAAGAAGTAAATAAGTAAATTCAAGCGAACAAATAAAGGAGAGAGGAGGAAAAGCTCTTATTTACTGCTGAAAGTCAAATAAAGAAAATTACTATTTTGAACTCTCACAACGATAATTGATTCAGATAAAAGTCATCACTGGCTGCTTACGATAGTCAGTGAATGTTTGAGGAATGACAGGACTTTTAATAGTTTTAAATTATGTCCTTAAAAGATACTTTTTAATTAAGTGGTGAAATACTAGTTTTACAGTCGACTCTACTTGACCAAACAATCAAAGTTAACTTTGCCGGTGATGGGGCAAATGAAGAGCCTGTGCCTCCTGATGAGACATGCAGCCAGGAATTCAGCTGAGAGTGATCATTAGAAAATGTCAGGTGCAGCCAAATTGAAAGACTTTCCATGAAATAACTGGCCTGTACTCTTGAAAAATGAAATGAAAAATGATTCAGAACCACTTGACAGTAAAGAGGCTGAAATCATTAGTGAATACAGTGCAAGGCCCTGGATTTTCTTTTGCTGAAGGATATTACCGGGATTTGGCAAAAACACACGTAGGCCCGTAGATTAGATAATTGTATTCTTTGAATGTTAATTCTCTGAGTTTGATCACTGTACTGTGGGTCAAGAAGAAAATTTCTTTCTAGGAAAAACACTGAAGCTTTTAATGGTAAAGGGGAGTGAATGGAGAAAGAGATCAAGTACAATGTTAACATTTGGAGAGTAGACAGAGGATATCTGTGAATTCTTTGAGCTGTTTTTATAATTTTTCTTCAACTCTAAAATTGTGTCAAATAATAACAGGTGGAAAGCTAGTAGCATGCCTATCCTGGCCTCCAAGGCCCTTGTGACCTGCCTTCCTCCTCTCCGACTCCCCCTCCTAGTGTTCTCACCCACAGAGGAGGACAAAATAGTTTTTCCTCTAACCTCTGTGTTTTCAGCTGAGACTGACCACTGTTGCAAAAAACAGATTAACAAGAAAAAACAAACGGAAGATTATTAATATGTCTACCTCATGCTTATACAGGAGATGCCCAGGAAAAATAACTAATTCTCAGAGGTGACTTACAACTGCAACTTGTACGGGAATTCTCCTCACCTTATTTTCAAAGACCTCCAGTGGATGCCTGAAACTGCAGATAGTAGTGACCACTGTATGTTTTTTCCCCAAAACATACATATATACACACCTGTGATAAAGTTTAATTATAAATCAGGCATAGTAAGAGATTAACAACAATCATAATTAACAGCTAACAGCATCCTCACTCCTACACTTTCAGGCCATTATTAAGTAAAATAAGGGTAACTTGAACACAAGCACCAGGACACCTCCACAGTGGCTCTAATAATTGACTGACCAGTGGGCAGGTGTGGAAGTGCTGGACAAAGTGAGGATTCACAGAAGCATGGGATTTTGCGATATTTCACCATAATACTCAGAATAAAGTGCAATTTAAAACTTCCAGATTGTTTATTTTTGAAATTTTTCATTCCATATTCTCAGACCAAGGTTGACCACAGGTAACTGAGACTGCAGAAAGCAAAACCTCGGATTAGGGGGTGGGGAGACTATCATGGCATCTTCAACAAAGGGGAGATTTTTAATGACAAGACAAAGGGAAAGGACTTTAGGGATAAGCGACAAATTGTGAGGTGCAAACAAATGGTAGATAAAGGTTAGTTTATTATGTGCATTCCTCCGGTGACTTCTCCAGGCCGATGGGGGTCGGGCTTTGTCTTCCCGTGATGAAACGTTGTCCTTCCTGGTAGAGAGAAGAAACAGAACCCTTTGTAAATTTATCTTCTGCTTTAGGCATGTGGGGTGAGGGCAGAGAGCTTTTCTTGTATCTGCTTTTTCCCAGTTGCCTTTAGTTTAAAGTTATTCTTATGCCATAGTTTCATGTTTGGGGTGGCACAGCCTGGTCTCCTATACATCCCACTCCAGCCACAGATATAATAAGGACTGTCATTTCTCTTATTTCCTTTGGTTTTATTCAATTATATTTCACATCAACAGTGAAAAATTAGCTCTTTCTTCATATTCCCATGTATTTTGTCATAGTTTGATGGAGTACAACGACAATTTTGAATATACATTTTGTTTTAAAATCAGGATTAATCTGACCCCAATTTGTGCCCATATTTGAAGGATATTTGTATATTTGAGGGAATTGTTGGGAGAAAACAGATGGCTTTAAAAGATGTTAAGGTTGCCCTCTGTTTCGACATATATTTTAATTTGATCTTTAAAATAGTGGTAGGTAGACCTGACAAGAGGTTATTGACTGTCTGTGAGGCAGTGTTGTTCTGGTTAATAACTGCCTTTGGGGCTGGAGCTGGGCAGCAGACGGCCCTAAAGTGTTGCACGTGTGGATTCCCCTGGTTTAAATACTCCCGCTGTGGCACAGTCCAGGGAAGCGATGTGCTTTTATTGGGAAGAGATGTGCGGCAGCCAAGATGTGCTTACTTAGGACCAAGCACAGTGGCTCAAGCCTGTAATTCCATCTGCTCAGGAGGCTCAGACAGGAGGGTTCACTTCAGGCCAGGAGTTTGTGAGCAGCTGATAGCAAAGAAAGACCCCATCTCTAGAAAATAATAAGTTAGCCTAGTGTGGTAGTGCTTAACCTGTAATTCAATTACCTGGAATGGTGAGGTGGGAGGATCTCTTGAATCCTGGTGTTTGAGGCTGCAAGGAGCTATGATCAAGCTTGGGTGGCAGAATGAGACACTATCTCCAAAAAAACTAAAAATAAGTAAATAATTTGTTTAGTTGTAAATTTATATAACTTAATTTTCAATTTTTGATTGTGTGTTTAACAACTAGCCCACAAAATTTCTAAAAATCTGGCAGTTGACTCTTAAGGACCAGTGTGAGCCAGCTCTGGCATTCTGCTTTGAGGGCACAAGGCAGTATTGGGAGGCAGTACAGAGGAGTTAAGATCTCAGTTTAAATTTCCCCTTTTGCTCCATTCAGTTGACACATACCACAGACCTTTGTGATTGAATTTGTAATTATTAATATTTGTGTGCAAACCTGAAATTTCATGACATATCATACTTTGTGAATCTGCTGATGCATAATTTTAATTGTATGTATCATTTATGCAAATAAAAGAATATGTAGCTGATAATTTTGTCTAATCATGCAGCGTCCAGATATCATAATTTTGATGTTTGCTACTTATCGACATTCATGTAAGTAGGAAGTGAAATTATTCATGGTGTTGGAAAATTTTCAGATACTGAGATTATGCTGTAATAATGTCACAGTGCCAACAGGTAACAGTTTTGAGGAAGTAGGTGCTTGGCCTATCTGGAAGTACATAGTATAATAGGATATTGGACTGAGGATTCGTAAGCAGTGGTTTTTCTAACCTCTGTCATAATGCTCAGTGATATTTTGTACATGTTC
This sequence comes from Otolemur garnettii, assembly GCF_000181295.1. Lineage (NCBI taxonomy): Eukaryota > Metazoa > Chordata > Mammalia > Primates > Galagidae > Otolemur > Otolemur garnettii. Next base: position 5,181,973 of record NW_003852434.1, read on the forward strand.
TTTTAACTCTAAACTCACTCTTCTTCACCTATGAAATAATACTTGTTGTATTTTTCTCCCAGTATGTTTTGAATATTGATGGTAGTGCTGAGCTCATATGGCAGGCCCTTTGCTAAGTGTTTTATGTGTATTTCCTGAGAGGTTAGTTATTGTTACTGTTTCCATTTTATATAAGAGGAAACTGTGACACAGAAAGATTAAGTAACTGATATGGTAAAATACTTTGTAATATAATTTGACCCCAGGCACTCTGGCTCTAGCCATTGCACTTTATCTCTAGGCTAAGTTATAAGATTTTTTTTAAGAAAAAAATTTTTTAAATCTTTTGTGGGTATGAGTTAATATTGTGTATTTATATATATTTCATTGAATTTTTCAGGACATAGAAACCAAATACTATTTAATATGGAAATTTATTAGTTGCAGAATAATGAAAGAACTATACTGTTTTTACATTTTATTACACACAGATTGTGTATTTCTTGTCTTTTAAGACATAGTTATATACAACAAAAGCCTTATAATTTCTGAAGCCATACATGTCAAAAAGGTAACTATATAGACAAGTTGAGCATAATCTTCAGGGTATTTACACACACACACACACACACGTATACATATATACATATACGAGAAACATAAATTAATTTTGTGTTTACACAAGATACCTTACGATGTATTAATATGTGCAAACATTTCCAAAATCTGAAAAAATGTGAAATCTTAAACTTTCTCGTCCTAGGCATTTTGAATAAGAGATACTCAACCCATACGTAGCCTATTTATTCTTCAGATACCATTACAAATGTGTGACATCTTTTAATAAAATGACTTTTTCAAATGTAACAATTAGGAAGATTATAAATTATATATTAAGTAAAAGTAGATACTCATTGTGCTATGATTAACAGAAAGAAAAAGAAAAGAAGTCCATTGTAGCTAAACATACCAAGTTTCTTTACTGTTTGGGGCAGTAAAGGTTAAGTTCATGGGTAGAGAAATAAGACCGCCTGAGATTAAGTCCTGCCTTTACCATTGTGTAAGCTGAATAATCTTCAGCTGTAAAATTATACCACACATTGTACCTCAATTCCTCATCTATAAAGTGGGAATAATAATGATACCTAACACATAAGTTTGTTGAGAGGGTTAAATAAGTTAGTGCATAAAAGCACTTAGAATGTCTAGTCCAGAAGAAGTACTCAATAAAAGATCAGGTGATTTTGTAATGTGTTTTAAAAAATAATAACCCAAGTTGAAAGTATGACAGTTCAGACAGTAACTGAAAGTTATGAAAGTTTTTTTTTATGTATTTACTGTAGGTTTTATTTCTTAGAGCGTGCAGGTGTCTGGGTGAGGACATACTTTCAGCCCTCAGGCTGCAGTTGACTTTGCAAGGGAGACTGTCTAATAACCCTCTGATGTCCCTTTCTGAAGCATGAGAGTGTGGTCACTTTTATATGAATCAGAAGACCTCCAATTGTGGCTTCCCTGACCATCTCTTTGATCCTTCCTAGAATAAATCAGTTTATATACACATAGAGTCACAACTTTTCATGATTGTTTAAAATTAGAAGAGTATATATATTTTACTTATTTGATAACGGAACCCATTCATGTCATTATTAATTAAAGACATTGGAAAAGCTTTTTAGCCAAGATTTGGATATAGCCCCATTCAATCAAAGAATGTGTGATAGTGCTTTTCTAAAATTATCTTCTGTCTTTAAATGGCATTTTTTAATCACCAAAATATTTGTAGAGCTGCTTATTGGGTACATATCAAAAACATTTATATCAGATGTTCACAGAATACATACTCCTTGATATCTATGCTTGACAGTTTTATAAAAAATTCAGATTATGTTTGTTTTTGTTTGTTTTGTCTTTTTTCCCCTGTAGGCCCTCCTGTCAGTCCTTCGAGAAAGCCATCGCTCAAGAACAGTTTTCAGGAAAGTTGGAGGATTTGTGTACATTACCTCCTTGCTTGTTGCCATGGAAAGATCTCTGAGCTCTCCCCCCAAGAACGGCTGGGAGAAAGTGAACCAGAACCAAGTGTTTGAGCTCCTCCACACTGTGTTCTGCACACTGACTGCAGCAATGCGCTATGAGCCGGCCAACTCTCACTTCTTCAAAACAGAGATTCAGTATGAGAAGTTGGCAGATGCCGTTCGATTTCTTGGCTGCTTCTCAGACCTAAGAAAAATAAGCGCCATGAATGTCTTCCCCTCAAACACACAACCATTTCAAAGACTTTTAGAGGAAGACGTGATCTCAATGGACTCGGTGTCACCCACTTTACGGCACTGCAGCAAACTCTTTATTTATCTTTACAAAGTAGCCACAGACTCTTTTGACAGGTAGGCCTCTGTCCTGTCCTCCCAGTTACAGGGTATGCTAAGCACGATTTCAGCATTAAGACGTAAAGTACAGCTTACCCATTAGAAAGTGAAAACAAATGAATCTTTTCTCCTATTTGCTTGAGGTGTGTCCTTTTATTTTTGAATATTACTGTTGCTCTGGTGGCAAGTTTTTTAGCATAGACACCTGTGTATTATTTGGGAATTCAGGTTCAGTTGTTTTGCATTCAGTGAAACAGTTTCTGTGAAGCTTCTTTTAATGGCGGTGTTTACTATTTTCTCTTTTCCTTTTTAACATCAGAAACATGGGGTGCATCTGGACTTACTGATATTTATTATCAACAGAACATGTTATAATTATTCACATTTCCAGATGTTCTGTGATTCTCCACATTTCATAACCCTCAAAAAATGATATAGCTCCTTAAGAGACATATCGGTGTCTTGACCCCCAGCCCAAGAGCCTGTCAGACTCATTTACTCCTTCATTATACCAGCATTTAATAAAACCTGTCACATGGCCAGTCATCTTGATAGGCATGGGGCATAAACAGCTCAAGTAACTACTGGATAGAGCTTTTAATAAGTTTTGTATCCTTTATGGTGGAAGGACTACTTTTTAAAAATATTTGCTAAGATAATTCTTCCTTGTTAACAAGATTTCTGGGTCCTTACTATTTAGATTTGAAAGTCAAAATATTATAAGAAAAGTTGTAAGAAATTATATTTTTAAAACTTTTCTATTTTTCCCTATCTGAAAGAAAGATGCATATGTATTAACTTACAGGAAATATGAAACAGTGTAGTGTCCTAGGAAAAGGCAATATAAATCGGTGTATTCAAATTTAACCTGTTTTCCTTTGAATTCTACTTATTCTAGCTAGTGTACCTCATTTTTAGTCACTTTGTCAAAAAATAGGGCTTCAGAAGAAACTGTTTGACAACTGTGTTAAGTGTTAACGGCACGGACTGGGCATCTCCTGGAGCTGCTGCTCCGCGTCACGCAGGGCGTGTGTTGTGGTCTTGGTCCTTGTTCCTGCTGAATATGGAAGGTGTTCCTTATTAAACTTGTACTGGCTTTTCTTGTGAAACTAACCTGTAGCCAGCCTGGGGTTCTCTTCTAACCTCTCTAAACGCCCCTGTCTGTTTTGTTGTCTGTAGTCGTGCAGAACAGATCCCTCCTTGCCTGACAAGTGAGTCTTCTCTCCCCTCTCCTTGGGGTACACCAGCTTTGTCCAGGAAAAGGTACTGATATTATAAGAGAAGTCAATCTATTTGTGTGGGGATTGATTTTTCCTCTGCTTGCTTAAAATGTTAATGTGGTCATTGTGTTTTATAACTTCAATTCTTTTTTTGCTATTTGATTTTTTTTTCCTTTTTAGGTTTTAAAAGTACCAGTTTTTCTTTAATATGTTTATGAGAGTAAAATATGTTGAGACTATGAAGTTATGAAGAATTTTGTCATGCATCTCAATTATTTAGACTAGACATGTTGCTTAGAGAGGAGGCATGCCTTTTATTAAAAGTAACTAGTTGTCTGAGAACTTTGATGCCTCTTCAGTAAACTATTTCTACCTTTTCCTTTTTTTCTTTTCTTTCTTCTTTTTTTTCTCTTTTTTACTTTAAATGTCAGGATAATTCTTTGGTTTTTATTGTTACTCTGAAATGAACTTCATAGCACTGGAAGGAAATGTGTATTTTCTCTGTCAGATTCAACCAGTTGAAGTATGCTATTGTAGAGATTTATCATAGCTAAACTTTGAAAAAGTGAATAATAAACCTGTTTCAGCTCATTCTTTCATCAGTTCTGTGTAAATCTCCAGGTTTATCTGGTTGATCTCATGTATTAAACTTTCCAATTTTTAAAAAGTGTAGTCATTTGACAAAAAAATACAATGAAGATCCATTTAAGAGTCTGTCTGAGCTCGGTGCCTGTGGCTCAAGTGGCTAAGGCGCCAGCCACATACACCTAAGGTGGCAGGTTTGAATCCAGCCTGGGCCCGCCAAACAGCAATAATGGCTGCAACCAAAAAATAGCCGGGCCTTGTGGCGGGCACCTGTGGTCCCAGCTACTTGGGAGGTGGAGGCAGGAGACTAGCTTGAGCCCAGGAGTTGGAGATTGCTGTGAGTGATACCACAGCACTCTACCCAGGGGGACAGCTTGAGGCTCCGTCTCAAAAAAAAAAAAAAGAGTCCTCTGCAACCAGCACATAAAATGATCATGGTCCACAGTCAGCACCAAATACTTCCCTTCCTTCTATTTTTCACATAACCAAGAATAAGTCTCTAACTTTTATATAAATACTCTTCCATTGTTCCTTTTTAAATAGGAATCCAGAGATTCTCCTATATTGCCGTTTTAATTTTATTGCTATTTTTGAGGTTCTGAAACTTGGATATTGTTGCAGTTAGTGAATCAGAAGTATTTGTTGTGTGTTTCGGCATATTTTAGTAGTAATATTCATGAAGGCCAGACAAGGTGGCTTACACCTGTAATCTCAGCATTTCCGAAGGATTGCCTGAGGCCAGGAGTTTGACACCAGCTTGTTCAAGATAATAAGACCCTCTGTTTATTGAAGAAAAAAAAATTAGCCAGGCGTGATTGTTTGTACCTATATAGAGTCCCATATACTTGGGAGGCCTATGTGAAAGACTTACTAGAGCTATGGAGTTTGAGGTTGGTTGCAGTGAGCTGTGTTCACTCTACTACATCAGCCTGGGTGACAGAGTGAGAGCTTGTCTCTGAAAAGTATATTTGTATATGTGGGAGGACATATTTTCCTTTTTCTCTTAGTTTTACACTGGGGCTTAACAGCTTTTTTCTTAGAGTAAACCATGGCATAGTTCAAACTGGTCTTGAATAAATTTAGGGTTGTTCAATATAGTATTTGTGCTTAAAACTGCTCTCTCTTCTTTTTAAAGAAGTATCAATTCGTGAAACCAGGAACAAGATAAATTTGACTTTTTTTTTTTTTTGCCCTGGTTAGAGGGCTGTGGCGTCATCATACATCACAGCAAACTCAAACTCTTGGACTTAAGCGAGTCTCCTGCCTCAGCCTCCTGAGTAGCAGGCTGACACCTGCCACATGTGTGCCAGTTTTTCTATTTTTAGTAGAGACAGCGTCTTGCTCTTGCTTAGGCTGCTCTCAAACTCTTGACCTTAGGCAATCCACCTGCCTCGGGCTCCCAGAGTGTTAGGATTACAGATGTGAGCCGCTGCACCTGGCCCAGATAAATCTGATTTGATTTAGTGTATTTTTTTTTTTTTGCTGAAATGAATGAGTTAGTACTTGTGTTTAAAGATTTGTGTGTTCCCAAAGAACTGCTGAATGTTAGAGAAATAATTTAAATTACTAGTTTTAAATCAGTATCATATTTTAAAAATATGATGATTATATCATAAATGGCAAAGGCCTAAAAATTGCTGCTTAAAAACATTTAGTCCTTTTTAAGTATTAGCCAAAAACTACAAAATAGAAATTAGTAATTTAAAAGGATACACTAAAAAAATTTCACCAGAACTTAACTATTATGTAAATGGTAATTTGAAAAAGGGAAGACAGCATTTTCTTCATTTTCCGAAAGAGTTACTTAAACCTTTAAATTTAAAAAAAAAAAAAATTGTCATATGGTGCATGTGATTGTAGAGATACCAGGTCTTTGACTTAAGGGAAAACTGTGGCTGAATAAACAAACCTGTCTGAGTGTGTCCTCATCCCTGTGAGCTGTTCATCAGTGTGACAAATTGGCAGAATCCCAAGGACAAAAACCTGATCCTGTGCGTGCTAATAGTGAAGTCAGTGTTGACACGTTCAGGCTGCCCTTCCAGTCAGGGGGCCTACATCACACACCCGTAAAGACTAGGACGTTTTTACTCCACAAATTCGAATCTAGTAACTTTTGAAACTAGAATTTAGTTCACATGATGTCTAGACTCTCTCAAGAAGTTACATCAGCTCATAGGCATCTTTTTCTTGTGGCAAACATGTTGGTTTTGTGGGCAAAGAGAGAAACCAACATTGTACTGTATGGCTCATGGAGCATTCAGATGTTAAGAAAATTTTGAGCTTGTGATACTTGCCTGAAATGTAAAATCCTAGAGAATTTTCTCTACTTATTTTAAGAATGGGGTTGGGGAAGAGCTAGTTAACCTCCTATTTAGAAAACTATAACTTACAATTTTCATTATTCAGAAGAATAATAGAACAGAATCATCACTGAACAGTGCTCAATCAGAGTTGGAGGAGGTGAATGCAGATAGTAATCAGAGCTCCACAGGGTATAACTGTGGTGGAGCAAGAGGTGGCGAGTACTAGTTAGTATTCAAATATGGTGTCCATTACTCAGTGCCTCTGCACTCTTGATGGGTAATTAAAGCAGATTCAGAATTTAAACGAGGTCACTGAGTCTTAAATATTTAGGTTGAAATATTTAAACTGGCTCAACGCCTGTGTCTCAAGTGGCTAAGGCACCAGCCACATACACCTAAGGTGGGGAGTTCGAATCCAGCCTGGGCCCGCCAAAACAACAATGACGGCTGCAACCAAAAAATAGCCAGGCGTTGTGGCAGGCGCCTGTGGTCCCAGCTACTTGGGAGGCTGAGGCAGGAGACTCACTTGAGCCCAGGAGTTGGAGGTTGCTGTGAGCTGTGATGCCACAGCACTCTACCCAGGTGGATAGCTTGAGGCTCTGTCTAAAAAAAAAAAAAAAAAATTTAAACTAATAGTTTTTATAATGTTTAAAAGTGAGTGCAAGATAAAAATTAAATTTTGAAATGTCATTTTATCCTATCTTTGCAAATGGTTAGATCTTATTTAGGAATTAACCATTTAATAAGCTTACCATAATCCTTAAAATTTTTTTGTCTTTTTTTTTTTATTAAGTCAAATATACATAGATCATGAATACATTCATGCATATGTGGGGTACAATGTGCTGATTTTTTAAAAAGTACAATCTGATGTGGTTAGATCAAACCAGTCAACACAGCTTTCACCTCATTTACTTGATTATTGTGCCAAAACATCTATGTTCTATACTTGACAGATTTGACTTGTACCCTTGTCATATGCTCCATAGGTGTGGTCCTGCCTTTTACCCTCCCTCTGTCAAACCTCCCCTCTTTCCTCCTTTCCCACTCCATTTCTCTCCTTCATCCTGGGCTAAAGTTGTGTTCTAACTTTCATAAGAAAGTGTGAGTAAATATAAGTAGGTTTCATAGAAGTCCCTAAATTTAAAAAGTGGTAACATCTGTGGTGATACCTAGATGACTTAATAAGAATTAACATTGTGTAACACCTGTTATAATATACCTTTTAGCTATTAAAATGCCATGTTTAGATTTCAGCAACCTTTATAGTATTCTATAATTAGAATAATTACATTTTGAATAATTTAGTGCATGAAAAAAAGTTTTGACTGCATTTTGAATGCAAACTGTCGCATGAGGGGTGGAATTGTGATGTCTTGTCAGTGCTCAGAAAGGTTTGGATCTTGGAGGATTTTGCATGTTCAGGTTAGAGGTACTCAACCTATGTTAGGAAAGAGTTCAGTGGCCAAAGACATAAAGATTTTTTTTCTGGGGATATCAGTAATTCTAATCCAAATCTGGATTAAATTGTTAGTTTATAAGCAGTTTTGCAGTGCGTGTAACTAAAATATAAAGTAAGAATCTGTGTGTGTGTTTAGTGAAAACATTTCTTATGAACTTTTTGAATTCAATAGTGAAAATTCCTGTTACACTATACAGGAATGATGAATCTTTTTTCAAGATGGATCAAAATATTTTAAAGAACAAGGTGAACAACGTAGGAAGCGGATATCAGTTGGTAATAAACATTTAGAAATCTTTTTCTATCGTAGGTTTAGAAATTAAATCTTTCTGAATGAAAAACAGTAAATACCGGGAATATAAACATGAATGGGTGGAAACATGCTGACTTAAATAAACTAGGAGAGCCCATGTGGTTTTTTGTAAGTGAAGCTGAATACTTTCCTAGAATCTCTGTTAAAAAGAGAATGTTACTTTTTTTAAAAAACATGGTCGTGCCAATTCTCTGCTACTAAATCACTGACGTAAAGCATCTGTTTCCCAAGCTGCTCTTGCTTTACCAGAGAGCTGAAACTGCATTGCTGTCAGTGACAGAGCTCAGCATTAGGCAAATTATGCTGAGACCAGCTCATAGGAACAAAGAGTTCCTATAGGCTGCAGCCCCAAGCATCTGTTTCTTCATGTCAAGATGCAAAATATGCAAAATTCATGAATTGTAGATGAGTAGCATGAAAGAGAAAGTAGAGATCATTGATGAGAAGAAGTGTGTACATTCAGGACATGGCCAGGCTTTCCAATTCATAGAAACTTACGTAAAATACGCCTTCTAAGTTTTTAAAAACTGTGATGAATATTTTCGCTAGGTGTGGGAACAGATGCAAGTGGTGAAGGTAGTTCCAAATAAACTAAAGAAAACTCCATGATACATTTGTTCTTAGGTAGCCAAGACTCTCAGCCAACCCTGGCTCAGTTGACCCAATGGTAGAGGAAGCCACTTTGACCTTGTTAGTTCTCGTTAGGCCACTTTAATCGTGGGCTAAGGAAAGATTAAAAACACATAGATAATTTCAAAAGAAAACAATCTCACGGAGGGACTTAATTTAACTTGATCTTTCATCACATGTTATTGGAAATTTCATCTTCCTAGAACTTTGAATCACTATCATTTTACTTTTTCTGGTACAGGTGTCATTTTTTAATGAAACAATCCAAACTAGTAAATGGCAGAGACTTATAAAGGCCAAGAATAATTGATAACTTGTCTATATGTGACTAAAGAGTTGATAATATATTGCTCTTTATATCCTAACCTTAAAATATTTCATAAACGATCCCCAAATTACAAAGTATTTTGCTTATCAGTGGATAAAAAGTAAGAGAAGATGAAAATGAACAGAGAATATGATTGGAATTAAATGCCAAATTTCTTCTTCTTTCTTTCTATGTAGACATGCATACCATTCTGTTTCAACTCCCCCTGTTTACCCTGCTAAAAATGTCGCTGACTTGAAACTCCATGTGACGACTTCATCTCTTCAGAGTTCTGATGCAGTCATCATCCATCCTGGGGCCATGCTTGCTATGCTGGACCTCCTGGCCTCAGTTGGGTCAGTGACACAGCCAGAAGTAAGCTTGGATATGTTAATTCCCTCGCATGTGTAATGAACGGAAGCATGTTGATGTGGTTCCGTGAGCCAGCGGGTCTGGGGAAGAACGCAGTGTGGGACTGTTACGTATCACTTACTAAAGTAGGGAAAGGGAAAAATAGGATCTTTTCTGTTTGCGTCTTACCTTTTATGATGAATGGTAGATACGTATGTTTTAGAAAACAATTCATTTGTTACAAAAGTGACCAAGACAGTTATCTCTGGTGCTATAATAATTCTGTTTGTTGTAACTCCTGCTTAGCACTGGACATTGTTAATAAATAAGAGAGAAGAAAAATAAAAAGACAGAAGGAAAAATGACTAAAGATACTACACTGAGACTGTTTATTTGTTTTGACTTATAGCACTCCAAAGTTTGGGTCAATCTGAGTTTGAGTGGCTATTTTTATTAAATGTTTTGTGGACTTTAAGGTCTAAACACAGGGGTGTCTAGCCTGCACCTCGTGGGCTGCAAGCTATTTGAGGACTGTCTTTCATACTTGTGGTGTCCAATATCATGTAAAGTGTGCATGATACTTTTTCTTTTCTTTTGTGAGAGTTAGCGGTTTTTTTGGTTATGAGACAGAGTTTCACTTGGTCTCCCTTGTTAAAGTGCTATGGCATCATAGCTCACAGCAATTTCTAACTCTTGGGCTTAAGCCATTCTCTTGCCTCAGCCTCCCATGTAGCTGGGACTACAGGTGTCCACCAGAAGGCCCGGCTATTTTTAGAGGCGGGGGGTCTCCGTCTGGCTCAGGCTGGTTTCGAACCTGTGAGCTCTGGAGATCCAAGATCCACGTTGACCTCCCAGAGTGCTGGGATTACGGGTTTGGCTCACACTCAGCCTAGTGTTTGTGTTTTGAATGTGTGGCCCAGGGTGACTCTTACTTATCCAGTTTGTAGTTAAAAGGAAAAATTTGGACCCCCTAGGCCTTAAAATATCACAGATGTAAACAGTAGGACTTTCTTTATATTGTCTATCTACCTACCATGAAAAGTCTTTATACTCACTATTTTTATATAAGTAGAACTACTTTTAGTTATATAGCCATGTAAGGCATTGGACTTGGAAGAAAATAAGAGTTCAGCTGGGAATAGTTTTAGCAAAATTAAAATAGAAGCATTTTACCTCACCTATTCTGTAATTGTTGTCTCACTTTAAGTCAGTTACTTAATTTATCTGGATGTGTTTTGAAACACATAGAGACCTCATATTAAGATGTGTGGTTCACGTGAACCACACTAATAACGCCTGTGTGTCCTGAATTTCTTCAACTCTAGCATGCTCTGGACCTTCAACTTGCCGTGGCAAATATTTTACAATCCCTGGTGCACACAGAGAGGAGCCAGCAGGTCATGTGTGAAGCCGGCCTTCACGCGCGACTGCTGCAGCGGTGCAGTGCGGCGCTGGCTGACGAGGACCACGTCCTGCACCCACCCCTCCAGCGGACGTTCGAGCGCTTGGCCTCTCAGGCCCTGGAGCCCATGGTGCTGAGGTCAGTGACATCTCTTTTTCATTCTCAGTAGGCCATGATTCGTAAGATGAATTTCTAAGTCTTTATGATTCTTGCTTTAAGAGGCATCTATTCAGTTGTCTGTGGGCAAAACATAAGAGAAATGGATAAAATGCTCAAAATATAGCATTTAGAAACACATCTGGTTATTAGCAGTCATTTAAAGTTTCTGCCCATTCATTATTTCTTCCACTTGAATGTAGCCAACTCTCACTTTCTTTTAAAAATAGTCCAGGTGCAGTGGCTCATGTCTGTAAATCCATCATTTTGGGGAGACGAAGGTTGGGAGATCACTTGATCCACGAGTTCAAGACAAGCCTGGATAATAGAGTGAGACCATGCCCCTACACAAAAATAAGAAAAATTAGCTGGATGTGGTGGTACGCCCCTGTGGAGAGACTGAGGCAGGAGGAGACTGGGCATCCCTTATGCCCACAGCTATATGAGCTGTGATCATGCCACTCCACTCCAACCTAGGTGACAGAGCAAGACCCTGTCTTGAAAAAAGATAAAGTCATGTATAATAGTATGTGGCTTATATCTACTTTGTATTTAACAACTTTTTGCCTGTAAGAACTTTTTTAGAAATACCTCTAACTTTTTTACTTTGAAATATTCACAGATTCACAGTAAGTTGTAAAGATGGATCAGAGAGTTTCCTTGTCCCCTTCATCCAGTTTCCTCCATTGGTTATACCTTAGGTAACTATAGTACAGTGTCAAAGCCAAGAAGTTGATGTTGGTGTGAAGCATTTACGTCTGCATACACTTCTCAGTGTTGCATCACCTGTAGAGACTAATGTAACCACTTGTTAGTCAACATGTCACAAGATCTTCCTAGTGCCTCCCCTGGATTGTCATGCCCGCTCCCCTAACCCCCACCATTCCTAACCTTTAGGGACCACTGATCTATTCTCCGTCTCCATAGTTTGGTCATTTAGAAAATGATAACTAAAATGAAATCATGCAGTATGTGATCTTTTGAGATTCTTTTTTCACGTACTACAATGCAGAGATGCATACAAGTTGTTATAAGTATCAGTGTTTTTTTATTACTGAATAATTCCATAATATGCATGTACCACAGTTTGTGACTCATTCAAGAAATATATACATATAATACATACATATTTCTTTTAAAATAACCTTCTTAATACAAGGGAAATAGTACTGTATGTTTTAGTAATGAAATTTGTCTATTACTATGTTAAAACAATTTTTTTTATATTTTCCTTGATATTACCTTGCCAAATACACTTAATACGTAAATAAATCATCTTGTTTCTCTTTAAAAAAATGCACTCATACATGTTATCACTTTGGGAATATAAGCAGATCTCTTTATTAGGTTGTATTTTTTTCTGCTGTTGAAGTTTTATAAATCTAGGTGGCGCCTGTTGCTCAAAGGAGTAGGGCGCTGGCCCCATATGTCGGAGGTGGTGGGTTCAAACCCAGCCCCCGCCAAAAAAAAAAGTTTTATAAATCTTCTAGGAACTTTTCTTAAAAATGATTGAAATTAAACTGACTCCACATTGATGATAGATTAAGAAAAACTTACACAGTAAACATTTGTTAAACTATGTCATGTCAGGAGCATAGAAGCTTGAATGAAATGAAGATGAATAAGACAGTCCTGTTACTTCATCCTATCGTAGGATTTATTCATAGTCCTAAAGCTTTGAAAACAGCATTTAGATTTTCCCCTGGTCCTTTTTGGAATTCTGCTATTTGAATAGTAGAGAAACAGAGAAACTTTCTCATAGCTAATATTAATATTTTACCAAATAAATTATATCACATAGTTAAACAGATTAAACAATAAGAAATCAACTATTTGATTATGCTCAGTTATTGAATGAATTCACAGAAAGGTCAAATGATAGATGGTATAAGTATATTGCTACTTACAAATCATAGATTATAAGTTAATTGTAATTTCTACATGACAAACTAGCAAAGAGTATTTGGTTTTTAAACCTCATTTTCTTTTTCCGGGCTGGAGGGAATTGAAAATTCAGAGGAAAACTTTTTTTAAAAAAACAGAATGTCATAAATGACAGGAAATGGAAGAGTCATAGTCTCAAAAAATATATAGCTTAGTAAGAAATAGTCTGATAAGCTGCAAATTAAAATATTACTTAAGTTCTGTAACAGCAGTGTTGTGGAGTTTACATAGGAGCAGCTTACCCAGACTTTTGGGGAAGGTAGGTCATCGCAGCCTTCCTGGAAGAAATGACAGTTGAGAAAGTTTGGAAGAGCGTGAATTGGATGAAAACGTGGAGGAAGAATATTCTCAGCAATAAGAAAGACAAATATCAAACATAATCGTCCAGAGTACAGAAGGAGTTTACAGTATTCTTAATGATTCAGAAATTAATTATGTCTTAAATGTGTGCTTGAGGAAAAATGAAGGTGGAGAATAAAGTAGAAATCTCCTGGTGACAGTGTATGCTGGCCGTGGTGGAGTTTGGGTCTCCACCTTCTCCCGTGTGACAGTGTCTGCTGGCC
>NW_003852434.1:5196659-5197015 GCF_000181295.1 Otolemur garnettii
CAGTGTCTGCTGGCCGTGGTGGGGAGTCTGGGTCTCCACCTTCTCCCGTGTGACAGTGTCTGCTGGCCGTGGTGGGGAGTCTTGGTCTCCACCTTCTCACCTCTGGGAAGTAGAAAGCCATTGGAGAGTCGTAGGCAATAGAATGACATTGAAAGGATTTTAATTTTGATAGGTACTGACTATAGGGGAGAATGAATTTAGTTTGAGCGAGATGGTAGTCACAAGAGGTAATTAAGCCTCTGTTTCAGGAATAGTAAAATAGTATGGTCTGGATGGTACCAGCAAGAATGGAGAGAATATAGCAAGATTTGATATTTTTAGGAAGTAGAATCAGCAGGATTTTCTGATTTTACTCA
>NW_003852434.1:5197066-5202832 GCF_000181295.1 Otolemur garnettii
TGTGATAAGTTTTTTTTTAGCCATATTCAGGTTAGGATACTTCTTATTAATTTCTGAGGGAGTGAGTATTGAAAAATGTTATAGATATGTATGTATATCGTGATTGAATGTAAAATTAACATTATATATTCTATATTAAGTCTACATTTCTTTTGTATTTTAATTGGTCCATTATGTAATATTCTTAATCCAGGAATAATTTTGTTTTGTGTCTTCATTAGGGAGTTTCTGCGTTTGGCAAGTCCTTTAAATTGTGGTGCCTGGGACAAAAAGCTACTAAAACAATATAGGGTCCACAAACCGAGTTCATTGAGTTATGAGCCAGAGATGAGAAGTAAGTTGACCTTTGAAATTCCTGTTTTTGGCTTAGTTTTTAAATGAAAATCATGTGGTTATGAGTGTTATTTCAAAACGATTGTGAAGGAAAGGGAAGAGCTGTGTTTGTTACTTAAATGGAGATACACAAGATCGGCGGGATTAACTGAAGAAGGGTGCAGTTGGGGCAGAAAGGGAATTGTTGATGACGTAAGGATCCAGGAGATGAGATCTAAGGGCAGAATAGCCCTTGGCTTGGAACAGGCATACGTCTTCTCAGAGGGTTCGTACTTTCTTTGCCTTTCTCATGAAGCCCTTGCTGCGTGGACTAAAGAGTGATTGATTAGATTGTTATTGGCAGGCTGTGTATCTGCAGGGCAGCTGCTGCAGGAGGACATTGAAAATAGGAAGTTTAAAATGCTGATAGGAGGAGTTGAAGTTAGACTACAAGGAGTGTAGGCCAGTCAGGGAATGAAGTGAAGTCAAGTGGCTAGCGATAGGCTGAGAGCAAAGGGATAGGACGTAGGTCTGCGGAATAATGGCTGGACCACAACGCAGGTGTAATGATGAAAAGGAATGAGGAGCTGGCAGGAAAACGGTGGGATAATGGCAATCAAGGCTGAAGGAGTGGAACAAGCCGAGGAATGCCGTGTCCAAATTGTGACTCTGGAACGAAGCAGGCATGAAACTTGAAGGAAAGGTGATCTTAGAACTGGAAGGGAGGTGTGAGGTGGGCTGTTGGAGTGCGCTCTGATGTCCCCGAGTACACAGGCGAGAGCCAACGTAGAGAGGTCTGAGAAGCAGCTGAGGACCTGCGAGAGGGCAGAAGTGGTCGACTCACAGAGACCTGGTAGCATTGCAGAAGAGGAGCCTTCTGGGAGAAGACTTTCATTAGGCTGATGGACAGGTAGTCTGGGGAGTTAGCAGAAGGCAGACACTGCCTGCCCATCTGTCACAGCCCTAGGGAGAAGCTGCAGGCTCCATCCACTCAGAGCCGTGGGGAAAGAGTTCTCAGGAGAGATGTCGGTTGCACTGGATTTCCTCCCATGTTAATTCTGTGCTTCTGATGGATTTTTTAATTCTTTTTGTGTCATTGTTAGCCATCCTGAAAAGGTATTTTTGTTCTGATGGATTAAGCTGAGCATTACTAGTGCAGTGGGCAAGAATTAAGTAGAAGAGCCACTTCAGAAGGAGGTAGAGCTTGATCACCTAGGTCAACCCCTTTATTTTTTAGGTGAAAATTCTGAAAGTCAGATTAAACAACCTTCAACCATTATTTTAGTCTTAATTTTTCCTTGTATGAATTATCACCAGTGATTAGGAAATAATGTATTATGGAAACTTGAGTTCCAACTTTTGAATTCTCACCCAGTTTTATTGGAAAATAGCAAGTTATTGGACCGTTTCATATCAATAAATATACATCTCATGGGAATATTTATTGTTATTTTTGTATCTTATTTAGTTACTTAGAGTGGAGTTGTGATTTCCTTTGCTAAGAGTAGAAACAAAAGCAGCTCCTTTTCCTGAGAGAATATTGAGTTTTTTTAATGATTCCCTAAATGTCCACGTTTGAGAGGAAAGTAATTGTATGGTCTCGGGTAGTTTATCTTGAGAGGGAGAATTTTTCTCTGTTACATTTGCAATATATTCCTGAAAAGATAGGACATTTTGTTTAGAATTTGCCTTTTTATTCTTGAAATTATTATTTGCATACATTCGGGAATCTTTAAATTCGAGTACTTTTGTGATCACATATTTAATTCTATTCGTTACAAGGAAAGAATTAAAAATGGCAAGAAAAAGAGGGAAGCAAAGATGGCCTCCTTCCCTTCATTTTAATGCTTTCAGAATATTTTGCTTTTCTCTCGGAGAAATAATAAAAAATAACTTTGTGAAATACAAGTACAACCTGATTTCTAAACCACCCGCTGAGATTTGTAATTACACTACATTGTAACGGTGGCTTGTATCACGATGCTTGGTGGTTATCATTCTTATCTGTGTTCTGTAGTTGCCAACATTGTGCAGTGTGCCTGTTACTTTCTTTAGTATGAAGTAAGAAAGGAAACATAAGATATTTTCATGTTTTAAAATAAAAAGTACCCTAAAACTATACAGTGATCTTGGTAGTTCAAAAGAAAAATACTGTAGTTCATTGAAACTGAAGAGTGATATGTAAAAATAAATCAGCCTTGTAAGGTTGTTCCTAAATTCCACATGATTATTTGTCATAAGATTTTTTTTAACTTACAGGCAGTATGATCACGTCTCTTGAAGGTCTGGGGACTGATAATGTTTTTAGCTTACATGAAGATAATCACTACCGGATAAGCAAGAGCCTTGTAAAGTCTGCTGAAGGAAGTACTGTACCCCTGACCAGGGTGAAGTGTCTTGTCTCCATGACAACCCCACATGACATCAGACTGCATGGGTCATCAGTTACTCCAGCTTTTGTTGAATTTGACACATCCCTAGAAGGGTTTGGGTAAGGATTTGCAAGGTAGCCAAGCTTTATTATGTTATTTTATGCCTTGTACTTCCCTTTCCAAATAGCTCTTTGGTTTTAAATCTATTAGATTATAGTATTTTATGCCACACTAGATATTTTTAAATGAGTTACGTGAGCATGCTATTTTAAGATTTCTTCATTTAAGTTATTCCTTATAATAAATAAATTGATAAGATAGTGGAGTTTGCAGTCTAAGTCTCGTGGCCTTTTGTTAGCTAAGTTCTTGTGAACTTTATTTATTTATTTATTTATTTATTTATTTTTGGGAAAGTTTTATTCAGACATAACCATACTCAACCATCTGTACATACATTTTCTGTGGCTGCTTTTGTGCCACAGTGGCAGAGTTGAGCATTTATGACAGACTGACCAGTTCGCAAAGCACAAAGTATTTATGATCTGGTCCTTACCAGAAAAAGATTTGCCAACCCTTTGTATAATTAAGTATAAACATATAGCTAGTATATAAATTCATATTAGATTAAAAACTTTTTGACTGGGTTTTAATCATCATTTTTTCCTGAGATTATCTAGCAGAGTACCTTATGCATGGTAAGCATATTCACTGAGTGTCACTTCAGATGAGTAAATTATTTTAAGTGACAGACAAGGCAATAGTACCAGAAACAGCAACAAAGAATCTATAAGTGAGAAGTTCAACAGCCTTGACCTTGACACAGTTAGAGCGCTAACAGATAATTTCTATCTGTACTACTTGTTTATGGGATTCTTAGATGTTGATTTAAACCTTTGAATTGTATTTTAAGAATATTGCCAAGAATCATTATTGAACAGTAGTTTAAGACACTTCGGAGAATAATCAAAACTAATGAGAACAGTGGTAACAGGAGGAAGTGACTGAGGGGCGTGGGAGAATTTTCCTGTGGTGATGAAATCATTCTGATGCCTTGATGGGGTTTGTGCATCAGTGCATTTTGTCATATGCAAATTATACCTTAATTTTTAAAAAAATTGAAATTAAAATGATACTATTGGACATGTGTAAAGCATATCTTCCAATGCTTTTTCATAGTTAAAAGGAGAAGGTAGATGTGAATCTTACTAAATGTAGAATATAAACGTCTTAACACAACTAAGAAAATGACGTGAAGGCTGTGTTAACCAGTTGGATGAAAGTATTTCAAATTGTATATAGAAGCAACCCACTGTACCCCGTGATAGTATTAATGTACACAGCTATGACTTAATAAAAAAATCAAAAAAAAAAAAAAAAAGGAGAGAAGAGCTTTGCTAGGTATCCAGAGTTATTCCAGGATCTTTTTATTCTAGTTGCCATTAAATTCTGGGACTTAATTTCGCTGTGATAAGTACATATTGTTAAGACATAGTTGCTGTCTAATATATATGTTGTCTTTTCTTAATAGCTGCCTGTTTCTGCCCAGCTTGGCCCCTCATAATGCTCCCACAAATAATGCTGCCACCACGGGTCTTACTGATGGTGCTGTGGTCAGCGGCATTGGTTCTGGTAAATATCATTTTCCTTTTGCTTAAGAGGTTTTTTTTTTCTCAGTGGATTATTTTTTATTTAGAGTT
Organism: Otolemur garnettii; assembly: GCF_000181295.1. NCBI lineage: Eukaryota > Metazoa > Chordata > Mammalia > Primates > Galagidae > Otolemur > Otolemur garnettii. The sequence continues at coordinate 5,201,448 of NW_003852434.1, forward strand.
CATATGCTTTGTTGGCCTCTTTTTTAAAATATAAATATGTCAGCACAAGCCCTTTCGTTGTTATTTTTCTATTTTTACTTTAGGTGAAAGATTCTTCCCACCTCCGTCTGGCTTAAGCTACTCCAGCTGGTTTTGTATTGAACATTTTAGTTCTCCTCCCAATAACCACCCTGTCAGACTCCTTACCATTGTGCGCCGAGCAAATTCTTCTGAGCAGCATTATGTGTGCCTTGCCGTAGTCTTGTCTGCAAAAGACCGATCTCTGATTGTTTCCACGAAAGAGGAACTACTCCAAAATTATGGTCAGTATTTGCTTTTCCTATTTTCATTTCTTGATGCTAGAAGTATTAAAACTTTAATAGTTATATTTAAAGTTTAACTGATAGTTCTTTTTAAAATTATAGCATAAAATAGTTTATATGAAATCTTGAATTTTGTACACCAGTGAATTTTAAGGCACTGTTGGAGAGACTAAAAAAACAGTGAAGAGAGTGCCAAGTAAGGACTCATCTCTACTTGCCAAGAAATCACAGCTTTTGCTAGGAAAGCAGGTTGCTTGTTTGATATATTTTGGTAAGGATTATCATTGGCTGTGAATTCTGCTTAACTAATTAATATTCATTGAGCACCTGCCTACCATATGCGCCACACTGTGCTAGACACAATAACAGTTTCAGTCACTAAACCTTGGAGACTCATTGCATACCACTTCATAACCCTGATTCCCCTGTCTCCTCCAACATGGTATATGTAACCTTATCTTGCTCTATCTTCAAACTGAAGACGTTCGTGAAGATCTTTCTAAATGAAATCAATAACAAAAAGTATAAGTCACAATTAACTCACTTTTCTTTGCTCTGAATGTATGCATTTGTCTGTTAATTGTACTTTTTTTTGAATTGTCATCTGATTTTCTTTTAACTAAATAATATCACACCAGCTTTTTTGTTGTTTTGCTCTTTCTCCGACTTCACTTTTGCAATAGTTTTTTCTCGTTCATCTTTCCCTGAAAACAAGTATTCTCCTTGCCACCTTTGGTCTTTGTACTCAACTTGGCTTTTCATGGAGAAAGAATCATCACCTTGTGTTCCTTTAGTTTTTTTTATCCTAGGAAAAAAAATTTGCGTTTGTCCATGTCCTGACTTTTGTCCTCATATTCCCAACTACATATTTGACTTCTCCATATGAATAGTCTCCCTATAAACATCAGATTTTAGTGTTTCTTCTTTATAACAGTTCTTCTCCTTCTATTTCCCGTCTTGGTAAAGGACTACCAGTTAGCTCAGCTAGAAATCTTCAGTAAAGCTTGCAAATACCACCTTTCCCACTGACTCGTTGTATTATGCCTCCTTAATTTTTCTTCTTTTTTTTTTTTTTTTTTTTTG
>NW_003852434.1:5203007-5205108 GCF_000181295.1 Otolemur garnettii
AGATTCAAACCCACCAGCCTTGGTGTATGTGGCTGGTACTGTACACTGTGCTACAGTTGCTGAGCCTCCTTAATTTTTCTTGAATCTTCCCTTTCTCCATCTGCCCACTTCCACACCCCATGTTTAATAGTCTTTATCTCTCGTCTGGGCTTGATAGATTTTAATTTTTTATTTTATGTTTATCTGACTATTCTACTAGAACTAAAAGCTTTCCACAAATAAGATTATTATCTTTTGTGGTCGAAGCAGCCCTGCCACCTAAAACCGTGTCCGCAGTGCTTTATCCATCTAGATGTTATTTAAACTTATAAATGCACAAATGAAAAGAAATAAATGACTGAGAAGGAAACAATGAGAAAAGTGAATAATAATGGAGAACTTGAAGACAGTCTAGAATTTAATGGAAAAGTTAAGGAGTGGATCCAGAGATAAGTCTGTAAACTGGGAAAATCTTTACTAGCTATACATCATTTCTATCAAATGTAATTTGCAAGTCTGCTATACTCCACATAATGCTTAGAAATGATAGTAACATATATTATACATGTACTTTAGTCCTGCTGTGAGTCATCCTTTCAAAACCTAGACCCCATTAGGATGCCTAAGAAATTAAAGTTCTCATAAACCAATTGGTTCACTAACATATCCTGACACACCACACAGTTCTGGAAATGTCTTAGTTTAAACCTAAGTCAGAAAGTGAAACTTTTGGGGTGGGGCATGATGGCTCACGCCTGTAATCCTGGCACTCAGGGAGGCCTATGCCAGTGGATTGCAGAGCTCAGGAGTTTGAGACCAGCCTGAGCAAGAGTAAACACCTGTCTCTAAAAATAGCTGGGTGTTGTAGCGGGTGTCTGAAGTCCCAGCTACTCAGGCTGAGGCAAGAGGATTGCTTGAGCCCAAGAGTTTGAGGTTGGTATGAGCTATGATGCCACGTGCCACGGCACTCTACCCAAGGCGTCAATAATCTCAATATCATTGAGATTCTGCCTAAAAAACAAATAAAAAAGGAAAGGAAAGAAAGTGAAACTCTCATAAAATTTTCAAGAAGTAATATCTTCTTTAATACTCAAGAAGATTTATAGTCTATTAACCAAGGAAGCGAGAGGGAGAAGTTGCTTCCCCCATACATTTATCTTTATGTTAGCACCCCTCCGTCCACAGTCCACAGCACTAAGCCTTCCCAGCTGTTTGACCCTGGGTTTAGTCAGTTCTGTTTCTATGTTAAGTTGTCTTGTGGATAAGATTGTGACTGTGCAGTAGTGTTGCCCCCCAGCCATGTTCATCTGCCCGCGATCCAAGAGGAAACCAATATTCAGAAAGAGGCAGCAGGTTCCAGCACAGAAGAGGTTTATTCCACAGGGCACCCAGGGGAGACAGGAGAAATCTCTCAAATCCACCTTCTCGAGAATTGAGGGAACAGAGTTTTTAAAGATAGTTGGTTGGGCAGAGGATTAGGCAATCAGGGTCTGCTAGCTGGCTGGTTGCGGGGTGGAATCTACAGTCCTTTCATGTGGGCCGCTGTCTGGGTGGGTCAGCCAAATCACTGGAATGCAGGACCTGGAAGATATTTCAAAAACGACAGGTGATGTTATTTATGGAGAAAAGTTGAGAATGTTTACAATTACCAGCTGTCTTTTAGAGAAACCAACAAGAAGACAGTGACTATGACCAAGCAGATGAAGGGACAATGACTGATCATTATTGTTATTTGAGCCTTCACAGAGTTTGGGGGGCCTTTACTCTAGTTCTCACCTTACACCCCTTCATCAATTTGTGAGGGTGGTTTCAACAGTCTTATCAGCAGTTAATGACAGTTGTATTGTCATTCTTGGCGTTTAAGTATATGCAAATATTTTAAGATTCTAAAAATAAAAGTTACTATTTTATTTGCATTCCCTTCTTCATATAATTTAAACTTTATTGTCAGTATACTTACTTGTATGTACTTGGACTAGAAAATAATGGGTCTGCTCTAAGTAATACAGATTATCTCTTTCTTGATTTTTTTTTTTTTTTTGAGACAGAATCTTACTTTGTTACCCTCAGTAGAGTGCTGTGGTGTCATAGTTCACAGCAACCTCAAACTCCAGGGCTCAAG
>NW_003852434.1:5205206-5210353 GCF_000181295.1 Otolemur garnettii
GGTCTCACTCTTGCTCAGGTTGGTCTGAAACTCCTGAGCTCAGGCATTCCACCTGTCTCAGCCTCCCAGAGGGCTGGGATTACAGGCGTTAGCCTCCGTGCCTGGCCTGTCTTGATTTTTTTTTTTAAATGAGTCTTTAACATCTCTAGCTTTCCATTGCTGTCTTCCCCCCTTTTAAATACTTAGAAGAGAAACATAAATTTTTAATTAGCTTAACATTTAAATCAAATTACTGTGGACCCATACTCTTTGCTTGATCTGATAACGTACTAGATAACAGAGAGAAGCCGGATTTGTGTCAGGAAGTGATTGTAGAATGTTAGCAAATCAGAGAGTATACTTTTCTCCATTTTCCACTCCTCCAAACCCTTGGCATGTACCACTTCATTCTTCATTTCGATGACTTTGACTATTTTTGATCACTTGTAAAGATGAACCATGCAGTATAGAACATGCTTAGGATTTGTCCAGGTGGTAATATGGCAGAATTTCCTTCTTTTTGAGGCCAACTAGTAATCTATTGTATGCTTTTTCTTCATTTATTCATCCATCCATATGAATGCTTATACTGCTTCAGAATCCTGATTTCAATTCTTTTGCATAAATAACCAGAAGTGATGTGGCTGGATCATATCTCGGCTCTAGTTTCAATGTTGCACCTCCGTCCTGTTTCCCATAGCAGCTGTGCCACTTTGTGTCCCACCACCAGTGCATGAGGGCTCTAGTTTCTCTGCATTCTCAACAACTGTTGCTGTTTTTTTTTTCTCTCTCTCTCTTTTTAACATACTAACCCATCTGGTGATGCTGTAGTTTTGGACTGCCTTTCCGTGATGATTAGGGGTGCCGAGCACCTTCTCACGGACCAGTCCACGGTTTGGATACCTTCTTTGGAAAAATGTCTATTCAGATCCTTAGCCCATTTTTTTTTTAATTGGATTATTAGTTCCTCCATGGTTGAATTGTAGTAGTTCCTTATATATATTTGAAATTTGCCCCTTTTCATGGTTTTTGGTATTTTCTCCCTTTCCACAGGCTGCCTTTTTGCTCTGTTGCTTCTTGGCTGTTTCCTTGGCTGTGCAAAAACTTCTCAGTTTGATGTAGTCCCACTCATCTATTTTTGGTTTTGGTGTTGACTAATCTCTTTTTATTGCTTATCACAGCTGTATTTTATTGTCTGTTTTGTTTTATTTATTCTTTATCAGCTATTGTAACTTTATTTGATTATAACTCTACATCTCTTGAGCAAAACAAAGCAAAAATACCTCTTAGGTTTTACTGCTTACTCCAGACAGTTTATTATATGAATAGTGTACTTCTTAGGTTTTACTGCTTACTCTTAGGTTTTACTGCTTACTCCAGACAGTTTATTATATGAATAGTGTACTTCATTTGCATTGTCATTTCATTTGTTATAGTGCAAAGTCAAAACACGCTGATCTAGATATGAATAATTCTTAGAATAGGGATGGTATTGGAAAAGGTTTTTTACATTTCCTCCCCCTTTGTTTTAGTTGATGATTTTAGTGAAGAGTCCTCGTTCTATGAGATTCTCCCATGCTGTGCTCGCTTTCGATGTGGAGACCTCATAGTTGAGGGACAGTGGCATCATCTGGTTCTGGTGATGAGCAAAGGCATGTTGAAAAACAGCACTGCAGCCCTGTATATTGATGGACAGCTTGTTAACACTGTCAAGGTAAGTATGCACATCTGGAAATCGCCCTACTTGACGAGAGTTTAGGGTACCTGTGCATGTATTCTGCAGGTGTATTTTTTAAGGTTACCATCTTAATTTTAAGTTGACCTTCAACATAACTGAATAACATGTTAGAATCATGTGGCTAATTCTTGTCACTTTATTAAGGAAGAAAATAAATGAGGGGTTACAGGTGATAAGGAAGTTACTGAATGTGTCAGAACTTAACCAGATTGCTAAGTGCTTTTCCATAGTAGAGAAACCAGTTGAGGCTGGGCATAGTGAGTTGCACCTGTAATCCCAATGGTTTGGGAAGCCAAGGTGGAGGATCACTTTATGCCAGGAGTTTACAGCCAGACTGGGCAATGTAGCAAAATCTTGTCTCTGCAAAAAAAAGTTTTAAAAAAATTACCTAAGTGCCTATAGTCTAAGCTACTTGGGAGGCTGAGGCAAGAAGATCTTTTACCACAAGAGTTCGAGGTAGTAGTGAACCATGGTCATACCACTGTACTCTACCCTGTCTCTTAAAAAATATATTAAAAAGAAAATATATAAAAAGCAGTTAAGGAATTGCTAAATAACTGTGAACACACGGTTTTATTGCTTCATTGTTACTTAATTTCTTACAGAAAATTCCATATTTCTTCAGAGCCAGAATTGTTTTTTTTCTTTGTTTTCATATCTCCCAGATTATTCCCTTATATTACAGACCTTCAGTTTTTTGTTTGTTAAATAAATGAGTATATAAATATCACTCTAGGTATCTATACAATGGTATTCAGAAGATAGAGAAGAGAGTTGAAGTAACCAATAAAGAAAGGTGCAGTTCCATTTTCTGAATCAGGAAGAATGCTGCTAATAATTTTCCATACAACTCAGTGAGCAAACTCTTAAATTTCTTTAAGTTCTAAAAGATCCTATCTATTTTAGAATGATAGTACTTGAAACCAGTAACAAAGGGAAACTACCATTTTGTGTGAATTAAAGTTTTAAAAGTACTGAAAGCAGCATCTTCTTTTAACATCTTCCCTTCCTTAATGATAATGGTATTTTATTATGACACCATGTTTCTGTATTATAAACCCTAAAATGTTCCTTTAGGGAATTGTCATTAATTGCTTATATACATGATTCCATTTGAAATGGGCTTGTTGATTGTGTAGCAGATTGCTCCTTGTGTGTGTGTAAAAGTAAAAATATCAACTTCTAGAATTTAGGGATAGGAAATTTATTATTAAATATATTTACATCATTGTGACCTTGAGTAGTGACAGTACTGTGAAGTCAACTTTAGTTCACATGTTGGTCTTCATATTTATACTATTAACATCACCAAGAATTGTTTGTTAATATATAGAATGGTAGATGAAATATAGAGGCGAGATGCTGTTATAATAGAATAATCAGTGGAAATGTCCCAGTAAGTAGTAAAATCTGCCTTAGTGATGAAAGCTGCCTCTGCAAGAAAAAGCAACTTAATAACCTTATCTCTTATACTCTGCCAAATTATACCATTTATTATAAGTGAATTGAATGATAACTTAGGCACCCATCAATAAACAGTAGTTTTAATTTCAGATCTGAAAGTGTCAATCAATAGTGGTTAGTACTTTAGATTAAGGGTAATCTATATTAGTATAAATGGCAGTGCATCCATAAACTATTTTTTTTAATATTCTTCTAGTATTTTATGTCTATAAAACACTCTCCTCAGTAATTTTAGTTAGTAGATTCACACTGAAGGTAACAGCTAACTTTAAGACTACTTGAATCCCAGGATGGAAATCTCCTTTTATATCAACAGTAGAATTTTAGAGAAGCATATTAATTTGATGCAAACCACCCAGTGACAATATCCCTTTGTTTGATTGTTGCCATTTCTGGCATTAAAGAGTCAGAGTTAGAGAGCTGAATAACAAATCTTCAGCTGCCGTGTTAGATGCGCAGTTTCAGATCCCTGAGTCTTGCCCTGCCCTTACTTTCCTTCACCCCAGATGTTTTGGTACATTTGGAAGGTTGTGTAGCTTTGGGATTATGAAATAGACACAGTGGAAGGTTTTGGCTTGTTTCGTTTTGGGGTTTTTTGGTGAAAGTGTTTCTTCACGCCTTACACGTTTGCTTTTGTCCTGCAGCTTCATTATGTTCACAGCACTTCTGGAGGTTCAAGCTCTGCAAATCCCCCAGTGGTGAGCACAGTCTACGCCTACGTTGGTACTCCACCTGCCCAGCGCCAAATTGCTTCATTAGTTTGGCGCCTGGGACCCACTCACTTTCTGGAAGAAGTTTTGCCTCCTTCAAATGTTACCACCATTTTTGAACTCGGACCAAATTATGTTGGAAGTTTTCAGGCTGTGTGTATGCCATGTAAGTAGCTTGTTCTTAGTTCTCATAGTTTATGAAACAACTCCTGCGGTGTTACACACGTGCGTGTATAAAGTTGTTTGTGTTTTTGTCTAGGAAAAGGGCCTTCTCCACTTTTCTTCAGCCCAATCCTTGTGACCACTCCTCTCTATGTAAAATACTCTCCTCTACTGATCACACTGTACTGTCCTGATTCTTAGTCTTTCTTCTTCATCACTGATTACCCAGTGTCCCTTACGGGCTCCTCAGTGCAAGTGTGTACTCTTACGAGTCTAATCTCAACCCTGTTCTCGTTCTGTAATTTCTCTTAGTCCATGATGCAAATTAAAGTGTAGCTATTCTTGTTAGAGGAAGAACAGAAGGTTCAGTAAACACATGTGTATTACCTCTAGATGAGACCCACTGACAACAGCTTTCCTCCTCTCTTTACTTGTACATTCCACTTTCTGTTATCCTTTCTCCCCCTAAAACATTTAGAATCAACGGTACTGCTGTTAAGCTGCCAGCTCCTTTGTAGTGTCCCTTCCACATGGTGTCTTTCATTCCCTTGTTCTGATTCTGCTGTGGGTCTCAGATGGATTAGGAGGAGTATGGTAAATGGTCATAATCCTGTAACTTTTCTCCATATTCTTGATTTAGATACTACTAATAACAAGCTAACACTTCTTGAACACTTACTATGTGCCTAGTAAGTTAATTAGAAAGACAATTGCTTTGAGCCTTCCAAGTGTATGTATTCCTCTCAAAACACTATAAATTAGGTTCTGTCATCATAGTCCCCATTTCATAGAGAAGCACAAAAATGTGTAAGTCAGACACCTTTGAGTGATAAAGCAATATTCAAACGTGGGTCATTTAGCTTCAAAACTTACGCCGTTAACACTCTGTTGCACTGTCCAGGATACTAGGCAGGCATGCGGGAGGGCTTCTGTCAGGGAGGGGCCTTGGTACTGCAGAGTTCGTGGACATTTCATTCATTTTTGTTCCCTTTCTCCTTTGAGTATGGGGGGGTTGTGATTTGTCAGGCAACAGCTGAAATACTTTACTTTTACTTTGTGCTTTATGTTGAGTATATTTTAAGAGTAAACTTAGA
>NW_003852434.1:5211487-5213811 GCF_000181295.1 Otolemur garnettii
TAATAATTAAACTTTAGAAAACTAAAGAAAAATTTGCTGTTTTTAAACCTATAGCTCAACAACTCATGTGGATGACCTACTATGTGTCAGGTGCCAGCTGGGTCAGGGCATAGCTATGGCTAAAGAGAAAATCCCTGCCTTTGTTTCTTACATTCTAATGGAAGAGAAAGATTGATAATAACTAAGCAAATAACCTAATTATAAAGTAGAAGGTGATCAGTGCTATTCAGGAAAATAAAACAGGAAAGTGGGAAAAGAGAGAAGCTTCAAGTTTTAAATATGACAGTCAGAGGAGGCCTCACTGAAAGGGTAAATTTTGAGCAAAGTCTTGGTAGGGATGAAACATCAAGCCACAGCAGTACACATGTGGACATGAGGGTGTTTTGTCTTTTAGGAGCATAAATGCAAACCCCTGAGAACAGCACTGCACATAGCCGCCTGCACAGAGGCAGGTGTGGGAAGAGTGAGATGAGAGAAAGCCGGCTTAGCAGAGCTCCCGGCGCCAGACTGTGCAGGCTTTATAGACACGGGCTTCTTAGACTAAGTGAGATGAAAGGCTTTATGGAGTTGCAGACCTAGGAGGGAAATGTCGTAACTTCCATTTTAACCAGGGTCACTGTGCCTTCTATGGAGAAGATGGAAGAGAAACGAAGTTAGAAGCAGGGAGACCAGTCATGAGGCCAATGTAATAAATAATTCCTGTAAGAGACTAGGGTGGCCCTATCTGGGGTGACAGCAGTTGTAGTGGTTTTGAAGGTAAGGTAGCACTACTAGTTTTTGGTGGTGGAATGTGGATGGGTGTGGAATGTGAGGGTCAGGGGTATCTCTAAGGTTTTTATTTTAAACAGTCAGGAAAATGGAGTCACCTTTTCTGATTTGGAGAAAACTAGAAAATGAATAGATTTGGGGGGAATGTTGAAAATTCTGTCTTAGAAAAGTTCAACACGTGTTAGATTAAACATCTTAGTAGCAGAATCAAGTTCATTCATTAGAAATATGAATCTGGACTTCAGGGGAGAAGTTTGAATGCTGTGGATGTTGACATGTGGTATTTGAAGCCACAAGACTGTGTGTATCCACCGAAGCATAGCCATAGATGGAGAGCTTTGAGGGCTGAAACCAGGACACTCCAGTGGCGGAGAGTGGGGAGATAAAGAAAAGTCAGAAAAGAAGTCTGAGGCTCGGCGTCCGTAGCTTAAGCAGCTAAGCCACCAGCCACATACACCAGAACTGGCAAATTCGAATCCAGCCTGGGCCTGCCCAACAACAATGACAACTACAACCAAAAAATAGCCACTTGTTGTGACAGGCGCCTGTAGTCCCAGCTACTCGGGAGACTGAGGCAAGAGAATCGCTTAAGCCCAAGAATTGGAGGTTGCTGTGAGCTGTGACACCACAGCACTCTACTCAGGGGGGCAGCTTGAGGCTCTGTCTCAAAAAAAAAAAAAAAAAAAAGAAAAGAAAAGACTGCTAAAAAAAAAAAAAAAAAAGAAAAGAAAAGACTGAGAAGTAGTAGTCTACAAAAAAAGGAGGAAACTTAGGTGTGTGTGGTATTGTAGAAATCAGTGGTTCATGGTGGCAAATGTGTTCAGCCATCAAGTAAGATGAGGAGTGAGGGCTAACCACAGGTTTAGCAAGGTAAACCCTCATCTTTAAGCTTGAAAAGCCATTTTGTCTGGTTACTGGCGGCAAAGCCCAACGGGAAGGAAATCAAGAGACTTGGAACAGTAACTATTGCCAACTCTTGTGCAGAGTTTTGTCTGTATACATACACACACATGAGCTCTGAGGAGCATAAACTGTACCCAAATTAAATACCACAGTGAATAATAGAAGTAAGGCCCTAGGATTAACTTTGCTTTGAAAACAGATCCTGTGTGTATGTTTAAAATTTAACATCCCTTTGTGTAGGTATGTTTTATCTGTAGAACTCTTACACACGTATACTTTATAGCATCACTAATCAGGAATATTGGTAACAGCCTTTAAACCACACAGAACTTCATCCAGAAAAACCCTTGACACTGTGTCCTAGGATCTCCTTGACATCTGTGTCTCAGTAGATTGTATTTTACTTACTTTTTGTTATTCTGATCAGGGAGGAGGAAAAATGTGTCGCCAGTGATGTGTTTGGTTTCTTTCCCAGTTGAAGCCTGGAGACTGTTCTTCTTTAGTTACATTATTTCCTTTCTTGTTCTTCAGTTAGGCATTTCCTCCCATGAGAATGCCACTCCTGTGAAGTTGATACACAACTCCGCAGGACACCTTAACGGGCCTGCCCGGACAGTCGGGGCTGCCCTCATCGGATACTTGGGTGAGTCACC
>NW_003852434.1:5214598-5219372 GCF_000181295.1 Otolemur garnettii
ATCCAATCAAGTCACCCCAAAAGTTCAGAGACAAAGATTATGCCTTTTAATGTGTAAATCAGTAGATAATATTAGTTTCTTTTTAGATTAACAAAAAATGTTGTGTTGGTCAGAATCTTATGTGTCATCAGCCCTTGGGAATTTTAATTTTCCCAGTGATGGGCACACGCCCTTGTTTTCTTTGTTTTATAATATTGCATTAATACAACAGTTTTCTTTACTCTAAAGCACATAACAGTTTTCTTTTGTTCAAGAAATATTTACCGAGTACTGCTTTATGTCCTTTTCTGTGGTACAGTGGCAAGAGCAGTGAGTAAAGAGTCGAAAGATTGAGGTTCTAGCCCCTCATCTGTTAGTGTGAGATGTTAAAGCTTTGTGAACGTTAGTGTTCTTGTCTATAAACTACTGAGTGATACTGGCCCTAATTACCTTAGAAGTTAGTTTTCAAAATCCAGCGCCTGCCATAATATATGAAAGTATTGTGAAGGCTTACAAAGCACAGAAAAATATGAAATGCAGAATAATTTTATTTTTAAAAAAATCTCAGTCCTGATTATTAGGCAAGTGACATTCAAGCAATGCCTTTAAAAAATGTTAGGAATGTAGATGTGATTTTTTAAAAAATTGTTTCCACAAAGTTAAGATCTCCTGAGGTCACTAAATGTACCGTTTCTGAGGTTATTTAACTGTTGGAAGCTTTGGGTAATATTCAGTAATGTGCTTTTTCTTGGCCTATTTATAGGAAATACTTTATCCCTGCCAGTGTAGCTTCTTTGGCCTCAGTTTATAGAATTAAAGTGATTTTGTTTTCCCCAAGTTTATTTCCCAGCAGAAGCTATAAGGCACTCACAGTCAACCTCAAAATATATTCCCCAGACCTATGGGCTTCGAGCACCGCCTACAGCTACACAGTGGAACATTTGTGCTTGCTCAGAAGCCCAGCTCTCCTTTGCCCTCTCCTTTGCTCCTAGACTCCTCCCTGAGAATATACACACACTAGGATTTATTGCCATCTTTCAAATTCTGACTTTATTATTTTTTTCTTTTTCAGGATTTGCATTTTAGGACAGAATATTTTAAAAATAAAATTTATGATTAATTAAAAACTTGTTAAGATGATCTGTTCAGTTTTTGTTCACATGGGGAATTCATTTTAATTATTTTTCACTGTCTTTTAATCAGGAGTAAGAACATTTGTCCCTAAGCCTGTTGCCACTACTTTGCAGTACATCGGTGGGGCTGCAGCCATCCTGGGCCTGGTGGCCATGGCCTCTGATGTGGAAGGGTTATATGCAGCCGTCAAGGCCCTGGTCTGTGTGGTCAAGAGTAACCCCCTAGCCAGCAAAGAAATGGAAAGAATTAAGGGCTACCAGGTTTGTAACGTGAAGCTTTGCTTTCACTTCACTTAGCACAAAAGATATTCCAATTTCCATTGTCAAATTCTGGAAAATTATATTGTCCAAGAAACTTAAAAGATCCAGCACTTTTAATTAAAATTAACATGTGTCAAATGGGAATATGAATTGTTTTATTTTAATGTAGCCTTTATCTCAAGTCTTACTAAACCCTTGAATTAGGTGACATTATTTTAATGTAGCTTTGACACATTTGAATATGTTTCTCTGTGGGAATGGGAATGAAATGAAATAGAGCCCTCTTAGCCCCTCCTCAAGATCCCGGGGGTCGGTGGTAGAGGCAGGGCTCTCCCGGTTTCCTTGTCTCTCCACTCCATCAGCTTTCACCTCCCTGCCCTTACTTGGGAGATGTGGAAGCCGCTACGTAGTAAGTGTGGCCTTGTTGCTCTTTACTCCTGAAAACTACTGTGCAGTTAATGAAGTGCAGTGTCCCGTGTCTACAGTCTGTACCAATTTAGGCGGAAAGTTACTTATTGTAAGAAGAGAAACAAATGTGTGAAGCAAGATCAAATTGGTCTATCACAGATGAAGTACAGATGCCTTCTATGAGTTCTGGGTAGTGAATATACTGCCGACTGTGTTGTGTAGATATAATTACACTATTTTGATAAGTGTTTCGTTTTGGAAAAATTAGAAAATGATTATTTGCAGCATCATTTATCATAGAAAATAGGAATAATCTAAATGTACCAATAATATGAGAATGACTAATTATACTATAAGCATTCCATAGCATGTTATTCAGCCCTTTAAAATTATAATTATAAAGACTTTTGCAAAAGAGGAAAGCCTTTTATGTGGAGGAAAAGAGTAGAAAATTGTAAAAGTGTACATACGTGATGTAACAACTATTGAAATATTTAAATGGGCTTATGTAAAAGTAGGTATTTTAATAATAGAATGATAGGATTACTTTATCAGATTTTCTCTAATGTTATGTTATCATGATAAAACTTTAGAAATCAGCTTGGAAGTCTCAAGAACTGCTCTACATAGAGAGTCTCCGGGTTGGGGGGAAGTGTGTGTGTGTGTGACATGTGATATGATAATTTATCAACAGGCATTTGGTATTACTTTTCTTACAGTTGCTGGCAATGCTGCTTAAGAAGAAACGTTCCCTTCTTAACAGCCACATCCTCCATCTAACTTTTTCTTTAGTGGGAACTGTTGATAGTGGACATGAGACCTCCATTATTCCAAATTCAACTGCTTTTCAGGATCTTCTTTGTGATTTTGAAGTACGTATATAAACACCGTTAGAACATAATTAATCCATTAATGTACACAGCCATCATTTAATAAAAAAAAAGAACATAATTAATGAACCTGTTTCTTCTGTATAATTATAAACTTTTACGTCTGAAATGTGTTGAAAATTCTGTAATTTTATGATGTTCATGTTAATATCATTTAGCAGAGTATAAAAAGTAGAGTAGCCAGGTGCAGTGGCTCACGTCTGTAATCCTAGCACCCCGGAAGGCTGAGAAAGGAGAATCCCTTGAGGTCAGGAGTTCAAGACCAACCTGAGCAAGGGGAAGACCCCAATCTCCACTAAAAATAGAAAAATTAGCTAGGTGTCATGGCAGTGCCTATAGTGGGAGGCTACTGGGAGCTACTTGGGAGGCTGAGGCAGGAGGATCACTTGAGTCCAGGAGTTTAAGGCTGCCCTAACCTAGGCTGATGTTATAGCACTCTAGACTGGGGCAACAGAGTGAGGCTTTGTCTAAAATTTAAAAAAAAAAAGAATAGCGTGGAGTTTCTTCTCTCTAATGGTATTCTGTTTTATAGATGTTTTTAGAAGTGAGATGGTAGAATGCATATAACTTCCCAGCTAATTTGCTGCTGCCAGTGGTACATTACAAGGGGCAAATCTAGTTTCATCAAACAATTCTGATAGAAACTTTTCTTTCATAAATAGGAATCTATACCTGTAATTTTGGTTACTAGTAGCTACATAGTAAAATGATATTCATTTTACCAAAATTACAACAAGATTTTCACTTCTAATATATTATTACCCTTAGCAGCTTTGACCCTGTCCTTTGAAGGTGCCACTTAATCACTCATGTCCTTTCTGCACTTCCTGTTCACAGCACTCTGCATATTCCTCAGTGTCTCTAGGTTGATACGCAGTATCCCTGTGAAACCGCAGCATCTGTAGCATCTGTAGCCTTTACAGTATCAGAGACCATGTCTGTCTTGTTTCCCTCCACGTCCCTACACCCATAGTAGCACTTGACACTTCACGTTTGCCGACTGCAGTCTGGTCCCGCACTCTTCTCCTCGTAACTACTGCAGGTTTGCTCACAGACTGTCCTGATGCTTTCCTGAACGTGTGTGTTCAGTGCTTCTCCGCAGCCTCCTCCTGAGTATAAAGCACGGGTTACACTCGGGGCTCAGGAGCGTTGGGAGGGCCTCTTCTCTCTTCTTTTAACTTGCTGGTTTTCAGGCATCACTCCCACGGTTGTCTTTCTTAACTAGTTTCTCAATAATTTCCTGCTATGAAGTGTTCCTTGTTTTATGTAAAGATGTCTATCTTCTTTATATTTTCCCTAATTTGTTGTTTTCTTTCCTTTAAACTCTCAGTCCCACAGCCGATCTCTGTGGAGTTGACTTTCAGATCTCTGTCTCCAATCCTGACGTCCAAGTACTAGACTTATTTCTAACGTGTGCTCACTGTTTACATTTTATGTCCCTGCAGCACCTTAACTGCCCTTCAGATCCCTCCCCAAATGAGTCCTTCCTTCTGACTCCTCTGTTTCTATTAATACCACCATTGAAACTGAAAAATCAGCTTCTGTCCACTTCCCTGTGTGTAGACAGTCTACTTTTAAGTCATGTGGATTCTGCCTTCACAAACCAAATAGTCCACCTTTCACCTCTAGTTCTAATCTAAGCCCCAATCATTCTTCTCCTATGTGCTAGAATGACTGTCACTTCCTTCCCCCTTTTCCTTTGTGACCTTATTCATCCAAGGGCATAATTATATCACTTTTTCAAGAACTTCAAGTGATTTATTTTCCTACACATTTCTCAGCCTGATACTCAAAGTTCTAATAGCCAAACCTCTTATTCTTTCAGAAACCACTTACTGAATACTTTTAAACCAAACTCCATATTAGCTACTAAGGATGTGAAAAGACAGGGTTCATATCTTAAGGCATTTAATTCATTAGAAGAAAAGACAGAGGAGATAATTAAAAATTTGTGAAAGCAGAGATAGTTGTATGCAGAAAAGATTATGAGAGAGACCTAAGTCAACCTAACCTGTTTTCATCTGGTAACTAACACATGTATTTATTTATTTGAGACAGTCTTACTATGTCGCCCTTGGTAGAATGCCGTGGCATCACAGCTCA
>NW_003852434.1:5220041-5220441 GCF_000181295.1 Otolemur garnettii
CAGAAATTCTTTAACATTTCACATAATGCAGGTCTGCTGGTGATGAATTCTCTCATCTGGAAAAGTTTTTTTCTTTTTCTTTCTTTCTTAAGGATATTTTGCATGAATTGAATTCTAGTTGACTTTTTTCTCTCTTCACCTTTTCAAGGCATCGGTCATGCCATTGTTCTCTTTATGCTTCTTCTGTTTAGGTTTATTGATCTGTGAGTTTGTCATTTTCATCAAATTTGAAAATTTTCATCCATTATTAAACTATATGTTTCCTGCTCCTCCCCCCTTTTCTAGACACTAGTCACACACACATATGTTAGACGGCTTGATACAGTCTCACAAGTCACTAATGAATAGAAACTGGTCGTTTCTTTTGAGTGTTTTTTCTTATGCTGCATTTTGAAAAGTT
>NW_003852434.1:5220831-5223444 GCF_000181295.1 Otolemur garnettii
CATTATAACAGCTTTTTAATAGGTTTCAGGTTAATTCTAAAATCTATCATTCTTTTGCCTATTTCTTTGTCTTTTAATTTTTTTCCCTTCATGTGCGTTGTTTTATAGGGCTTTACAAAATAATTTGACGTGAGATAAGTTACACAAGCATACATGTTTATTGGATTGGCATCAGTATTTTTAAACCTTCTTACACCACTGTTCTTTATTCTAGGTCTGGCTCCATGCACCATATGAACTTCATCTTTCCTTATTTGAACACTTTATTGAACTGCTCACAGAGTCCAGGTATATGTTAATACCTTTGTTGTTGTTCAGTTACAGAAAAGGTGATAGCACAGTGTATAAAATCTTCTTTCTCTTATAGTGAAGCTTCAAAGAATGCCAAACTAATGAGGGAATTCCAGTTAATCCCAAAGCTGCTACTGACTCTTCGAGACATGTCTTTATCCCAGCCTACTATTGCTGCTATTAGTAACGTGCTCAGCTTCTTACTCCAAGGCTTTCCCAACAGCAATGATCTTCTCAGGTAGTGAAAACTTCTGTATTTGTCTTGTTATTAACTAAAAGTACGAGTGAGATGAAGATGAAGGTGATTGGTTCCTATTCCTGTATAATAACCTCTGAAATGTTAATACTGTCTGGGAGGCATGCAACACATACATATGTTAGTATCTTATCTTTATGGAGCCGGGCCAGTTGCAGCCACTAGTGAGTATATGCTACTCGTGTAGCATGCTGGTGAGCAAAGGTGTGGCAGTCAGCCCAGTGAGAGTGATTGGCTGCACACGAAAGTGTCCAGTACGGGAATTCCTCATCCCTCCTCTCCAAGCCTTGCTAATTTATATACATATGTGCGCAGGGCTGTGTGCACACGGACACACACACACACACACACACACACACACACCTAGAGAGGTCAAGCCACCCCTTTTCTGTTTGGTCTCCATTGCTCAAAAATGTGATGCTATTTTATTGTTGCCTGTTCAAACTTCTTATATAATGTGAGTGATACTTTGCTAACAATGTGAAATGTGGCGTAAGGCATAACTGTGGAGTGTCTGAGAAAGTCTTGTGGAGTTCTTGTGTTCACATGACAAGCCCCATGCGGGGGATTATGGAAGGAAAACAGTAAAAACAAACTTCCCCAATCAAAGTATTTTCCAAGTTGAGAATTGGTTAAACTCAAGTTGATCACTGCTTTTCGTGTGATTGCCCAGGTAGCTCAGGTGAAATCGTACCCATTTCTTCAGGTACGCTGTCTAGAGCATGGGTCTCCAAGCTTTTTGGCATCAGAGACTGACAGTTTTTCCACAGAAGGGTTGTGGGGTGGGGGGTTGGGATGATTCAAGCACATTACATCTGCACCTCGGATCGTTGGGTGTTAGAGTCACACAAGGAGGCTGCTGCCTACATCCCTGGCCTGTGCAGTTTACACTAGTAAACATTATTTACCTTATTTCTCACACTCCTGTGAGAATCTAATGCCATCGCTGATCTGACAGGAGGCGGCGTGCAGGCAGTCACACATGGGGAGTGACTATAAATAAACTCGAAGCTTCTCATTTTCACCTGCGCTTACCGCCTGTGCAGTCAGGTTCCTAACAGGTGGGCACTAGTAGCCAAGTGGTACTGATCTTATCAGTGGCTGAGGGTTGGGGACTGCAGCTATAGGCTAGTATCTAATGTGTATGTTTGTACATCACCGACTTTTATATTCATTTACCTTAAAAACATGCTTGGTGACAGATTTAAAAGTGGAGCTGAAGAATTATTTTGGAGAATTATACCTGTCATTTTTAACAATGTTTATTTAAAACACTACAGTGATCATGCTGCTAAAATTATTAATGAAACCTATCAAAGTTTGTATTTTTTCCTTTTTCCTTACTTTATAAATTTAGAAATGAATGCCCACAGTTAAGCTACTTGACTCTGGTTATATAAAGGTACTTGACTCTGGTTATAAAAGTAATAGAGCCAAGATTTTAATCTTAACTATATACCCAGGTTCTTAATCACCAGGCTGTAGTGGATCTGTATAGATAAGGTTAAGACATTTTAATTTAGCTCATGCAGTTTTGTTTTTGCAACAATTTGGGTGTTAATGAATTAAAGAATTCATATGGGCTGGTGCCTATGGTGCTCAAAGGAGTAAGGTGCTGGCCCCATATGCCAGAGGTGGCAGGTTCAAACCCAGCCCCAGCCAAAAACTACAAAATAAATAAATAAAGAATCCATATATCTGGAAAACTGTATTTTCCCTATGTGTCAAAAACAGTATTGTATATAATGTTATTTGGTATAATCCAAGAGGAAGCAAACTAAATATAATCCCCTAACCGTCCATAAAAGATTACTTAAAATAAGTGCTAGTATGTTTTTCTTTCTTTCTTTCTTTCTTTCTTTTTTTCCTTCATATTTTGCTTCTTTGTACTTTGTTGTTTGTTTGAGAGAAAGGAAAATTAAAATCCATAACATTTTTTCTCTTTATTTAAAGGTTTGGACAGTTCATTTCTTCTACTTTGCCAACCTTTGCAGTTTGTGAGAAATTTGTAGTTATGGAAATAAATAATGAAGAGAAGCTTGACACTGGTGAGTTGATTCTGGTTA
>NW_003852434.1:5223950-5224589 GCF_000181295.1 Otolemur garnettii
TTTTTTTTTCTTGTTTCACACATATTTTTTCTCCCTCTATTCCCCTATAGTTTTCCAGTTGCATATTTTAGGACAGGAAAATTGCTTGGAAAGCATTGAAAGAACCTTTTAGATTGATTTCTGGAATTAAATTCACAGAATCTTAAATTTGTTCAGCATTACTTATATTACTACCCAGTGACATTATTAATTATGATTAATTATGATTAATGATTTCTGTTAAAGTCTTTACAACCCTCTCCTCCTGGAGAGTGGAGGGGAAATACTGTTACAGTATCACTGCCCCCAAAGCACTTCTCCCTGTTGACTGTCCTCTCCTATGCTTCATGAATAATAGAAAGTGTTAGAAACACAATTTTCAGAGGAGAGATGGAGAGATTTGAGTGACTTGCTGCGAATCAGAGTATGTCAGTGACAGATTTAAGGCCAGCACATCACGATCCTGACCAATTATCTGCTGCCAACTCTTTGGTGAAGCAAATTAGCAATGGATGAGAAGAATAAAGATGAGGTCAATGTCAAAACACTTAGCAAGTGCTTTATGTAATCTCTCAACAACCCTATGAAATAGGTACTGTTGCTGCCATCTTACAAGGGAGGAAACTATGGCCCAGAAAGATGTAAATATAAGTAAAAAAA
>NW_003852434.1:5225282-5238172 GCF_000181295.1 Otolemur garnettii
TCCACCCACCTCAGCTTCCCAAAGTGTTGTGATTACAGGTATGAGCCACTGAACCCGGCCTTGATTTTTTTCTTTCGAGTAAAATTTCAGTATTCAGGATATATGCCTGAAACAATGGCTTCAATAATGCTGAACAATGATATAGTAGGTGAGTTTAGTATAATTCTTAAGGACCTTCGTATTTTCCTAAAGATAAATGAGCATTTGTTTGAGGTCACCGGCGGCATTAGCCCCTTATAGGAGTCAGCCTGCCCTGTGAAACTGTGAAAGTCCTAGACAGCATCTTCTCCCAGTAAAAGCCTGTTTCATGTACATTGAACATCTGTTGCATTTCTGTAGCCACCTTCATCAGAGGTCTTAGTTAGATCTGCTGGATAACTTGCTGAAGCTTCTGTATTAACTTGTCCTTTTGTTATGGAGACTCTTATGAACCACCCTCCGCTACCTCCAACTTTCCTTCTGCAGCCTTCTCACCTCTCAATCTTTAGGGACTGGAAGAGGAAACTGGGGCCTCTGAATTAGGCTTTGGCTTAAGAGACTGTAGAGGCTGGTTGGAACTTCTGTCCAGACTGCTAAACCTTTCTTCCTGTCGGCAATAAAGCTGTTTGTTTTCTTATCATCTTTTCACTGATATTTCACTTAACTTTCCTTCCAGAACTTTCCCTTTGTATTCTCAATTTGGCTAACTGTTTAACACAAGAAATCTTAGCTATCAATATAATTTCCTATCTCAGTTTAATTATTTCTAGATTTTGATTTAAAGTGAGAGACACGCACTTCTCCCTTTCACTGGAACACTTAGAGGCCATTGTAGGGTTATTAATTGGCCAAATTTCAATACTGTTGTGTCTCAGGAAATAGGGAGACTTGAGGAGAAGTAGAGAGATGGGGTAATGGCTGGTCCTTGGAGTAATCAGAACACACACTAGCTTTATCAGTGAAGTTCACTATCTTAATGCAGGTGCAATTCATCGCACTCTAAATAATTACAATAGTAATGTCAGTGATCACTAATCACATATCATCATAACAGACATTATAATAATACATTACAGACATTATAATATAGTAATACATATAATAATACATAATAGACATTATAATAATGAAGAAGTTTGAAATACTGAGTGAATTACCCAAATGTGACAGAGACACAAGTGAATACTTGTGGTTGAAAAACTGGTGCCAATAGATGGTGCTGGACGTAGGGTTACCACAAGCCATGAGTTTGTCAAGAACACCATATCTGGGAAACGTGGTAAAGCAAAACGCAGTGTGAGGAGCTGTGCCTGTCCGGGGGCTGTGGCTTGTTAACCCACAGCTCTTTCATAGTAGAGCTGGGCCCAGAAGTCTGGGCTATTCGTACCAGTCCTGTTTTCAGTAGCACCCACTGAGAAAGAACCATTGCGTTCTTTCTCTCCCTTTCTTTTCCAATTTCTCCTATGTACATTTTGTGCCTTTTCCTCTCTTCTTTTAATAGTAGTAGTAATTAAATAATAATTCTAACTTTCCTGTAGGTATTATGTAAGTTTGTATTGCCTGTTTTCAACTTTTAAATCTTACAGATTTAACTCTTTCAAAAAGAAACTAAAAATTAAATATTGGGTAGATTGACAGTCTCTAGTAATGATTGTTTTTATTCGTGTGATCTTCATTTGATGATTTTCTCCATATTGAGAAGGGGAAGAGGATATTAACATAAAAAGGACTACCAGCCTTTATTATCACTAGTTCAGAAAATATCAAATATAAATGAACAATTTTCAGGGTTCTAAAAAGAAATGAGTTAACTGACCCATTTTCTTATCCATTTTAGTAGAAAGTACTCCTAAATTTTCCCTAAAAGACTAGTGAGATTTCAAAGAATTGTGTTACATATTTTATTTTTGTTTATGTGGGGGATTTTAATGTATTTATTTTTGTTTTAGGCCCTGAAGAGGAGTTTGGAGGTCTTGTATCTGCTAATCTCATACTTTTGAGAAATAGACTTCTAGATATCTTGCTAAAACTAATTTATACATCTAAAGAAAAGACAAGCATTAATTTACAGTAAGTAAAACCTTTTTAAACTTGATGATACCAATTGCTGTTACTACTTAGTTCATGTCAGACAGAAGAAAAACTTACCATTGCCTTGAAACAGATGTTTTTAACCTTAAAATTTATACTATTTCAAGACAGAAACCTAGTCTTAATGTTTTGTTTTCTCTTGAAATCCTAATCTTTGAAGTTATTTTTTATTTTTATTTTTTTTATCTCCATCTGTCTTTGAATAGAGCTTGTGAAGAACTCGTCAAGGTCCTGGGTTTTGACTGGATCGTGATGTTTATGGAGGAGCACTTGCACTCCACCACCGTCACGGCAGCCCTGAGGATTCTTGTTGTCCTGCTGAGTAACCAGTCTATTCTCATCAAGTTCAAAGAAGGACTCAGTGGTGGAGGATGGCTTGAACAGACAGATTCTGTCTTAACTAATAAGATTGGAACTGTATTAGGTATGAGACTTACAGTCAGTTGCCTGAAAATAAGCTATTCTGTTTTGTTTTTAAAGCTTATATATCATAATACTTATAATTTATAAATGTATACTCTCTAGTTTATCTGGTAATGACTAGGAGTTTGGGATTTTAATTAATGATACAGTAAAAAGCTTAGACAATTTCAAATTTGGCTTTTTTTAATTGCAAAACAGTCTGAACTCAGAGAAAAGATGTTAAGATTTGAAAACACAGGGAATTCCTTAGGATATTTTTGTAGTATATGTCCCTTTCTATTCTGCAAGTTAATAGCAAATTATCAGTAGGACTGAATGAGTAACAGTAATAACCAATACGTATTTTGTGTGTTTGTGCCAGTCTCTAAACACTTGCCACATCATTAATAACCTTTCATTTTCACAGTACCTCTGTGAGGTCTAAATATCATCATGCACATTTTACAGATTAGAAAGCTAAGGTTTAGAGGTGAAGTCACTTGTCAAATAGCTAGGAAGGGTCAGAATTTGGATCCATTTCACTCAGATCTAAAAGCCCCTGTGCTTAACAGTTATGTCACATTGCCACTCAAGGATTTAAGCTTAAACTTTGTTTCATCCAAGCTTCTTATCCTCAGCTCACTAATTCCGTATCTATTTTCAGTATATAACTAATCATTTACTTAATATTAGAAAGTTGCAGCTTCCTATGTTAGATTTATTTGAATTAGTGTATTTCTGTTCATATTAATGATCTTACCTCACTAAATATTTACTTTAAAATAATACTTTTTACTGGGAAGTACACTTACTCAGTTTCTAAATTACTTTAAATATACATTTGTCACAATGTAATGTTACATTGTAAAATCATATATAATTGTCATATGTCTGATCTTGAAGGAGCGTATCTAGCATATCACAAGTATCTATTTAGTCCTGTCATGTAGGAAAATTGGGGATCAGAATTTCATGTGTAATTTATTTATAGAAACAATGTAAGTGTGTGAATATCTAGGCTCTGCCTGTGCTACCTCTTCAAATGTCAGTGATAGGAAGACAGGTCTTTCAGTGTAGTACTGTTCTATTGTTATTTCACATGTGAAAAATGTCTGAACAAACTTTGTAGGTGATAAAGAAAAGTGAAGCATTTCCATTTCACTGTGAAATGATTTCTCAAGAAAATTGTCTGCTTTAAAATATCCATTTGCCAGGTGCAATAGTTCACACCTGTAATTCTAGCCTTCTCGGAGGCTGAGGCAGGAGGATCACTTGAGCTCAGGAGTTTGAGACCAGTCTGAGCAGGAGTGAAAACCTGTCTCTGCAAAAAAACAGAAAAATTACCTGGTCATGATAGCACATACCTATAATCCCAGCTATTCAGGAGGCTGAAACAGGAGACTTGCCTGAGCCCAGGAGTCTGAGGTCACAGTGGACTAAGATGACACCACTGTACTCTAGCCTGGGTGACAAAGCAAGACTCTGTCTCTAAATAAATAAGTAAAATATACATTTTAAGTTATCATTGTAGGTATTTTGGTACTATATTTGCATAAACTCTGGGGAATTAAATGTGAGTTCTTTTGAAAGTATAAGTGTTAAATGCTAATTAGTAGGACTGCTTTGTTTGAAGTCCAAAAGCAGAGAGGTACCAACACCTGAAATTTATGATACTATATTATGATTTGCAAAATTCTTTCACATATGTTATCTCATTTGTCTTTCATGATTCTGGGGACAAGTATATATTTTATAGTATATAAATTTTTTAGGAAATAAATGAAACCTAATGAATATAAATTAAGGATTAAATTCTCTAGTTAGGAAGACTTAACTACGTAAGCTTCCTGGGCCAGGCAATAACAGTGTCTGAGACTCTGTCTTCTGACTATTAGTCCTTGGCTTTTACGGTGCTACACCACTTCAGTATATTAAAGAGCTGTTTACTGTATCTGCCTACCCTGACTTTATGTCTTAGAATTTGTTTGTCCTTCATTGACATCTGCTTGCACATTGCATGTGCTACTTTGATTTCAGAAAGGAAATGTAGGAATTCAATTTAAATTTGATGCCATTTAATTTAATTTCCCCTGAATATCTATCTATACACTTAAGTGTGTATAGAAACATCCGTCATCTCATTTGATTCTACCTCTAGTCCAAAGGGCAACATAATGTTTTTGACTTTGTAAGTTCACATTTGTTAGTTTTATCAAATTTTCCTTTACAGAAATAACTTTCAGGTAGCTATAACTTGAATCTAAATTGATACTTGTTAATAGCATATTAAATATTCTTAAAGATTAATTACAGGGAAAAATAGTATGGAAGGAAAATGATAATGCTCATTTTGAGGGATTTTTTAGAATCTGCAGTTTCATAAAAATTTCTTTTCCTAGTTAGTGTATAAATACTACTTTATGTCTTTTGATTCTGTTGACTGATTGATGGTTAACTGAGATGGAGGCTTGCTTTTTCCCAGTCTGAGTTCCAACTCCTGGGCTCAAACAGTCCTCCCAGTTTAACCTCCAAAATAGCTGGGATGTCTTCTTTTTAGAGGTCAAAACTTACTTTTTATTTTTATAATATTATTTAGAATTTACTATAATTTTATAAAAATCATTTAGAATTTACTATAAATAAAAATTAATCCGATCTTCTAATCTAGCCAGTCTTTCAGAAATGTGGCAATGTCATTACTAAGGGCAAGGGTAACAGCATAATTTTACAGATCTAAAGTAGAGACATCAGGTTTCAACTCTGCCAGCTATACCACTGTTTGATTTGAACAAAACATGTGTTTTCTATGTCATAAAAATAGTAACAGGGACTTTTAACTCACATGTTTGTTGTGATTAAGAAATTGAATGATGTATGAAAGAGCTTGGTAAATTGCTGGGTCTTTTTATGAAGTAGAAAAGCATACTATTTATAAGAAAAAAACCTAGACATAAATTTTTATTTTATTATGTAAAATAGTAGTTGCAAATATGCACTTTAGTTCATTCTAGGAAAAAGAAGTTTAAAAATGTGATTATTTGGAGTATAAATTGCTCAGAATAAACATGAATCATTCCTCTGTTGGTTGCTATTCATAAAAGTTTTCCATTGAAAAATTGGCTGTGTACTGAGTACTAGGTTTGGGGTAGAAAAAGAACCGAATGTTTGCAATGTGTTCTGAATTTAGCTATAAGACAGAGGAAACCACTGATAGAAACACTGAGGCTGTGGCAGCTAGTGCTGACCATCTCCTGAAAAAGCCAAGTTTCTAGAAGGGGGTCTGAATATTTAGCTAAGCCTGTGGATTGCTGGAGCCACACTCGAGTTTACCACCTCACTGCCTGGCTGCTTCCCAGCAGATTACAGACCACGTTGTCAGGAGGATTGTATGGCTTATTCGTTTACTTTGTCTCTCAATTTGTCGACAATTTAAGGTGAACTAGCTTATCTTGATTTTCAGGTCAATATGTTAACCCTATTATAATAAGTATATTTTTAATTTTGATTTCATAGCATTCCAGATTTTGGGTGTATATATTTTAGTCTTCACTTTTTTCTTAGGGAAATACAAGCAGGAACGTGAGAGCTCCTCTGAGATTATCCTTTTAATGAATAGAATTCATATGTCCTCAAGAAGCATTTTCAAATTCCAGTGTCTGTCAGTTGTATTTCTAAGCCTGTGTCCTAATAGACAGGCTTCCTAAAGCCAAACAGATGGCAAAGTAAAACTTTTGACTGAAAGATTATTCAGCATTTGAATGCCTCATCGCCTGTAGCAATATGCATGTTACACAGACCAGTTGCTCCCCTCTCTGTTGTTGATGCAGCATGGTTATGGATTGCTAATTTTGTACTTATTGTCCTGTTTCCTCTTCTCTTAGGATTCAATGTGGGCAGGAGTGCTGGTGGGAGATCGACCATTAGGGAGATTAACCGGGATGCTTGTCATTTTCCTGGTTTTCCAGTCCTCCAGTCATTCCTTCCCAAACACACTAATGTCCCTGCCCTCTATTTTCTCCTCATGGCCTTGTTTCTGCAGCAGCCCGTTAGTGAGCTGCCTGGGAACCTGCAGGTCAGTGTGCCTGTCAGCAGCTGCCGATGTAAGCAGGGTTGCCAGGTAGGAATTACCTAGTAAGGCGTAAGTGTAACTACATATTCCAAAGAATCACCTTAGGGTAATGGGTAATCGCAGTAAAACCATCACTTTTCTCACATTTAAGTTGGTTGGGGATAGAAAACTCTGAAAATGCCTTAGAAAATTTTCTCCCAAAAATGTCCTTTGTCTTATTTGGACATTTTTTCTGTACGATTACTTTGTATGATCACAGATGCATAAAGACTTTGGGTGCTATTTGGGTGATCTAAAGAATTCTTTTGTTATGTGATTTTTATCTAGAAAAAAATTTCATTTCCATAAAATCAAACGTGAAAGAAGTCATTTGTATACCATAAATTAATTGAATGGGTACTACAGGATTCTCAGTGCAAGTTCTGATGAGAAAAAAAATTTTAAATACTTAATGTTGGATAACCATCCATATTAGGAAAATAGTAAGATGTTACTTGACTTGTATTTCAAGGCTATTAGGCCTGTCTGTATACAGTTTATGTTCTGACACTACAAAGGCTTAGGAACTTAGCATTAACAGTCATTTCCATCATAACACCAAATGCTGTTCACATCAGTTCTAGTCGTTGACAGAACCTTTTAAGTGAAAATACTGAATCTGTGTCGTTATATTAAATCAAATTACAGATTCATGCTTAGGAGAGTTTTGTTGATGATGTAATTTTTCAAAATACATGTAACACCACAGTCATAATGTATTATGTGAAACTGCTGGGAATAAACCTCCTTGATTTTGATATTGTAGATCTTACCTTTAAGTAATCTAAAATTGAATTAGAACTTTGCTGACAATGAGAAATAAGTGAGTTCAATCTGCTTTTTTAAAAAAGATCCTGTTTAGCCAGGCACGGTGGCTCACGCCTGTAATCCCAGCTTGAGAGGCTGAGGCAGGCAGGTGGATCACCTGAGCTCACAGGTTCAAGACCAGCCAGAGCGAGACTCTGTCTGTAAAAAATAGCAGGGCATCGCGATGGGCACCTGTAGTCCCAGCTACTTGGGAGGCTGAGGCAAGATCACTTGAACCCAACAGTTTGAGGTTGCTGTGAGCTAAGATGCCACAGCACTCTACCAAGGGTGACCAAGTGAGACTGTTTAAAAAAAAAAAAAAGATCCTGTTTAGAATCATCATTTCTATAATTTTATCTTGTGACTAATTAACATATATTTCATTTTAGTTTGTTTTCTTTGGAAAAAGTAGAAAGCAGTATTTTTTTTTGTAGGAATCTAAGCTGGGATGATACATAGTGTTTAATTTTTCTTTATAAATATGAAAATCAGTTTAAAATGTGACATGCAGGAGTAGTGGGTGTATATCTCTTTATCATTGCTCACTTAAAAAAAACTGGTTTCAGAGGAATTTTAGAATATTAGAACTTATGTGGGGCTCTACTGAAGAAAAATTAATAGTGCTAATCTTTAATCACTTTCACTTGTGCAGTTTGATTTGGACTCTATTTGGACATTTATCTTTGGAGTTCCTGCCTCCAGTGGGACTGTGGTCTCTTCCATCCACAATGTGTGCACAGAGGCTGCCTTTTTATTACTGGGGATGCTCCGCAGCATGCTCAACTCAGTAAGTTTGCGGGATAGCAGAAGGATGCCTTGGTCGTCTTTGTTTGTTTTGTTTTTGTTGTTTTTATTATTATTATTTCTAACATAAGAACAGACTATACAGTTTTTGAGCTAAGAAACTCTCAAGCACTACCCAGGTTCAGATTCTTACTGTGCTACTTCAGACAGACTGACCTCAGTTGTGTGCCTCGGTTTTCTCATGTTTAAAATGCTGAAGATAGGGCGGCGCCTGTGGCTCAGTGAGTAGGGCGCTGGCCCCATATACTGAGGGTAGTAAGTTCAAACCTGGCCCTGGCCAAACTGCAACAAAAAGAAATGGCTGGACGTTGTGGCAGGTGCCTGTAGTCCAGCTACTCAGGAGGCTGAGGCAAGAGAATCACCTAAGCCCAGGAGTTGGAGGTTGCTGTGAGCTGTGACACCATGGCACTCTACCAAGGGCAATAAAATGAGACTCTGTCTCAAAAAAACAAATTAAATTAATAAATAAAAAATAAAATGCTGAAGATAATAGAATTTCCTTTTTAGGGGTTTTTGAGGATTGAATGAATTAATATATACATACAGCAATTAGAAGAGTGTAGCCTGGCATATAGTAAGTGCTTCGAAAGTAGGAATTGGTATTATTAATGTAATACAATAATATGCTATTTGAACTTTGAAAATAACTTTCATTTGGAGGTTAAAATTGTTAACAATGTAAGTTTTCTTTTTCTTTTTTTTTTCTGTTCTTATTATTTCTGACTTAGAGATAAAGTATTGGTATAGTAAATGATAAAATTTATGTTCCTGTCTATCTGATTGGAATTCTGTGAGTGACGGCTTAATTTGTTCATACAATTTAGGATTGTTTTATACGAGGAAATGTTAACTTACACTCCTTGAATTACATATACCTGAAAATCTAATTTTATCAAAACTTTTGTTATATCATCTAAGAACAGAACATTACCATCAAATGTATTAATTTAGAATGCTTTAGTATTCTTGTTTTGATGCCTATTTATAAACAAGTATAACAATCTAGGTTAAAAAGAAAGCCATTCTCTGGCTAGGTATCAGATGATATACATTGCTCAAGCTCGGTGCCCATAGCACAGTGGTTATGGCACCAGCCACATGCACTGAGGGTGGCAGGTTCGAACCCAGCCCAGGCCAGCTAAACAACAATGACAACTGCAACAAAAAAATAGCTGGGCATTGTGGCGGGCACCTCTAGTCCCAGCTACTTGGGAGGCTGAGGCAAGAGAATCGCTTAAGCCCAAGAGTTAGACTTCACTTAAGCTGAAGGGTTGCTGTGAGCTGCAAGGCCATGACACTCTACTGAGGGCAATGTAGTGAGACTCTACCTCAAGGGAAAAAAAAAATGACTGCTTAGATATCTAGTAATTTTTTTATGGTTTTTTTCTTTGCAGTTTTTGGTCAGGGCTGGGTTTGAACCCGCCACCTCCGGCCTATGGCGCCAGCGCCCTACTCCTTTGAACCACAAGCACCACCCTCTTTTTATGTTTTCAGTCCTCATTGTTATTGTTGTTGAATTACATAACGCTTAAGCGTGAGGCCAGAAAGGTGAAGTACCTTCCCCATCATTAGGAGGCATCACTCCTAACTCTGACACGGTGCACAGTGGGGCACCACCACGGCAATGCACGCAGTGCCTGGGTTAACAAGGATGAGTAACCCAAACCACTGCCGCTAGCTAGCTGAGCAGTGAGGGAGCCGTGAAGAAACATGCACCCTGTCAGTTTCTAAGGGGGTCATGTTGATTTTAGCTGATCTCTAAATTTGTTTGCATGTGTGTACCAAGTATGTTGGCTGCTGTGTGTGATTTACAGAGTTCTGGACCAGCAGTATATGCAGTCTTATAAAAACAGTGAGTAATGGGGTTTAAAGTAATTTTTAGCCATGCCCATTACTCTAACATGGTATTTCTTCTCTTATTCCTGCCAGCCTTGGCAGTCAGAAGAAGAGGGCTCGTGGCTGCGAGAATACCCCGTGACCCTGATGCAGTTCTTCAGATACTTGTACCACAACGTGCCGGACCTGGCCTCCATGTGGATGAGCCCCGACTTCCTGTGTGCGCTGGCGGCCACTGTCTTCCCCTTCAACATCCGCCCTTACTCAGAGATGGTAGGAAAGGGGGAGGAACCTGTCAAAGCTGGAATTTGTCCCAGTGGCTAGCCGATATTTTTTTGCCAGTCTTTTAGGCTTTTGACCAGGTTAGAGTTTCATAACTGCATGCACCCCCTCTTACATCATGTGGTGTCCTCAGCTCCCCACGCTTTCCTTCTGCTTTCCCCTAAAATAACAGTGCACTGTGCTTCCTTTTTTCACTTTCCGTATTCCTGTAAGTCCCTTGTTAGTCATTTCCCTCTCTACGGAGTTGATCTGTTTCTCAAGTGGTGTTAGCTCTGGAGTTGTAAAATGTTCTTTACAGGTAGCAGAAGTCTAGTCTCACAAAACTTCTGTTTTATTTTAGGAGTTAGGCATTTGCTGAATTTAATCCTTATAAATGAATTATAGGTTTGAAGATTTTTATAAAAAATAAAGTATATGTTGGTCCTTTCTTCTGCTCAGCTTTTCTTATTATATTCAACTTTTATTTTCTTATTTTGTGCTAATTTGGTGTAAAATTATCAGACAGCATATAGATTCTTCTGTTGTCCTTTATTTTAATCTTTTTTCAATTTTTTAATTGATAAATAATAGTAATGCGTCATTAATGGGGTGTGTAGTGATGTTTCAGTACATATATAGTGATCAGATCAGAGTACTTAGGATATCATCTCAGCATCTGTCATTTCTTTATTTTGGGAATATTCAGTATTCCAGCTATTTGAAACTATATATTATTGTTAGCTGTTGTCATCTTGTGGTTGTGTAGAACTTATTCCTCCTGTAGAGCTATAATTTGGTATCCTTTAACAAATATCTCCCTATGCCTCCCTCTCCCAACCCTCCCACTCCCGGTATCATCTTTTCTACTTTTTCTTTCTGTGGGATTTTTTTTTCCGGCTTCCACATAAGAGTGGTAACGGGTAGTATTTAACTTTTTGTTCCTGGTTTATTTCACTGAATTCTTTTCTCGTTTAAAATAGACTTACAAGGCAGTTATTCCTCCATAATACTTCAGAATTTCTTGACGTTTCCTCCTATTTCTATCATATACTCTAGGGCAGTGGTTCTCAACCTGTGGGTTGAGGCCCACAGGAACTGTATTAAAGGGCTGCAGCATTAGGAAAGTTGAGAGCCACTGCCCTAGGACTTGGGGATCAATGCCATCTTTATGCAATTTTTCTCCCTGTTTAAATGTAGAATGTTCATTATAAAATTGGGGGGATTTATAGGAGAAAGGCAAGTATAACATATGACCTTAATACCTTGGCTTGTTTATAATTTTGGAATCCTCGTTTTGGGTAAAATTTGATCCTCAGTAACATATCAGTGCCTTTCCTTGTGAGCATCTTATAATCTGCCTACTAGTCTGTCTCTCTCACTTGACTCAAAATTGGTACAAGTTTTGTTTATTTAATGGGGTTTTTTAACTTGTAAAAAAGTGGATCAGCCCTCAGGTGCTACCACTATGCCAAATTTTTATCTGAAATTTTGTGACATTTGACTTCTCAATGGATAGATTTCAAATATGCAGAAACAGTCATTCTCATTTTAGTAATTCATTTATGTTAAGTGCAATTATCCAAAGTCAACATGTAATTCAGCATCATGCAAATTGTATAGTTTGTGGGTGAGTCAGAAAGACCGGCATTGAGTAACTGACCTGGTGCCCGGATTACAGCCTGGAGAGCGAGGGTCAGGGACCAGGCAGGGGTCAGGAGGACAGAGTGAAATAATGTGCTGAACAGCTTACCAGGAGGAGGATGTTCACAGAAGACGCTGATGCTGCGACATTTTTGTTTTTAGGAACCATAGAAGTAAAAGCATCAGATAACATCTCATGTGATTACTGTGTGATTTTATTAGGTGACTGATCTCGATGATGAGGTTGGATCTCCAGCAGAAGAGTTTAAAGCATTTGCAGCCGACACTGGGATGAACCGGAGCCAATCCGAGTACTGCAATGTGGGCACCAAGACATATCTGACCAATCACCCAGCTAAAAAGTTTGTTTTTGACTTCATGCGCGTCTTAATAATAGACAACCTCTGTCTCACCCCTGCCAGCAAGCAGACTCCTCTGATTGATCTTTTGTTGGAGGTAAAGACAAAGAAACTCATTTACATCTCTTTTGCATTACTTTTGTAATTAGAGTGTTACTAACCTTGCAGGTTCCCTGCCCGTCTCTGATTCTTCTGTGTTATACATGAGCAGAACACTTCATGGGCCACGGGAAGATTTTAATCTCACATATCAATCTGTTCTTCTTACCATTTCCTCAAGCATGTCTTAGATTCACTCCTTTATCACTCTCTCTCTAGGAGTTGGCACACATTTTTGTAAATGACCAAATAGTAAATATTTTAGGCTTTGTGGGCCACATAGTCTCTGTCCTTACTGTTTAACTACAGCATTGTACCTCCAAAGCAGCCATGGGGAGTACTTGTAGGTATGAGCTTGGCTGTGCTCCAGCAAGACTTCATCTGCAGAAATAGGCACAGGCCAGAAATGTCCATGAGCCATAGGGTGCAGCCCCTTCCCAGGACGCTGCGGGTGCCTCCTGCTTTGTCTCCTCACCTCACTCCCCGCAGCTTAGTCCCACTTA
>NW_003852434.1:5238547-5239556 GCF_000181295.1 Otolemur garnettii
AGGACTGCTTCTCTCCCAGGGAACTTCCTGTCGTGCTCTCAGCAGTCTAACAGCTGAACCTGAGCTTTCTCAACTCCCTCTAGTGGCTAATGCAGTTAACATTTTAACTGCAGCCTTGACAACCACAGATTTTTATCTTATTCACGTGAAAATATATTCAGTTTGGTAATTGGATACCACTCCTGCTAAACAGTTTAACCAGGACCACAGGGTAGAAGAATAATTGGTTTCATCAGTAAACCATGTAGTAGAATTTTATAATATGCCATGTAGAGCTTGCCTCTTTGGAAATGCTTAAAAAAAATCTAAGAAAGAGGATGACCAGTATCACAGTGTACAGGGCAAAAATTTGAAATATTCTGTGGGAAAAAATAGTATGATAATTGGGAAATAATAGGGTAAAGGTAGAAGAGATGTGTGTGAGAAAATAAAATACACACATGTGTGAATAGCACATAAAGTAGTGAGTGAAATCCACATACGTGTAAGTGAGCATATACGGTAATAGCATTTCCAAGCTTATAGGAACCATAATAGCTAAATATTTCACCATATGTAATTATCTTTTATTTTTGTCTTCCTTTTTTTTTTCTTTCTTTTTTTTTTTGAGACAGAGTCTCATTTTGTCACCCTTGGTAGTATGCTATGGCATCATAGCTCACAGCAACTTTAAACTCTTGGGCTCAAGCAATCCTATTGCCTCAGCTTCCCAAGTAGCTGGGACTACAGGTGCCCCCTACCCCACCTCTAAAAACATTTAGAGGTGAGGTCTCACTCTGGATCAGGCTGGTCTCTAACTCCTGAGTTCAAGCAATCCACTCATCTTGGCCTTCCAGACTGCTAGGGTTATAGGCGTGAGCCACTGTGCCCAGCCTTTTATTTATTTAATAGGAAAAGTTTGATACAACTATATTAACCTTGAGATAAGGTTCTCATTGTGAGCATGAGTTCTCAATGGAATTGTGTGTCCAGTTATACTAAGAAGTGTTCGTAATAGGATTATAGGACA
>NW_003852434.1:5240452-5256487 GCF_000181295.1 Otolemur garnettii
TTATCTAAATCAAGGAATAGACCAGAACCAGCTGATTTTTCATCCAGTAAACATGAACCAGGCCATCTTCAGTCTTAGGAGTGTTTGTTTCATCATAAGAGTATCTACTTGCTTGATTCTGTCCATAAGAATGTGAAGTTGTCTTTATGAGCTATCTGTAAAAATAAAAGATTCTTGCTCATACAATCTGGCTTGAGGGTGACACTGAGGCCACAGATGAGGGAGGCAGTGTGGTGTAGTAGAAAGAGCATGGGTTTGGGAGTAAGAAGTACCTGGGTTTAAATTCTGACCCTTGTTTACTATGCAAATGTTGTAATCTCCCTCAGCTAAATTCCTTCTCTGGGAATGCCGGCGTTTAGTATCTCCTCTGCAGGATTGTTGTGAGGGTGAACTGCACTGTACGTACGTCCCCCAGCTAAAAGTATCTTGAGGAATCACACGTGTGCCAGATATCGCTGTGTGAACTTGGTCAAATTCAGCGCTCGTCACCCTTTACAATTTCCACATCTGTAAAATGATATATT
This sequence comes from Otolemur garnettii, assembly GCF_000181295.1. Taxonomy (NCBI): domain Eukaryota; kingdom Metazoa; phylum Chordata; class Mammalia; order Primates; family Galagidae; genus Otolemur; species Otolemur garnettii. The sequence continues at coordinate 5,240,977 of NW_003852434.1, forward strand.
AAAATGGAAACTGGGAATTACTGTGAGAATTAAGGTACCATTTAGTATTCAAAACATGATGCCTGATGACACTCACGACACACTAAAAAAATTGATTAAGTGGCTTATGTTGGCTTCTACAAGGGCATCTAGGGCCTCTTCTCCCAGCTCCTGCTCATCAGGGTCCTCTGTTTTCACCAGAAGACTTCTCAGGAGGGCCGGGTGAATTTGCTACAAATGAATGCTACTGTGGTATGGAAAGAAAGTACGTGAGGAGAGCTCAGAAAGTACTTAAAGATATCTAGAGGCAAAGATAACCAAACTAAGGGTGCGTGGTTCTCCGAGACCATAAACAACTGTCTGTGGTCCGTCTGAGGAGCTCACTATACATATTCCAACCACCATCTATAAGAGTTTCCCATTGTTCCAAATCAGAGGGACGGCCAACCCGAGTGACTGCAGAGAAGCAACAAGCAAGAAACAGGGGCGAAACGTGCAAAACCGTGAGGTAACTCAGGGAGGAGAAGTGCATCCGGAGAGGACTGAAGTCAGAACCAGGAAACTTACCATCCTCTTCTCATAGACTTCTCATCCATCACAGAAACAGGACAGAATTCCAAGGTCTTCCCAAGCCACAGTGCTCTCTCCCACAGGCTGTCTGGCCTTTCTGTGGGACACAAGGATTCTGTGTGGTGTTCCCAAAGCTTCCAAAAGGAGACTGCGATCCTTGGAAGATTGATATGTTGACGGGTATCACTGTTTTCACCAGGAAGACAAGTCTGACAGAGGACAGAAGAGCTGGCAGTGTTTAGGTTGTCTGGTGGGCCAACTGGTTTAATTCAAAAGCATGATGGGGTTGCAGCCTGCGTTCTGCAGGGTTGCTCTTACTGTGCATCTGTGACTGTGCAACATAGAGATTTGGGTGGAGTGGAAGCCATATGCTATCTTGTGAGCCCTTAGGCTTTGATTTCAAAAAAATGGAGGTTAGAATCCTATCTTCAGCTTGACCAAGTAACTTACCCTCACCAAGCCTCATTACTTTCTAAACTGGACATGTTAGGATCTACTTCAAGGAATATTTTGCTGATTAAATGAGATAATGTATGCAGCTGAGCAGACTGCACATAACAATGGTCCAGGTAACTGTCTTAAAAGAAAAAGAACATCTCAGAGACAACAATGCATGCATTCATAAAATCATAAGTCCCTTCAAGGTCAGGTTGTGCAAAATCTCAGCAAAACCATTTGAATGAGGCCACTAGAGCCAAAAACAAGTAGAAATTCTGGGTCCTGGCCACTCACATATTAGCCTCAGAGAGAAGAATCAGAGCCAGCCTTAAATTCTTCAAAGTTAAGGAAGAATGTTAATAAAAGTAAATACTGTTGATTGACCAAGCACTTCTCTATCACAGTCCCTCTGTAGACTCCAAACTTGGTCTAGTTAAAGTCTGATAAACCCTATGCCTTACATGTCCCATTCATCACCCAAGTTGAGTACAGTTCTCAAAGAGCACTGTTGTCTTCAGAGTGTTTATGTCTTCCTGTGAGGGAAGAGCCTCATTCCATAGTAATTTCTGATCACTAAGCTGTTGCATAAAATGGTCTTTGATCTAATTTAGAAGGACGCCCTCATGGGACTGTTAGTCTGCTGTTAATCACTTGAAAGTGCTCACTTCCTCTTCATTTGTCAGGGATGAGACTGAATGTAATACCAGCCTGGGAAGACTAGGCAGGCTCGGTCACACGCCTCCTGCTGAACATTGTACTAATCTATGCAACTACACAGGAACATTTGTTAAGATTAAAAACAGTATGAGGTGTTCTTCACTTTTGCCAAAATTAGGTAAATGACAAACCAAACTCCTACACACTTCGTATTCCTTTTTTTTTTTTTAATTGTTTCAGGTTTATTTGAGGGTACAAAGGATTAAGTTACAGTGTTTGCATTTTTTAGGTAGAATCCCTCACTAGTACCGGTGTTCTTCCATCTGTTACCAGACCCATATTTTGTCATTTTAAAATTAAATAAATGTCTTTTCATGTAAAAAGAGAGAGAGAAATGTTCTTCACAACTTTTAATTGTTAGTTTTTGAATCCTTAGGTTATTGAGTTCAGGCTATAGGACTCAGATTTCAGCTGTTCCTTTAAAGCCTTTAATAGGACCACCTAGAAAATCATAATAGGGAAAAAAAGCAACAGTGTTCTATCACCCCACTTTTTTAACATGGTCATAAACATGATCCTGTATCTCTGTATGCAAGAATAAATAGGTCCTTTTCATTTCATTTGTAAAGCATCAATACCATGCTTGAATCTAAAACATACAGACTTCTTTGTAAGAAAGAACGAAACAGTTTATTGAATTACTCAATATCTAACTCCTTTCAAAATCCTGGCTAAAACTACTGGCCTTTCAGAAGGATGACAAAAGGCTCTTTCCTACTTTTCATCCACTGCCCGGTGCTTTGCCATTTGGTAGGTTATGTACATGGAAGTTACACACCTGGATTGTCTTACCCTAGTTAGCAATGGAAATCTGTCAGAAGACTGTAATGTAACTTCGTACCCTAAACTTTTACTCACGATAATTTTTAAAATCATCTTTGCACTTTGGAAAAGTTATCCAAGTATTACCTAAAGGTTGTTTGCTGTCCTTATACCTACAGAGGACATTTTTCTCAGCACAATTTTAGGAAAACATACATCCTTTCTGACAATCTATTATGCTTCTTTCTATGAATAATAAAAAGCTTTGTAAATCATATTTGTTCTCCTCCTTGACGCCTGAAGCTCAGAGCTAAATTGTTTTTTATTAATATTATAAATATTTCACTCCCTGTTGACATGCTCTCTTGATTACTAGATTCTAGAGCTTTTATATTTGTTTTAAGGGCTTTGTGATTCATTTGTTACTATATCTATATTCATTATTAACTGTCAAATTTCTTTTGGAAGTGAAATATAATTGTATATCAAATATTTATTAAATACTTGTGGTGTTTAAAATACTATTTGGAGAGATGGATTTGAAAGATGATGATGTTTCACCTTTGCTTTAAATTTTTTAAATTTGGGGGAAAAAATAAGAGATTGTCCACAAATATACCATCTCTCCCATCTTTTTTTTTTTAATCTAACAGTATAGATTTTTAATTTTTTGTAATTCAAATAGGATTTAGCCTGACCTTTGTTTGTTTGGTTCTGTTTCTAATTTTAAATTTTGTTGGTTAGGCTTCCCCTGAAAGATCTACAAGAACTCAGCAGAAAGAATTTCAGACTCACATTTTGGATAGTGTGATGGACCATTTGCTTGCAGCTGATGTGTTATTGGGTAATTCTTTGTTTTATTTTTATTTTATACTAGTACCTATAATCACTCTCTTTCTCTAACTAAATCCCTGACATATCTCCTTTTTAACTTCCTCTCTTTCCTCCTTTCTTTTTAGTCTAACTTCTCATATCCACATTATATTTTCACAGTTTATCCATGTTGTTGCATGGACCATGAGTCCATTTATTCTCATTATTCTCTCATGATAGTGGTATGCTATCATGAATATATAAGTTTATCCATTTTACTCTTGATAGCTATCTAGAAGTTTCCAGTTTGAGATAATAATAAGTTGCTATAAACGTTCTTGTTCATAAGGACTACATATGGGAACAATATTTCTTTGTATATTATATTATGTTGTAAACATAACAATATTTATATTTGATCATATACCTATGAGTAAAATTGTTACATCCCAGATATGTATGTTTTATTTTTTAGACTTGATCTTAGCCAAAAGGCCAAGGATGGCTTCCAGGAAAAACATCAAAACACATTAAAATGTATTTTTTCTGTATGCCCATATCTAATTAATAAAAATACAAAACTTGATATTTATCATAATAAAGCCAATGTTTATATATAAAACAAAGATAGACTTTATAGGAAAGGAAAAGGCAATGGTTTAGTGTACTACATATGCTACCTTGAGGTCCTAGTGATAATATTAGTTGTAAGAACCTCTGTGCTGTTAAAATATATTTTTCTTAAGAGTAAATTTTCCAGAAAATCTTTATTACTATATTAACATGCAACTGTGTACTCTTAAACTTGAGTGTGGAGTCCCATTGGTGCTTACCCTTACCAGTTGAAATCATTCCTACTATAGGACAACACAAAATGAAGAGTCTGGGCTAATGCAGCAATGTGGACTTAGATAGGAATAATGATAATCACGTCTAGTGGAGCCTCCAGAAGAGCTTTGTGGGAACATTTTAGCTACCTGAGAGGGTTAGTCTTGACACAGTGTGTAATGCAGCAAGCACTCTGAAGACACTGGGTGGTTTTAAAAAGACAATGCTGATGGTAATAATGGCAGGGGCCGGGGGAGCAGGGCGCCAAATATACCACCATTGTGGTGTATTTTTTGCAGTTTTTCTGAAGCTCTATTCTGCCTGTCTGGCATCATTGTTAGTAAAGGTATATACTCAAAAATAGTTTTATTTGATGGTTTGTTTTACTCTTTATTACTTACATAAAGTAAGCTAATAACTTATTTAATTGAGCTAATAACTCAATTTATAGCTAATAACTGACTTAGTTTTCTCTCAGATGGAGATCACTTGTAACTGGCAGAACATGTGTTTATCACAGACTCTCTTTAGGCAGCAGGAAACTTCACAGGTACTCTCAATTCATAACACTCTGTTCCTGCTGAAATTATTTCTTCCAGATTCTTCTAGGTTCTGACCATAAGCATCATTTTCTTAAAAAAATTTGTATGAGCTAGTGGCCATATTTCTAAATGTTATAGTTAGACTCATTTTTCTTGGCCTGATTTATTTGACGATCTGGTCTTGTGCTGGTAGATATCAAGTTCTCAGACATATTTTTCCTACTGGAATTCAGGGGAAGATGCGTCTCTGCCTATTACCAGTGGAGGAAGCTACCAGGTATTGGTGAACAATGTGTTTTATTTCACGCAACGTGTGGTGGACAAGCTTTGGCAAGGCATGTTCAACAAAGAATCTAAACTTCTCATAGATTTTATAATTCAACTAATTGCACAGGTAATTCATTGTCACTGTTAGTCTTAGAGTACATGTTTTCCCATTGAAAAACTTAGCCTTTAGTGTCAGAATTGTTGGACATAAGTGTAACTAATATGATAGTGAATGTTAACATTTAATACAGAACTATGCTTATCAAAAGTGAATTAAAGAACATGGACTTTTAACTTTTCCTCTGTTGGCATGGCGCCAGCGTGTCCCTTATAACGGTACCTATTTCTCTCAAGCTATCATCTCTGTCACCGACCTCCTCACTGGCCCTGATCTTCACTACCCAGATAGATTTAAATACCTTAAGTTAATACAATTTGATTTGTTTTTATACAGTATATCAATTTGTAAAAGCTTGCAGAACATGAAGAGTTGATGTTAAGGAACAGTCTCTGATCAGTTGAATCTTTGACAAAGTCCACTGTAGTCCATATTCCTTTGCGGTTCTTATTTTATTTATTTATTTATTTTGTATGTTTATGGTACTTTTAACTAAAGGCTATCGACCTGCTTTGGTTCAGCATGAGTGATTAATTTTATTCAATATATTATATAGAAAGTGGGAAATCTCGCTACTCTGTTTGTTAGCATATGGTGAAGGGACATTGGTCCTCTCATGTCACTTAAGAATTTTTTAAGAGGTACATTTGTGTTTAAGCCAGAGTGAAAATCCTCAAATGAGAGGATGAAACTAGAATGTAAAAGAAAAATTATTTTTTGGCACAAATGCTCAGAGGCAAGGGGTGAGTTAGGAGATTTCTTAAATTAATATTAGGTAATTTTTTTTCTTTTTTTTTTTTTTTTGGTAATTTTGAGTAGCGGTCATATAATTTAATTAAGTTTGCTCAATATGAGACTTCACCCAGATGATATTTCTTGTTCTCTGGGAGGCTGCTTTGCCCCTTAGGAGTATTAGCGGCTGTCTTTCCTAAGAGATCTATTTTGTTGTTTCTGTTTTTGCTTTTGTTTCTGAGACAGGGTCTAGCTCTCTTGCCCCAGGTCAGAGTGTGGTGGCATCATCATAGCTCACTGCAACCTTCAAGCCATCCTCCACCCCCACCCCTCTGCCTTGTAAGAACTAGCAGTATAGGAGTGTGCCACCACACCCAGCTAACTTTTTGTAGAGACGGGGTCTCACTTTGTCTCTCAGGCTGCTCTTGCACTCCTGTCTTCAAGCTCTCCACCCTGGTCCCCCAGAGTGCGGGGGTTATGGTATGAGCCTGGGGTCACAGGCATGAGCCACTGCACCTGGCTGGAAGCTCTGTTTATGTAGTTCTCATTCATTGAATTGCATTTGTGTGTCTCATGGCTCCTGAACCTTGTAGTAACAAGGGCTTGTGTATTTCAACGTAGTACCTTTAGCAGTTAGCATCTGGTACGTAATAGACCTAATGAAAATTCACGCGTGAATGATGAACACGTCTTTTATTGTCGTCCATTTTACTGAAAACTTAACTTTTTATATCTTTAGTCAAAGAGAAGATCCCAGGGATTGTCTCTGGATGCAGTTTATCACTGCCTCAATAGAACCATCCTTTACCAGTTCTCACGGGCACACAAGACTGTTCCTCAGCAAGTAGCTCTCCTGGATTCACTCAGGGTCCTCACTGTGAACAGGAACTTGATCCTGGGGCCTGGGAACCACGACCAAGAATTCATTAGCTGTCTGGCTCACTGCTTGATTAATCTGCATGCCGGAAGGTAAATCCTTTAGGTTCAGTTTGCCATGTTAAATTTCTCTTTGATAAAATTCTGCCAGAATTCATTATTGTATTTTTTTGATAGTCACATTTCTTTTTGCCTTTAATTGATTTTATTTAAAACTTTACACAAAAGGTACAGGGCAAGTGTTACATTTTTGCAATGGAAAAAATGGATGGGTATTTTTTCTTTTACTTTCTGTATCTCTGAAATTCTCCATAAGTTCTTCATGTCACTTACATAATTTTTTGGAAGAAATTTGCTTTTAAAGTAAATTAAATACATACTGTTGGAGGCTAAGAAAGATAAAAAGAAAAACTTGAAGTGATAGTCTATATTAAATGGGTAAAATTAGTATTTTACTACTGATGGCTTTGCTGTATTTCTTTAGTGTCTCCTGGGGACCAGGCATTGAGTTAGGAGCTAGGATAACATGTAAGACACACCGTGCGGTGACCTCTCAAAGGGAAAACAGATAATGAAGCAAGACCCGCCATGTGTGCCGAGTGCTCTGCTAGAAGCAGCACAGTGTTTTGGGAGGGCAAACCAGGGCCCCTGGTCTGGAGGAAATACCTGCTGAGGTGCCACTTGAGACCTAGTTGGGGAGGACAAGAGAATGGGGACAAGTTGCTGCAGGTAGAAAGAGCAGTGCATGTGAGTGCCCAGAGGGGAGAAAGTGTGACACAGTCAGGAGACTGAGTATTTCACTGCTACAGGAGCAGAGTAAGGAGATATAGGCCTGGAGAGAGGACACAGCTTATTGGTAGAATGTTCTTAGTTAAATGAACTTTTGGTAATTTTTAAGTAAAAGTACTAACAACAATGCAAAAGCATCTTAACTACTAAGATAGTATCTTTATACCGTAGATGAGTTAATTCCATGTAGTCGAGTGGATTTGTTTGACTACCCCTGAAGGCATCAGTACAGTAAACTACAGGTTCTATTTTGTGAATCTAATGATTTGACATTCAGTAACATCTGCCAATAGTGGGAGTCTGTGAGGGCATCCGTGTTTACTTGTGTCTGCAGAGTAATTCTTAGTTGCCATAGTTTTTCAGCTGTAAGCATTTCCTTCAGATAGTCTAAACTGGAATTTTTCAGCAATGTGGACGGATTTGGATTGGAAGCGGAAGCCCGCATGACCACGTGGCACATTATGATCCCCTCCGATATTGAACCAGATGGTAGTTACAGCCAAGATATCAGTGAAGGTAACTGCTTCAATCTGGTGGTGGTGCTGGTGTTGTTTTATCTCTGGTTTTTAAGACATAACCAAAAAAAGTAACTTTAAAAACTCCCAACATTGACAACCACTTTCCCGGTGGGGCAGCTTGTACACGCACCAGCACTGTGTCTCTGTGTGCCGAGGTGGGTGAAGCACTGAGCACTGATGTGCCCCCCCCCCCATTTCTGAGTAACACTCAGAGACTAGATGGCAGCCCTTAAAACGCTTCAGACATAGCAGGGGTGCAGATACTAACTTAGCATTTACTATAAAGTAGAATCAGGAATGCCAGATTAGAAGCAGAATATTGCTTGTTAGTAGTACCATTGGTATTCTCTCTCTCTCATAAAATCACGTTTTCCCACTGATACTGTATGCATTACACCCTGAAGTCTGTGTGGGTCCATCTCTTAACTTTCACCTGCTCAGCAATGAAGATGAAATCATTACTGCAATGTTTTTCTCCCCAGCAGTTCTGTTTGGTAGTTTCACATATGGGTTCATCCTTTGGAAACCAGCACTCATTCCTTCATTCATTCAAATTAAGCATTCTTCGCTCTCTTTTCACCAAACTTTCTTAAACACCAGACACCAAAGGATTGTTTTTTTCACCCCTGAGAAATCTGACATTGGTTCTCCTCAGACTAGCAAAGTTAGCATCATTTGGGCCCTTGGTAGAAAAAACACTTTCACTGGTCCCACTCAGATGTGCTAAATCAGAAACTGGGAATGGGAACCAGCAATCTATTGTAATGACCCTCAGGCGATTCTGATGGCTAAACATTGACTGTTCTACCGAAGGAATCAGACAAATTAACAGGAAATCCAAAGCGATACTGAATTTAATCAGTAAAAATCGTTTAAAATGTTTCTTATTATTTTATTATGCACAATACTCAAAAACTGACTTAGTTTTGAACTCAAATATTCAGAACTTTTTCTGTTCTTTTAAATGGGAGATAATTCTTATCTATCAGAAGCTAGATAATTTATATAATTTCTAATTTTATAAATAAAAATGTCATCTTTTTCCATGATTCTAAAGATGTTTAAAATGTTTTCCCAGTAGCCAAGTAGTTTGGGTTAGATAAATAACCTTTTCCAGAGCTAGATGTAACGTAATTTTCTTTCTAATTAAATACTGTAGTTGAAATCCCTAGATACAAAACATAGAAAAATAAGACCTCACTTTATATTGTGCTTTGATTATTTGCCTTTTTTTTTTTCCTTTCATTCACCAGGGCGTCAGCTTCTCATAAAAGCTGTCAATAGAGTTTGGACTGAACTGATACACAGCAAGAAGCAAGTTTTGGAGGAGGTTTTCAAAGTGACTCTGCCTGTGAACGAGAGGGGACATGTAGACATAGCTGTAGCGAGGCCACTCATTGAAGAGGCTGGGATGAAGTGCTGGCAGAATCATCTGGGTAAGGAGCCTCTGGCACTGCGCCGCTGGGAAGCTATGATGTATGGGTACAGAGTAAATATGTAATTAAAACAGTTCTCTAAGATACTATGATGACAGGAGAAATTGAAATCTATACAGCAAAACCATTCTTGAATGATACATACTGAGATTGAGTTTTCTTCTAGGATTTTTATTTTTAATATTTAAAGTGTGTTACACATCTGGCACAAAGGAGTTTAAATAATAATATAGCTTAAAGCTTTGGTATGGTCACTGTATTGGCTATGGGTCCATGAACCCTTATCTCTAATTCTGAAATTCAAAAACCCCGAAAACCCAAGGTTTTTCATTAGTTTTGTGCCAAAAGTGACTAGGTAGCAGAAACTAACTTACCTTTCCTTATCCTGCTTCTTACGCATATTCATACATTGTGCTGCAGTAATATTATGTATTAAATTACAGCTTATCACCCTTGACCCTCTGGTGGTGGTATATAACATGAGTGTATGTCCTGTACAGCCTTTTTAAAATCGAAAACTTTCTAAGTTCCACCATATACCCAGCACCAAAGATTTTTGATAGGGAATTATGAATTATTATTAATGTAGAAATTCATTACAGTTAAAATAAATATGCATATTTTACAGAGCTGTGGGTTTCAACCCAATACAAGGTGACCAAGTATAATAATTCTGAAGTTGAAGTGGTCATCCTTAAACAAATAAGTGTGGGATGTCTAAAAGGGATTTCACGTTAGCAATGCAGGTAATCCCCAAGTCACGAATTAGATAGGTTCTGTAGGTTTGTTTTTTTTGAGACAGAGTCTGACTGTGTTGCCCTTGGTAGAGTGCCATAGTGTCACAGCTCACAGCAACTTCAAACTCTTGGCTTAAGCAATTCTTCTGCCTCAGCCTCCCAAGTAGCTGAGACTACACATGCCCGCCACAATGCCTGGTTATTTTTGTTGCAGTTGTCATTGTTGTTTAGCTGGCCGGGGCAGGGTTCAAACCTGCACCCTCAGTGTACATCACGGGTGCCAGAACCACTGTGCTACAGTTGCTGAGCCTTGCAGGTTTGTTTTTTAAGTTGAATTTTTCTTTCTTTTTTTTGAGACAGAGTCTCACTTGGTCACCCTCAGTTGAGTGCTGTCATATCTTAGCTCACAGCAACCTCAAACTCTTGGGCTCAAGTGATTCTCTTGCCTGAGCCTCTGGAGTAGCTGGGATTACAGGAGCCCACAACAACACCCAGCTATTTTTTTTTTTCTTCTTCTTTTTTTTTTTTTTTTATTGAATGGTAACTATGTACATTAATGCACTTCTGGGGTACAGTGTGGGGTTTTCACATGCAATCTGAATCGCCCAGCTATTTTTAGAGAAGGGGTCTCACTCTGGCTCAAACTCCTTAGCTCAGGCAATCCACCCACCTCGGCCCCCAGAGTGCTAGGACTACAGGGGTGAGCTACCATGCCTGGCCTTTAAGTAGAATTTGTATGTAAGTTGGAACAAATATGTTTACCTATTACCTGTGATGGCTTCTGTCTGAAAGTGCACGTCATACATCTATCCAATATCTATAACTCGGGGAATACCTGTATATGCTGCTTTTGATAACTATACTATTGTTGTTCGTAACAGTGATACGAAACTATTAAAAGACTCATAATTACATGGAGAAATTATAAAACAATGTAATTTTAATTTCATAGCTCATGAAAAGAAATGCATCAGTCGAGGAGAGGCTTTGGTGCCCACCACACAGTCTAAATTGTCCCGTGTCAGCAGTGGCTTTGGTCTTTCCAAGTTAACAGGATCGAGAAGGAATCGAAAGGAAAGCGGGCTCAATAAACACAGTCTTTCCACGCAGGTACTTTGTTTGGTTTTGCTGATGGTATTACTAGGAATTTACATTTCAAGGTCTGGTTGTACTATGTTATATAATACACTTAATATGTACAAGGATGATTTGAAATGAAACATCTCTGTGTTTTTGCTTTAGACAAGAGAAGTAACTTGGGGATCTTTTTCCATTTTATTACGATAAAATTGCATTATGAGTGCTGCATACCTACGTCCATTTTATAATTGGACATAAGATGAGATTCACAGATGGATATGTGATCAAATACAGAGAATTTTCTCCCAATTTTTCCAACTTCCAATAATGTTACTGATAGTTACAGATTTTAAAGCAGTAACAGAGCAGGGCTTTTTAAATTTTTAATAATTCTGTTGTGATTGGTATTTTAAAGAACTCATCTCCCACTAGCATTAACTTCTAACTCATCAGGGTTCCTTCATCACCCAGAATCTAAGTGGCAAAGGATCTGAGAGGAATCGTGTACGCTGGTCTTTCCTGCATCAGGTTGTTTTCCAGGAAGAATACCCGAGATGGAGTCCAGTGTGCAGGGTATATATTAGGTGCCCGTGGGATCAGTACCTATGAGAGGGAGGAAAGGAAGCAGGACTTGGTGCAGTCCTAGTGACAGCCCGGCTGACCCAGGTGGAGGCTTGAGGCCAGAGGAGCCTGTCAGAGCCAACCTGTACTGAGCTGGAAGGCTGAGCTTCTTACACCCAGATCACCCAGCAGCTCTCTGCAGCTGGCCCGTCTCTGAAGGTGTTGACAGCACTTGGGGAGCTGGGCAGATAGCCCTTCCCTGAAGGGGCTTGAGGAATAGGATAGCCCTGCAGGTCTCTATCATGCTACCCTTCACTGCAGGTCTCTATCACACTACCCTTCACTGCAGGTCTCTATCACACTACCCTTCATCTGATTCATCATACAAAATTCATTCCAAGTGTTTTTGGTTTTGTTTTCTATAGTGAGAGCTTTAGACAGGATTTTAATTAATGTTCAAGTATTAATTTCAAGGGTAGTTAACTCATTTTCCAGGAAATCCATGGAATAATTAAGACTCTTTTCCCGTCCATTGTTAGGAGATTTCTCAGTGGATGTTTACACATATCGCTGTCGTTCGCGACTTGGTAGATACACAGTACAAGGAATATCAGGAGGTAAGAATCTTTGGAATCAGAGTAATGGTTTATTCTGCCTTTCTTGGAAGCCACTGACTGTTTCTACTGATACCTTCCATTTCCAGGGTATATTGCTGACCTGCACTTATCATCAGATGATGATTTTAATTATCCCTGCCATCAGCTACTTTGGCCATTGATTTTAAGATGAAAAATTTGAGTCTTCTTTAAACAAACTACATTTGAAAAAAGCAATAAATGGGCACAATGTAAGGGTATACGGCACACTCTCTAACTCACCCCCTGGGTGAAGACCTTAAACAAAGTAACCTAATCATTTGTGCCCTCATATTAATCTGAAATTTACAAACAAATGGAGTCAGAGGTGAATGCTGTTGGTATTCACTACTGACAGAGCAGATCTTTATTCACATTTTACTTCTATGAGGAACAATGAGGGCTTTTCAGACCTTTAACAAGTAGATTGTTAAAATACACATCGAAATCTCTGAGAAGTCTCTTAAAATTTATAAAAAAATTACAGAGTGAAATGAAATTCCATTTTCACTGTGCTATAAGTCCCTGGTGATTTTGTCAGTGAAAAATAAATATCATGAAATACCCTCGGTGAACTCATAATTACTCAAAAGCTTATACTAAATATTTTATTTCCACAGCAGCCATTTTAAGTCTATTAAAGATTCCTCAATGATTAACTGCTAATATTTTGTGGATATAACAGGAGATCCTTAACTTTTCCCCCTCAAGGTACACATAAGTACTATTGTGATATGTAGTATTATAATTATTCACTCAAACTTTACTGTTATATTTTTAAAATCTTTATTTTTCTACTTAAATTATATTCTTATAGTCTATGAATCATTAGGTAAGTTAGTTATAATCATCTACTGTTGAAATGTTATACATCTTGTCATTTGACAGATAAAAAGAACTCATGCCATGATGTAATTTCCATTTCAGTAAAATTGTTTTGATCTATCTCAGTGCCAATAGAAAATGGTTTTTCTTTGAATTTTATGTGAAAGTCAAGTTCCCTATCAGTAGTACATGTTTTTATTCTTTATCTAAAATCTTTGGAAACATTTACCAAGCTTACCATTGATCTAGTCTGTTGTTATTATTTCTTGATCTGAGTTCTAAAATTTCTCCTATACAGGTTCTAGTAACTCATTTCCAAATTTTGTGGCATCCTTAAAATACCATGTTAATTGATTAACTCATAGGGCTATTTCAGTATATTTTCGTAAGTAGTGTTACCACGTTTCCTGTGCTGGAAAAACAAAGTTCCACGGTCTGTTGGACCGTGTTGCATACCCTACCCTGTACGTGTCTGTCATTTACTGGGCACTAAAACAATTATCTTCATGCCCAGCTACTTGGGAGGCTGAGGCAAGAGAATCACCTAAGCCCAAGAGCTGGAGGTTGCTGCGAGCTGTGACGCCACAGCCCTCTACTAAGGGCGACAAAGTGAGACTCTGTCTCTAAAAAAAAAAAAAAAAAATCATGTTCTTGGGTCCCCACAGCAAACGCCACATCCCCACTAAATCATCAGTTTACTTTACCATAAATAAATGTCATTTTACTTTTATAATAATTGACAGAAATAATGTGGATTATGCTGGTTTCCATATAGTAACTGATTTTCAACGACTTGTAGACTTTGTATTGTTACTTCTGCTTTTGCTTGACCACCAACCTGGACTCTTCCCCGTCAGCGCCAGCAGAATGCCCTCAAGTACGTGACGGAGGAGTGGTGCCAGATCGAGTGCGAGCTGCTGCGGGAGCGGGGGCTGTGGGGCCCTCCCATTGGCTCCCATCTAGACAAGTGGATGCTGGAGATGACCGAAGGGCCCTGCAGGATGAGGAAGAAGATGGTGCGAAATGATATGTTTTATAACCATTACCCCTACGTGCCAGAAACAGAGCAAGAGACAAATGTGGCGGTGAGTACACAGAACTAAGTGTTTGTACCAACTCTCACTTTTTTATTTTCTTTGCAGACATTTTTCCTTTTTAAGTACATTAGCTAAAATAACCAATTTGGAAAATACACAAACTGTATTAAATGGACAATGGTGGGAAAATGCAAAGATGCAGCTCTGTAGTAGGGAGACGTCATAGTGAGGTGGAGCAAGTAGGTCACCTCGTGGGGTTGGTAGGAGAATTAAGTCAGTTAAATTAGTGAAGCCTTAGGATAGTGTTTCGCATAGAATAGGCACTGTGTGTGCTCAGATTGTGTAATATGAGGTAGCTCAGATTCTTCCAGGGCCTCTTTTTTCTCTCTGCCAAAAATCATGGCTCTTCATCTTGTGCTCACTGATTCAACCTCTGTCCTGATGCTGCCTGCGATATAGATCCTAAAATCAACCTAGTGTTCATCAGCAGATGAATGGACAAAGAAAATGTGATGTGCACGCACAACAGGAAACTAGAGAGAGAAATCTGTCACTTGTGACCACATGGGCGAAGCTGGAGAAAATCTAAATGAAATAAGCCACTGCAAGAGGACGAGTACCACATGATCTCAGTGAGAAACTTGAAACAGTTGAACTCAGAGCAGAGAGGAGAATGGTGGTCACCTGAGGCTGGGAGTTGGGGAGCGGGGAGATGGTCATCAAGGGTACAGAGTTTCATTTAGCCAGGAAGAATACATTTGTTGAGATCTATTGCATGCTGTAATGCTGTAGTTAAAAGTAATGTACAATATGTTTCGAAATTGCTAAAGAGAGTAAATTTCAGTGTTCTCAACACAAAAAATAAGTATTAGAGGTGAGTGATATGTTCATTAGCTACGTTTAATCAGTCAGACTTTGTATATATAAACACCATTTTGTACTCCATAAATGTAGATAATTATAATTTGACAATTTACTGCAAAAATCTTTTTAAAAGAATAGGGGCTTAGCTCTTGCCATTAGTTATTTAAGATTTTTGAAGATGGCGCTATAAAATGTACTTTTCTTAAAGCCATTCAATTCTGTTAAGAAGACCATACTTTATATAGTTGTACCTTAAAGCTCTATAATTTCTAATCCTGGGCACTGTATAAAAAAATTAGTCTACCCTTTTTTTTTTTTTTTTGAGACAGAGTCTCACTTTGTCCCCCTTGGAAAAGTGCCATGGCCTCACAGCTCACAGCAACCTCA
>NW_003852434.1:5259659-5264758 GCF_000181295.1 Otolemur garnettii
ACAGCCAGCGAGGGGTAAAGACTCTACAAGAAAGGAGGGCTTTTATTTTCCATTGGGAACTTGAAACAACAGACCACAGAGTGATTCCATTTTGCAAGTCTTTGCAAGGGAGAAGCCATTCAACTACCCATTTTGGGGATGAGTGAGCCGGATGCTTTCCTTTGGTCTTTCTGAATCATAATTGCACTGCTTTCTGGACCATTTCTAAGGCGGCCTTTACAAGAAGACATTCCCATCAGAGAGGAGGGTGGACTTTGGAGAAATTCTTATTGAAGTGTGAGCTTAGGAGTTTTTGTTGGTGGTGTTTTGGACACCTCTTTCCTTGCAACTCCAAGGTTTTAGGTGTCTACATAAAGTGGACCACACACCACATCTGCTGCCGTATTGATACTTTTTTTGTTTGGTTTTGTTACATCTTACATTATGCAGAACTATTTTTGTACAAATTGTTTAAAAGTTATTTATGCAAGGTTTGAATGCATACCAGTGTTTTTATTGTTTTGAGGTTGCCAATTTTCCTGATTTCCTTAAGGTAGGAGAGAACTTAACCTGTACTTCATTGACACAACCCACCTACAAATGTGCCCAGATCTGACGAAGTGGGCTGAGACCTTCCACTTAAAAGCATGTTTAACTGGAAGTTGAGAGCCTTCCTTGTATGTCAAGAAGTTACATGAGCATGTTGTGGACAAATGTAAATTATAGTCAAAGTAAGATATTTTGCCAAGTTTCCTCTGTATAGAATTCACTCTTCTCAGATTTTAAAATTTCACCTTCAGCCTTTGCACTGAGCAGGGTTTGCTCCAGCATGAGCTCTTGTACTCTACATAGATCTAATTTCACCATGGTCAAGAAGTAGAATAAATGCTCCCACATAGCCTTTCTTTTATTTTCTCTCCTTTGAAGTGTGAGTTGAGTTCTCATTTAGGTTTGTAACATGACTATTTCCTAGTTGTAAAGTTCTGCGTTTGTAAGTGCCATTGTTGTAAGGTGGTGTTTCTTAGACCTTCCCAGCCACAGTTTTACCTTTTGTTGAATTTGTATAAACAGTTGTACAAAAAAAATACTCTTGAGCTTTGAGAGTTTTTGTTCTAGGACTAGACATTTAATTGGAAAGCCTAGAGTCCGTAGAGTCTATAGAGTCTTAATACTAATTAGCATACATTGTTCCAAGCCTGAAACAATGTATTTTCTTTTTTTTTTTTGTTTTAAACCCAGATTTTTAAAATTTTTTTATTTATTTTTTTTTATTAAATGATACCTGTGTACATTAAAAAAAAAAAAAGAATACTAAAATATGAAGATGTTCCCTCAAATATGTGACCAATTTCCTATTTTGATAGGACTGAAGCATATACCTTTATTTTTCCAATGATCATGTTTTTATCTGTGCTCCTTTTCTTTTGTTATTGTCATTTGTTCATAAAAGTATATTTAAACTTATATATCATATAAAAACAAAGTATCCTCTTTAGAGTTTACACCTACAACCTTAGTAACATCAACATGTTAACTAAGCAAAGGAGTTCACCAGCCTGTGCAATCTGTAACAAACACTCTCATAAGAGAGTCTGTACCATATCAAACTTATTTTTAACAGATGGATTAAATATTAGAAGATACAGGGCAGTTGAGAGATGTTGGAGAGAAAGGAAAAAGCAAACAAGAAGGGGAGACGGTTAAAGAATGTAGAATTCACGTTGCATAGTCCTGCAAGAGTCAAGGTTACCCTGCTATGATAAAATTTTCTGAATGAATATTTTGTTTTTGGCTGTTTAAAATCTTTTGTAAAGTTGAAATTCCATTACATGTTCACTTTTGTCTTATGGAATATGCATTCTGGCAATGTTGAAAACAAGTTTGTAAAAAGTAGAAGTATCTGTTACCCCACTGACTTCTACTAAATCAAAAAGAAAAACTAATATTCACAAAGCGCCGCGAGCTGGGTGCCCTGCTCTGTCTTTCGGCCTTGCCACAGCCCTCTGAAGTACAGTTAATTGTTGTCCCAGTTCTGCAGATGAGGCACTGAAACCTCCTTTTATCTTCCAGCTACTAAGTAGCAGGGTAAGGTATGATTGTAATTCAGTGGTCCCTTAATGGTTGAGTCACTTTGAAAAAAGAAAAGATTCCGATGTTTACGTGTTTAGTGAAATTGCCCATAGACGGTGAGTATATTCCAAATTAGGTTTTGTCTGTCACATGTCAGCGTAGCATCTAATACTTACTACATGTTAGTGAAGGGACTGCCAGCACTCTGCCTTCCGTGAGTGACAGATTTTTTCCTTTGCTTTCTGTTCAACACTAGAATTTTCCTAAATCTGAATTTTTTTCCACTATAAAGGGCTAGTATCAGATTTTATAGGCCCTGGAGTTTAAACAACTTAGGAGAGAGCTCTGTAAAAAAAAGAGTACGATATTATAAGGACAAAATTACGAGGGCTCGTCTTCCAGGGTTTTGAAGGGGACCCATGGGAAGTGAGGACCACTGACGTTTAAGCTCTATTAAGCCCATGGTAAACCCACCTCCAGGTTGGACGGTTTTAAACTGCTTCCCAGAGTTGGAGGCCAGTCCCTTAGACTTTCCTTCAGCCTTCCATAAATATAGTCAGTACTTCTCATGGTATCACAGGTGTGTACCAATCTAAACATAAAGGTTCATGATGCTTACAACAGGCTTTTACCTATCAAGGGCAAATGATTTGATCCTTTACTTTATTTAGTAAGGATAATTTACATTTTTAGTCTTGTCACTAAGCCGAAGAATACAGTGACGATTAAAAAGTTAATTTCTTATTTTAAAAACTTGGTATATTAGAAAATGAGTCAGTTATTGTTAATTTTTAGTCATTAAAGTGACTTGACAGTGTTACATCCTTTATAAAAAACACCTTAACTTATTATCTTAAGTTTTGAATTTTTATTTTAAATTGGATGTTTATTTATAGAACATAGAACATATTTTAGTGTTTCAGTGTTTTATTTGGTACAGGCTTTAAAGCCTTAGAAGTTTATGAACCAAAATTATTATAATATAGTAAGAGAAACAGTAATAATTTTTAATGTCCTGAGAAAAATATGTACATTTAAAAAATTCTGTATTCTTTTGTGAAGATAGTTTATCCTCACTGCACAGGTGCTTTCCTCGGAGGGTAGTTTTTATAAGTAAAAGAGCTACATTGACTTATACTGTAATTTTATATTTTAAACTGTAATATTATAGTGTTAAGATGTAATCCTGGGATGTGACGAAAATATAAAATCTGACTGTTATTAAGCAATTCTCTCTTTACTCTGAAACATAAGGAAGGAAACTAAGATCCCACGTACTGCAATTTAAGATATCATATTTAAATATTAATTAGCCTTTAATTCTATAGTGCCCTTACTTTGACAGAATAAATAATCTCAAACAAATTTACTACTCTTTCCAGAGATCATTGGGCTAAAGACTTTATTGTATACCTATTAATTTTGGTTTGCTCAGGGACTGGAGGCTAATGAACTTATTTTGGAGTTTCTTTTCTTTTTTCGTTTTGAGACAAGAGTCTTCACTTTATCCCCCTCCCTAGAGTGCTATGGCATCAGCTCATAGCAACCTCCTGCTCTTGGGCTTAGGCTTTCTCTTGCCTCAGCCTCCCAAGTAGCTGGGACTATAGGCACCCACCACAATGCCCAGCTATTTTTTGTTGGAGTTTGGCCAGGGCTGGGTTTGAACCTGCCACCCTTGGTATACGGGGTCAGCACCCTACCCACTGAGCCACAGGCGCTGCCCTAATTCTTTTCTAATTAAGGGAGTCTTTTGTGTCTGCCTCCATGTATTTTTATGTAATGTATAGAAAGACTCATAGAAATGAAACAACTCAATTAGGAAATTACATTGCCAGCATTATAGAAAAATGTAATATAAAAAGAGATCATAAAATTATTTTTTAGAAACTCTGACTTTGAAAAGTACAGATTTCTATATAAGCAATTGTAATAATAATGTAATGATAGCTTTTAAATAAAAGAAAACTGTAACATGAAAGTTATTAGTATAACATATGTGTTTGCGACTGAAAGCTCTGCCTTTTTGTAAAATAAGAATCTCAAATCAGTCAGTGAGCAATTTGTATTAAACTGGCACTGTATCATGTGCTGTAGGAAAAATTATAAGGGTGTATATGGAAAATTCTACCCACATTCTGATAATAAGTATAGATAATGAACATCAGAGTTGGGTTCGACAGTAATAATTGGTCCATTTTGCTTTATTATTTATACATATATGGCCAACAGTCTATTTTTTATGAATTTCAGAGTTGCAGAATCAGTACCCTTTACTTATACATTTGTTTTATTAGAGTTCAATATTTGTTTGTAATTCTTTTTTCACTGAGATAAATTTTATGTACCTTGAAATATACAGACCTTACATGCACCACTCAATGATTTTATTTCTTCTGTAGGTCTTTTTGTTTAATGCTGGATTTTCTGATCTGTTTTTGCCTTTAACATTTTTTAATTTTATTTTATTCCATTCAGTGAGTTTTAACAAATGTATACCCTACACTTACATAATATAAATCCCTACCAAGATAGAGAACATTGATGTAGATTTTAAAGATTATTCTTTGGTATAAGGTATACTTCAACAAGTTCAATTTTAAGAAGAAAGGTTTGCTAAAACCATGTGAAAATTTTGAGAGTATGTGTAGAGGGGTGGTGTCTATTTTTCCTACATAAGCAAACATTTGGCTGCTCACGTTTACTGTAGGGAGAGGTACCAGAAGTCATTGCCCCATACAGACCATGAAAAGGAGAAAAGTTTAGAAATGGATCTTGGCCACACTCTTGTCCGTCTGTAGCTGTTTGTGTGCCTATGGGAATAAGCTATGTGCTCAACAGAAATTGCCTTGTTAATCAGGATTTGATTCTGAGAATAGAATATAAAGCAACTACCTAGTTCCTTTTAAAAAGGTCCCTTTTTTTTTGCAGTTTGGAGCCAGGGCTGGGTTTGAACCCGCCGCCTCCAGTATATGGGGCGGCGCCCTACTCCTTTGAGCCACAGGCGCCACC
The DNA here is from genome assembly GCF_000181295.1 of Otolemur garnettii. Classification (NCBI taxonomy): domain Eukaryota; kingdom Metazoa; phylum Chordata; class Mammalia; order Primates; family Galagidae; genus Otolemur; species Otolemur garnettii. The sequence continues at coordinate 5,264,718 of NW_003852434.1, forward strand.
CTAAAAAAGGTCCCTTTAAAAAACCTTCTTGTCGGCTCAGC
>NW_003852434.1:5265046-5279083 GCF_000181295.1 Otolemur garnettii
AAAAAAAAAAAAAAACCTTCTTGTCTGGGGGTAGATGATCCAGTGGACTGTCTGCTTCCAGCCTTTCTGTGATGGGGAAGGTGTTTCTTTTAGTAATAAGCCCTGAGTGGTTTCTGTGGAATTGTAGTTCTGCAGTGCCCAATCCCCCGATTGAGGACTGGCACCTGTCTATGGCCCGTTAGGACCTGGGTCACACAGCAGGAGGTGAGCTAAGGGGGAGCTACTTCATCTGTGTTCACAGCCGTCCCTATTGCTGTCATCACCACCTCAGGTCCACCTCCTGTTGAATAAGCAGTGGCATCAGCTTCTCACAGCGCACCAACCCCACTACAGCGTGCACGTGTGCGGGATCTGGGTTGTGCACTCGTGAGAATCTCGTTCCTTGTGGTCTGAAGTGAAGATAAAATGTGTTTGAATCATCCCAAAACCATTCCTCACTCCACCCTTAATGGTGGAAAAATAGTCTTTTATAAAACCAGTCCCTGGTGCTAAAAAGATTGGGGACCACTGTTGCAGGTGATCGTTTAACCAGTTAGTTGCTCCAGTTACATTACAGACTTGGGAACAAGCACAGGGAAAAGAAGATGAAATGTATTAGCTAGTATCAGGATCCATGGTCCTGATTTCTGGTTTTCTCCTTTAAAAATCATATTAAAGAATCACCAAGGATTCTTGGATGTAAATCATCCAAAAAGATGGCAGCCAGTGCTGAAGTTTCGTCTGTGTGATTTTTAAGCGTGTCCTGTTTGGTAGCACTGAGACTTTGGGTATATTTAAGCTTCACTTAAAACTACTTTTGACCATTGAGAAAATAACTACAAGGTGCAAAGTGATGATTTAAGCTGCTTAGGCTATCATGTTAATTTCCTCTCAGTGACTACATCTTCCATATTTCATACAATCCTCAAGAAGATTTTATTTTGTGCTCCTCTTCATGTTTTTTTTTTTTTCTGATATGTCTATACTTAATACCCTATTTTCAGTCTGAGATCCCAAGTAAACAGCCCGAGACACCTGATGATATCATTCCTCAAAAGGTAAAACACAAACTACCATAAAAGAATGCAAACTACTTGCAATTTTTTGTTCGGGGGGTGAGGGGGTTATTTGTGCATGGTAGACTAGACTAACTTTAAAAACTGGCTTTCAGTTTGTTCTTTAAGTTCCTTCAAGGTGAAAGTTGGTTTCATTCCCGCTGAGAGGTGGTGTTGTGCTCTTCCTCTGCTCTGTCTGACGAGCTCTGGGGGGCTGTGTGCTGCTCACTAATGGGCCGGGTTCTCACTGCTCTCACGATACAGCGTGTCCTGCTTCTCACATACACTAACAGATTAGGAAGCGTGTTAGTGATGGGCAGCCTGGCATCACCAACCGTTTGATTTTCAATTTCTCATTTAATTCTTCTGGATATTAGAGTGTATATTTTGAGAATGCGATAGAGTCTTCTCTTTTAAAAATATTTTTTCAATCAGAAGGAAATAATGGACACTAAGAGTGTGATTGCTTTTTAATGTACAATTTCATATTAATTTATATTCATTAGCAAAAAATTTAAACATTCTTTTCATCTTCCAGAAAGAATAAGTAGATAATCCAGTAAAAATGTAGCTCTTCACAACACAGGAAGGTTCCTCAAAATATTTAAGGGAAAATCCTTGTGGATCAAGTTGAAATCTCCGTTGAAGTTGGTGATCAAGTAAATGCTGTCTGTTAATTCATTATCTTGCCCATCACTAACGATGCTTTCACCTTGTGAAATATTAGCACTTTTGAGTTGAAAATAGCTCTCATATCTCGTACAGAACTGTGGTACAAAGTTTACCTCCTTCCTTTCATTTTCTAAAATACTACAGCGTTCTTGAGTGTTATCCACCGGTATTGACAGCCATTTGCCCAGATTATTATTTTGTATCATTGTAATACTTCCTATGTCATGTAATATTCCCAGTCTCCATTTTCTCTGTATCATTCATCAGTTCACTGGCAACTCTGTTCCCTGACTCTGTATCTGCAATTAAAAGAAGGATTTTATGGTTTTACGTAGTGAACTTTTTTTTTTTTTTTTTGAGACAGAGTCTCATTTTGTCGCCCTCAGTAGAGTGCTGTGGCATCACAGCTCACAACAACCTCAAACTCTTGGGCTTAAGTGATTCTCTTGCCTCAGCCTCCCAAATAGCTGGGACTACAGCTGCCCACCACAACAGCCTGGCTGGGGTTTTTTTGTTGTAGTTGTCACTGTTGTTTAGGAGGCCTGGGTTAGGTTCAAACCCACCAGCCTCAGTATATGTGACTGATGCCCTACCCACTGAGCTACAGGTGCCACCACTCAGTAAACTTTTAATCTAAAGATAAGTTCAGTATTTCAGGGAAAATATTCCACCCAGATAGGCACTTGCTTTCCTTTTTATCTGGAAAACCACTTAACAAAAAAACGTTGCGTGAAATGAGCATTGTTACGGATGATGCATATTGACCATTTGAGTTTAAAGGGTAGGCAGGTAATAGACTATTTTTAATTAGATATTCATAGGAAAGGAGAAATAATATTTAGAAAGGGAAGTTTTTTAAAGTATGTTCCAAATTCCATTTTTTCTTAATTGTTAGTCCAAAGTCTGGGATCTAATTCTGACTGCAGGATATTTTAAAACTTTATTTCTCATTGTCTATGATTTTAGGGGAAAAAATTTAAATCAGCTAGGGAACCTGTTTTGAGAATAAAAGCTAATTATTCTGAAAAAGAAATGTAACTCTTCTTTCTACACTCGTTTAGTGAGTAACCTGCTTTATCGTGATCTTATACACAATAAACAATGAGAATTGGCAGATTGTAGATACCAGCCAGTAGTGGCAGCTAACCAGGGTGTCATCTGCCTTGAAACTACTGGATCCCCTGGTGGGTCAGGAATCTCAGAAGGATTTGGCCATCGAGAGTATTCCCAATGAAATGTGGGAATATGGGAAAGAATAGGGCAGGTCTGAGTGTCTACCTCCAGGGATCTGAAGTAAGCACTTGCCCAGATTGTTCTAACTGAATATCTACCCGTTAGGCCTGAACGCTTACTTCACTTGGGGAGGGAGCGAAGTTCCAGGCTCTGGCCAGACCAGATAGTCTCCTGCAAGTCCGTGCTCCTCAATAGCGAGCATTCTCTCTCCAGGGCAGGAAGCTTTCCTGATACATCAGTAAGGTGTATTAAACTAGCATGAAAGCATTGTTTGGCTAGAGATCATTATTATTTCGCGAAGAACAAAACTGCAAATATTGCTTTACATATATCTTTTAAATACCAGTAGAATTTAAAAATAAACTTAACCTAAAAGTCTGTGGATTTAACTATTTATGTGTACAGTCTAGTAAATCCCTCTACGAAAGGTAACACAAAGAAATTGTCAACATACCTTTCCTCAAGAAGTTTATGTTTTAATTCTTGGAAATAATTATCTGAGCAATTTTCTTTTATGTCTTAGAAACCTGCTCGATACAGAAGAGCCGTAAGTTATGACAGTAAAGAATACTACATGCGACTAGCCTCTGGCAATCCAGCCATTGTCCAGGACGCCATTGTGGAGAGCTCAGAAGGGGAAGCCGCCCAGCAGGAGCCAGAGCATGGGGAAGACACCATCGCCAAAGTCAGAGGTCAGCCCACCCTCCTGGGTTTTGATTCAAAATCATTTAGTGCATTTTGGTTTTTAAATTTATATGAAAATATAAGCAACTGTAAACATTAAGGCCGATCTTAAAAGTATCCATGCAGGGGGTGATCCCTGTGCCTCAGTGGGTAGAGCACCAGCCCCATATACCAAGGGTGGCAGGTTCGAACCGGCCCCAGCCAAACTGCAACAAAAAATTGCTGGGCATTGTGGCAGGTGCTTGTAGTCCCAGCTACTCAGGAGGCTGAGGCAAGAAACTTGCCTAAGCCCAGGAGTTGGAGGTTGCTGTGAGCTGTGATGCCACAAGCACTCTACCAAGGACGATAAAATGAAACTCACTCTCTTAAAAAAAATAAAAGTATCATTGCAGGTTTGGTGCCCCTAGCTTAGTGGTTAGGGCTCCAGCCACATACACCAGGGATGGCAGGTTTGAACCCAGCCCAGGCCTGTTAAACAACAATGACAACTAAAACAACAAATAGCCAGGCCATTGTGGCGGGCGCCTGTAGTCCCAGCTACTTGGGAGGCTGAGGCAAGAGAACCTATTAAGCCCAAAAGTTTGAAGTTTCTGGGAGCTGTGACATCACGGCACTCTACAGAGGGTCTCAAAAAAAGAAATATCCATGCATATTTACCATCTCACCCTTCTTAGAGGTTGATTTCGTTACCAGAACAAAAATGACTAACTCTTCTTTATTGCCTACCGATGAATGTAATGAGCCCCTTGGCATAATGATGTTTTTTTATTGTATTTGCTAGAATCCCCAGTAGCATTTTTATTTTACATTAAGTTCCTAATAACTAAATAATATTTATAAAACTAACTCCTAAGTATTTCATTAGTAATACATTGTAATGGTCTTCCTGTTAGCCAGGAGAGATTATCTCAAATCTAAACCTTAAGAGCTTAGTAGATGAAAAATTAGACTCAAGTACAATGTCCATAGACTTTTTATTTCTGTACTTTTACATATTTGTCAGTATGGAAATCTCTCTTCCCCTTCTTGTAGCTTCTCCATGACCTACCTGTATGTACCTTAACAAATCCTACCCAATCTTAAACACACTGGTCAAATACCAAATCATCCTTATCTGAAGCCTTTTCCAACTCCTGTATCCCCAATAATATTTGCTCATGTATCTTATAGAAAGTTCAGTGATTTTACACCACTGTATGTTTTTCTTTTTTTGATTTATAAGTTTTCCTTAGAGGCAGAGATTATTTCTTCTCACCTTATAGCTTTGGACACAACTAGGGCAAATGGAGATTCAATCAACTTAACTACATAAGTAAATCAACCCATAAGCCTTTGATCCATCACAAATTCAAAAATCTTTTTATATTCTATAACTAAAGTCCTAGACTGTAACTTAAGATCTTTAGATTAAAAGTTACTTTTAAAATTAAGAGCTAGGAAATTAAAAATTTGCCTCAGATCCCGTTGTTTAAAAAACTAGTAGACTATGACTGTGTCAACAAAAAACACCATTTAAATTTTTGATCAGCATGAACCCAGAAGTTAGAGACTGCAATGAGTTATCCTACCACTGCACTCCAGGCTGGGCAAGAGTAAGTAAAATAAAGTTAAACTGTGATCATTTTCTCTCATTATTATAATATACTTACTCTCTGTTGTGATTACTGTAACTTATTAAGCATTTCATAATTGATGTAACATGTTCCTCCATCACCAGACTTAACGAGTTGGATCCCAAGCTCTGTTTGCCAAATAGAAGCCAACGTGTAATCCACAGAGTTTGTCAGATGATTTGTGTTTGGGGCTTTGGTACTTCACTTCTGTGGCCTGATTTTCTTAATCCTTAATTGAGCTAAAATCACAGTATACAAGGAGTTACACTGGACATAGAGTCGGAGGTTTTGATTCATTCAGTTAAAAATAATGTAGCTCTAAGCTTTTCCCCACATGGATGCTCTTAGCAGGATCACTGTCTTTCTCACTAGACCTTTCATATGTGAACATAATGCATAACTAAGGTTCAGAGGATTAGACTCTTAATAGGCTGACTGTGCTTTTTCAAAATGTTTAGAGCAACACAACTGGCAGGTGTAACATTTCTTTTGATGGCAAAACTAAGGCATATTAATTGAATTTAATGTGCCATTTAGAGTATCTTGAGGACTTTCCATACTTTGGGATTGCACTGGTTATTATCATCAACTGATTTTAATTTCTCCTGTGAGTATTTATAAAGTCAATCAAAATGTTGGCAGTAAAATGTTTTCTTTATCAGCAAATTAATGATCTGTCCCTGTATTATAAGGAATTCTGTTCTTACTCTTTCTGATCTGGTCATATTCATTCACATATGTAAAACCATACTTCCACTTGTGAAATGAGGCTTGAATTAGTCTTCACGAGCCCTTCATGTAGGTAGGATTTTTTTTTTAAGATCATGTTTATAACTTGCTATTTTTTTCTTTTTTGTGATAGTGATTATTTATTCATACTATCCCCTCAATAACACCTAACTATAAGCAACATAATTCTTGCTATTAATTATTCTAAGTTTTCTGTTTATCATTAATCATCATTTGATGCTGACTGAGAATTTATTATGTATTACACTTATATTAAGTACTTTACATGAATTACTCATTTAGTCCTCTAACAGTCTTCTGTCCTGAGATAGATATTCTTGTCCCAGTTGTTTTTGTTTGTTTATTTTTTGGCTTGTTGGGTTTCTTACTAGAGAAGGGGTCTCACTATATTGTCCAGACTGGAGCACAGTGGCTCTTCACAGGCACTACTGTAATGCACTGTAGCCTCAGACTTCTGCTTCAAGTGATCCTCCAGCCTCAGCCTCCCAAGCAGCTGGGATTACTAGTGTGCACCACCATGCCTGGCTCATGTTCCAGTTACACAGTTGAGAAAACTGAGGTCCAGAAAGTGTGAATACTTTTCCAAAGTCACCCAGCTATTAATCTCCAGAGCCTGTGCTCTTTACAGCTCAGCTCAGCCTGTGCCTTCCAGAATGGTCTCAGATTGGAAATGTGTAGAAGGGATGACACTGAGACTAAACTGCTCCTGGAGTGCCTCCGACAGTGGCTCTTGGTTGTTACACTGCAGGTCTGGTCAAGCCTCCTCTGAAACGCTCTCGTTCTGCACCTGATGGGGGAGATGAGGAGAACCAGGAACAGCTGCAAGACCAGATTGCTGAGGGCAGCTCCATAGAAGAAGAGGAGAAGACAGACAACACCACCTTGCTGCGCCTGCTGGAGGAAGGAGAAAAGGTATTGTGCTTCTGAAAAGTAAGGATTGCACTTAAGTAACATATTATCAGTTGAGAGGGTAGTTAAGGAAGATAAGTGTTTCAGCCTCTGTAATAAAATGCAGTTCTAAGCAACTTTTGAGTTTAGCACTATGCTTCTCCTATCTTCAAGGGTCTTCTGACCTCTCTGAACACACTACATATGTAAGTTTCATCAGACACAATATTAATAATTGGCACCTAGTTTGCTTTCCTCCTCTGCACCCTTTATTAGACCACAGCTCTTGCCATAATTCTTTCAAATCCCATTAAGTAATATGGCCTTGTATTTTTTCCTACACTTCCATAACTCCTGTAACCACCGGCAAGCAACTTCAGCCAACCTGAACCGTCCCCTCCAACCCTGCTTTATTTACCCCCACTCTCCTTCCTTGCAGAGGATGTCACATTCCTATTTCTCTCTCGACCTGCTACACCCAGCCGGCCTCTCCCAGGCTCATTTTTTCAACTCTGCTTTAGCCTGAGTCCCTGCAGCATCATACACCCTGTCGTTAATTAAACCCACCCTGCTGAGTGTTTTTACTCTGCACGTGATTCCTATTGTGTTTTTTGCCAACACGCCGTTTTCTTCACTTGCATTACCCCTGTCCTAACTCCCATCTGGATGTCTGTGACACTCAAACCTAAGAAGCTTTCTTGACTGTCTACCAACTCAGGGTTGGTTAGACACCCCTCCTCTGTGTATGTTATGTTATCATGTCATAATCATTTATTTTTGTATATCCCTCTCCCCCTGAATGTGAGCTCACATTCTTATAGGCAAATACCGTTTGTTTTTCTCAACCCTACTGCCCCGCAGACAGGTCCAGGCACATAGTAGACCTCCAGTAAACCTCTGAATGAAGGAGTGACTGGTTGGATAAATAAAGGAATGAATGGATGTGTAGTGAATATCACCTTTTTAAAGCATATTTTTTTCCTATTATTTTATTAGATGTTGATATAACCCTTGAGATCTTAGCCACTAAGAAGTAGTAACCAGAAATTGGGGTTTAATTAAAACAATTCTGTTCAAATGTATTCCCTAATTTATCTTAAATGACAGTATATAAAGAAAAAATCATATGAGTATAAAAGGACATCAGATGTGAAGGAAGCATAAGAGGGGCCTCCTTTCTTGGTCTGGATGGTGATCACACTGTGTTGCCAGCAGTTGAAAATTACCAAGCTATACACTGAGGAAATAAACATTTTTCTGTACATATATTATTTTATTCTATAATAGTTATTTTAAAAGTATGTCAAGATTAATCAATTGTGGCAATGAAAATTGGCATCTATTTAGATATTTCAGAAAACCTATCATAATGCTTTCATTTTTAAAACTTACAATCTCATAGGTACAATTTTGGTCTAACTGTTTTAAGCTTGAATAGTACAGGAAGTATATTCAAAATGACATTCATTTGACATTTGTTTAACTCTGATTTAATTGCTGATATTTTCCTTGACTCATGTTGAACCGAGTTTAAGCAAGAAAGAATTTTTACTGAGAATTAGATACTGCCCTTTGGAAAGAAAACAATACTTACATTGAGAGATTTAGCACCCCTTTCACCTATGCAGAAAGTACAACTTCTGCCAAGCTTGACTTTTTAACAATAGCCCAACAGTGTGCCAAGGAGGCAGGATCCAGGTGGGGAGTGAATAAGGACAAATTCGGCAGTTCCTTTTCCAGGAGCTGTAATGGAAACGAGGAGAGTGAACTATATGGATGAGAAAACAACCAGTAGTTCCTATCCTAATTATGTATGTTATCTGTCTCACTTAACTCTCACAAGCCAATGAGGTATATTGGAAATTTGCAAGAGAAGACTCAGAGGAAGTAAGAAATTTGAACCAGTCTACAAAGTGACAGAACTGAGAGTCGACCTGCAGTTAGCAGGCCGTGTACTTTTCATTCTGTATCATCTTGCATCACATGGGGACTCATCCTATTCTAACTCCTTACACGTGTGCCTCAATTTCCTTCCCTGCCAGGCTTGCTGTCTGTCTCCCAGGATAAGATCCTGGGAAGTAAGAACTTTATCTAAATTGTTCATCACTTGTAGAAGCTAGCATGCATGTGCCTGGCATATAGTAAAGACAGACACACTGAATAGTGAGAGAGATGGGTGGGTAGAGGAGTGGATGGAAGTGAGTGAATGGTTGTTTCCTTTTACTAAAATCAGAAACAATCAGACTGCGGCCTAAGCTGACTCTCCCTGACATGCTTAAACTCGGGTTTGATGTGCTTAGCTTAAAGATTGCTGTAATAGTAACAAAAAAGAAATTAACTCTTTAAAAAGCTGTGTTAATGAGTGTCTGGGCTTCTTTCTAGATCCAGCACATGTACCGCTGTGCTCGAGTCCAGGGCCTGGACACCAGTGAAGGGCTGCTGCTTTTTGGTAAAGAACATTTTTATGTGATTGATGGATTTACCATGACAGCAACCAGGGAAATAAGAGATATTGAAACCTTACCTCCAAAGTAAGTAAATGAATGAAGAGACACAAAGAACAGCTAGCTTTAAAAGAAAGAAATGTAGTTGCATAGTTCTTTTTGTTCTTTTTTTTAATAAATATTTTTTATTTTTTTATTAAATGATAGCTGTGTACATTAATGCAGTCATGGGGTACAGTGTGGTGTTTTCATATACAATTTGAAATACTTTCATCCAACTGGTTAACATAACCTTCGTGTCATTTTCTTAGTTATTGTGTTAACTATAAGATGTTTATATTCTACTTTTAGAAAGATTCACTTGTACCCTTGTAAGATAAACCATAGAAGTGATCCCTCCAATCACCCTCCCTCCACCCATCCACTCCCCTCCCCTCCCCTTCTCTCCCCTTCCCCCTCCCCATATTCTTAGGTTATAGCTTTCATATGAAAGCTATAAATTAGTTTCATAATAGGGCTGTGTACATTGGATACTTTTTCTTCCATTCTTAAGATACTTTGCTAAGAAGAACATTTTCTAGCTCCATCTATGTAAACATGAAGGACGTAAAGTCTCCATCTTTTTTTATGGCTGCATAGTATCCATAGTTTCTTTTTTAATAAGAAAAATTGCGTTATAGGTAATGTTACTCCTGGGTTTGTATATATTTACATATTCACAAGGGTAATACTTATTTCAAGGCAATAAAGAAAAGAATTTGACTGTTTATCAAGGTGAAAACTAAATAAAATTTATTTCTGTCCATTAATAGTATCAGACACCAAGTTACTTGTTTTTTGATCTATGTAAGAACATATGCTGAATTTAATAAATGGTTCTATGTTTAAAATATATTGACAGATGGGCAGTTGTAAACAAAATGCAGGTCACTGCCCAGTACTCATGAATGAAAGAGAGTCATCGGGTACTCTCAGTACCCTAGAAGCACCAGCAGAGTTAACGGGGTTTATGCATCATCCTTTTCTTCTGCTAGTCCAGTGGCACAGCTGACAGTGAGCACTGGAAGACTCAGAGGACAGACAAAGCTAGAAGAAAGATAAGAAGGCTGAGCCTTAGAAAATAAACAGACTTTTTATCTTCTTTTCACATTTTAAATAACCACTATTGAATGTAAACATGGTGTTCATAGTTGATCCCTAGCAGATATTTCAAATAATTATCTTCAGCCACAATCAGGATAACATTATGACTTTCATAGATCCTTCTTCCATACAAAATACCATGAAAAATTATGTTTCGTGACTGTTAGCCTAAAGATAAATATACTCATAGGATAAAACATTCCCAAAAGTTCAATTTTTTTTCTCCCGATTTTAAAAGAAATTAAAGCATTTTCTTGGCCTCTAAGGTATGTAACCTTAGGCCCTGTGCTAACTAAAGCCTGGTAGGTAAGTTCGTCCTGACAGTAATAAGAGGATTTTAAAAATTGTGTTCATCAAGCCTGAGCAACATTACTACAAAAAATAGAAAAATTAACCGGCATGGTGGTGGATGCTCTCTTGTCCCAGCTACTTGGGAGAAGCTGAGGCAAGATGATCGTTTGAGTTCAGGAGTGTGAGTGCTGTGAGCTCTGATGACACCACTGCACTCTAGCCCAGGCAACAGAGTGAGATTCCGTCTCACGTGTGTGTGTGTGTGTGTGTGTGTGTGTGTGTATACTGTGTATACAAAGATACAGATTTATCTCGAAGGAGGTTTTGTGTATATCAGGTAGCTGACAAATTCTTTTTAATATATTTTTTTAACTAAAAATTCTGATAGATTATTCACCCATCCTATTCATATGTTGAAAATAGCATGCCCTTTGTGGAGCCTTCAGTTTACTCTTGCTCTGTTTTGGTTATTTCCTTTTTCTCTTGGCTGCCTACAGTATGCATGAGCCAATAATCCCCAGAGGAGCCAGGCAAGGCCCTAGTCAGCTCAAGAGAACATGCAGCATTTTCGCATATGAAGACATCAAAGAAGTGCATAAAAGGAGATACCTCCTGCAGGTGCGTTGATTAGCGGTGCTAAATGTTTTGTTATGTTCTTTGTTAAGAAGATGTATTATTTTAAAACCGATATGTGCTGTTAAAACCCTCTGTAAGATCCACCTGCGTGAGAGTATTCCTTAGTTTTGGTTGAATGAGATAGACAGTCCTAGGACTCAGGGGCTTATATATAACTCGGTGTAATGCGTCTCTCTCTCTCTCTCTTTTTAAACACAGCCTAAAATTTGGGTGATATTCTTGTTTTCCATCTTTCCCCTGTAGGTATCCAAATCAACATTATCTTTTAATATAAGAATTACATCCTTACTATGATTTTACAACGTTGTAATTTTATATATTATTTTATCATTGCTCAATTAAAAATTTTATAAACAAATTGAGCAAAATAAGAAAAATCTGGTTATTTTATAGCATAATCTACAGGGAATTCATGATTCTGAAAATAATTTTAATCAACAAATTAATTTCTTCAACATTGTAAAAATTTATAGTGGAAAAGTTAATAGAAAAAAACTTATTTGTGAACTTAGTTTTTTCTTAATGTTTTTCTCTCTGATTATTTCAGCCTATTGCTGTGGAAGTTTTCTCCGGAGATGGACGGAATTACCTTCTTGCTTTTCAGAAAGGAATTAGAAACAAAGTCTATCAAAGGTCTTGTTTATCAGGAATACTTTATATGCCGTTATGGGAAGAAATGGGAGGGGAAAGTTATTCCCAGTCCAGCTAGTTTTCAAAAAATCTAGAATTAGATCAGTAAGTCAATATCTTTAAAGATGCTTGTTTTATTTTTGCCTACCTCATGAAATCTGACTCTTCTGACTTTTAAAGTGGTGCAATTCTGGCTGGGCGCCTGTGGTTCAAGTGGCTAAGGCACCAGTCACGTACACCTATCCAGCCCGGGCCCGCCAAACAACAATGAGAGCTGCAACCAAAAAAAAAAAAAAAAGAAAAGAAATTAGCTGGGCATTGTGGCGAGCGCCTGTGGTCCCAGCTACTTGGAAGGATGAGGCAGGAGACTCATTTGAGCCCAGGAGTTGGAGGTTGCTGTGAGCTGCGATGCCACAGCACTCTACCCAGGGGGACAGCTTGAAGCTCTGTCTAAAAAAAAAAAAAAGTGGTGCAATTCTACTGTGCCGTGCCATTTTCCTTTTAGGTAACTATACTATAGGAGAGATCAGCAAAAGCTACTTTCATCACCAAGTCCGGTGCCTCTGAATACAAAAGGATGGTGAAAGTGTAGCTTGACAGTGTAGCTTAACACTTGAAGTTCAAAACCGGCTTGCTTCCTTTTAACAAAAAGGATGTCAATGCCATTCCTTGACACTGAATGCAGGGACTGAGTTGCCATGGAAATTGTATTCACATAAGACTCTTTTCTGGCCTTGGAAGACAAGGTGGATATCTTCATTCTTGGATAAGTAGAATAGCCAAATAATGCAGTTAATCTAATCTGCACCATAGTTTATTTTTGGTGGATTATATTTAAAAATTTACCTTTAAAAAGAAAGACAATACATAGCCATGGTGCTTGAGGATATTTCTTTTGGATATGTGAATAATGAGACTGTTAACTAATCATAGAGTGGAGAGAGGTTCTCTTGTTCTTTGAAGGGCAGTACAGAGCCTAGCAATCTATTAGGGAAAGTTTTTTATTTCAAAATTATTAAGGGGATACAAATGTTTCTGTTATGCGTATTGCTTTTGTAATGCTTGAGTCACGGCTATAAGTGTGCCCATTGCCCAAATAGTGTTCACTGTAGCTGTTAAGTAGGGTTTGCCGCCCCCCACCCTCCTCCCTGCTTGATTTCCAAAGAGTTTTTCTTCCTTCTGTGCACGCCTGTGCCCATTGGTTAGTTCCAGTTTAATAGACAGTACATGTGGCGTTTGTTCGTCCATTCTTGAGATACTGTAAGTGATCCAGAAGATTTGTATTTCATATTACTGCCATGAGGAAGAGCTGATACTATGCAACGCTGCTTATCATTGTGATAGACCAGTAGTGCTTGTGAGCAACAGAGAAATGAGGGTGATTCTTCAATAAAGTGCCCAGGGGTGTGGATTGGTAATCCAAAACTTCCTTCACAGATGGGAAGAGCTAAGTAAAGTGCCTGAAATTCACTTTTACGTATCTGTTTTATTAATTTTTAAAGGTGATTCTCTTTTTAACACTAGGAAATTATTTGGTTCTCTTAAGTAGAAGCTGCTATGGTGAGGAGATGAATTTGTCTTTCTCTTGAGAAATTTCATATGCCAGATTCAAGGTCCACACCCATTTCAGGAATTTTACTGTAGTTCTCTTTTTCCTTTAAAAATCTGACAAATGTTGACATTGTGAGCAGCACTGCAGGGAAAGTTGTGACAGTGTCACATCCAGGTTCTGTCTCCTGTGTGTCGTCTTTGGTAGACCAGTATCTGTGGTCTGTCTTTCATTGAGCTGTCAACATTACTTACTGTCATGTGAATCTAAATGGAGCCATTAATGGCTTTTTTGGACTTCATTAAGTTGACTCAATTCCTGCAGATCAGTGTTTCAAGGCTATTTCTTCTGGTAAGGTGGAAGCGTATATAAAAGTCCAAAGTAACAGATTTTGCTGTATGCTTTTATATTTGGTTTCAGAAGTCACATCTTACCATTTGTTATGATCAGGAGTATTCTTTTTTTTTTTT
>NW_003852434.1:5279294-5282116 GCF_000181295.1 Otolemur garnettii
CAGGCGCTGAGCCAGGAGTGTTCTTATTGTTGTGTGTTCCCTCTCCCTGCTGTCTGTTGGGCAATGGGAGGGTAGCTACAACAATGAAAATCTAGATGAACCATCCTTTCCGAAGCTTCCATTAGATCCTGACTGAGACTTCATTTACAACTTTATGCTATTTTTCAATTTTCCAGGTTTTTGGCTGTAGTGCCATCTCTGACTGACAGTTCAGAATCCGTATCTGGGCAACGACCAAACACAAGTGTGGAGCAGGGGTAAGTGGTTTGTTGCTTGTACGTTACAGGTTAATAATGAAAGTAGGACGGTTTATATGTGGACAGTATCCTTTAACATTGGTAATGAGCATTTCCCACCCTGCTCCCCCTTCTCCTGGGGTTGCAGAAAATTATTTAAATGCTGGGAACTAGCAGGAAGAAGAGAAACATGCACCCGTCACCTGCTGGTCTTTCTTGAATCATGCATATGTAAGTGTGCACAGTGGAGTTTATCCTCTAAATACACATTTTCGTTCTACTTCTTCCATTCAGTGTTACATTTAAATATCCACCCCCCCCCCCGCCGCTTGTCAAATATTCTTCAGAAATAATAACCTGTATTTGCTACTTATTCACCAGATATATATAAAGCATTTATTTATTTTGAGATATTTCACCTTTACTAGGTTTTCTTATCATTATACTAGAAATGTAATTCCCCATTATTTTGTTATGGTAGAGTCTCCCTAGTAAAATAAAAGGTATAAATTTTAAGGCTTTTATACACAAGCCAACTTGATATCCATAAGAACTGTACAAGTTTATAGTCTACCATTAGTGGATACATTCACTTGTCTAGATAAATATTTCCCAGCTCTGTATATTACTTTTTTATTTTTACTGACATTATACATTGCTTTCTTATTTTTTAAATGTATATATCTTTAATTCTTTGTAAGTTTGAGCTTCATATGTTTGCTTGCCATTTTAAGTTATCATTTGTAAATTGTTCGTAACTTTTGCCCATTTTTCTTTCAAGTTCCTATGATTAATTTCTGTGGGACTTTTCTGTAATAAGGTGTACTCCTTTGCTTGTCATATTTGTTGCAGATTGCCCAGTTTTCCTCTTAATTTTGTTTTTCCATATTTAAATTTAAACGTCTATGCTTATGTATTCACACCTAGCCATGGTTTCTTTGTGTTCTTTTTAGCAGCTTTTCATCTTAGAAAGGCCTTCGGGATGATCCAGAGGTGTCCAACCTTTTTTTTTTTCCTGCTGTACTTTGGATGAAGGATTATCTAGGTCACTCGTTAAATATACAAACTAGCAAAAACTGATTACCAAAAAAATGGTCCATGCATACTTTTTGCACTATCTGACACCATGAATAAGCAAAGCAGTCCTCACATAATCTGCATGCAGTCTGCAGGCCACAGGGCACACCCCGGAAAAGATCCGTAGACTCTGCTCCATTTATACCACTTAGGAACTGTAGCCCAATAATCCACTGGAAAGAGGCAGTGCTTTGGAGCTGTGGATTAGTCGTTTCAACATGCAAGAAAATTACTTAAAATTCTACAGGGATTCTGGAATTTTTAAATAAAATTTGATTCTCGTCTGTGCATATCTAAATATATGGTAGAACCTCTTTTGACCACCCAAGGGACTGTAACAAACTGGTCTACATGCCAAGGTGGTCAACGTAAGGAACTAAGCCTGCTGTACTGATATGTAATCTGAACATTAGCCCAGCTTAAGGAGGTGGTCAGTGTAGGAAGGTGGTCAACCATGGAGGTCCTACTATATTAAGTTTGTATATTTCTCTTTAAGTTGTTGCTTTCGTTTTTTTTTTTTTAGCCATGGCTTGGCAAATACAAATATTAAACATTTGCTTTTGTTAACCCCAGAAACATGTCCTCTTCCTAGTCATTTATGTTATTATTAACATGAATCTAGGAAGTGAAAGGTTTCCTAATGAGCCTTTTTCTACTTGTAAGAAAACTTGCAGATTGCGAGTTTTACCTGCCTAGATGAGGTTAAGCTTGCCCTTCATTGTTCTTGCTGCCTTCTGTACTGAGTTGGTAGTTCTTAAAGAACTTTTTGGAACTTAGAGGCAAGAAATAGAAATTCATTTCTAACTTTCCTGTCTTACTTTTCAGTTGTCTCCTTTCTTGTAAAGTTGAGGACTGATCATGGCTATTTTTCCAAAGAGCAGCCTTCATGTGCAGTTTGTCTGCTGAAAAGCAGAGTATGAATGTCCTAACTCAGTAACTAAGAAAATGGCATGAAGGTTATGTTAACCAGTTTGATGAGAGTATTTCAAAATGTATATGAAAACAGCACACTATACCCCATGATTGCATTAATGTACACAGTTATGCTATAAGAAATAAAAAAAAAAAAGAATTTATCTAGAAGTAGGAAGTAGTAGCTGTCCTGTTGAGCTGAGGGTGTTTATGACCTGAGGCTTACAAAATCTATTGACTACCTTTCAGATAATAAAATATATAGTTAAATACTTTCTTCCTGGCTCTACAAATAATTATTAATTATCAATATTAGAAAGCTTATAAACTTTAAATAGGATTTTATAGCATTCTAAGCAAGTCTGCTATCCAACAAATGTAGTATATAAGTTTTAACAACTAGAATGGCATTGTCTTAACTGTCATAAAGTACTCATATTGTCATTTATTTATCCAATGAACTATATATGTATAAAATATTGTGTAATATTTCAGTTATTCTAATTAAATGTCTTTGGATAGGTTTACATATGGATTATAGTAAAAAAAAAAAACTTAGAAGGTTGGACTAGATCAATTTTTTTCAACTCTTTTGAC
>NW_003852434.1:5282136-5287457 GCF_000181295.1 Otolemur garnettii
GAGCCGTATGTAAGTTTTAACGACTAGAATGGCATTGTCTTAACTGTCATAAAATACTCATATTGTCATTTATTTATCCAATGAACTATATATCTATGTATAAAATATTGTGTAATATTTCAGTTATTCTAATTAAATGTCTTTGGATAGGTTTACATATGGATTATAGTAAAAAAAAAAAAACTTAGAAGGTTGGACTAGATCAATTTTTTTCAACTCTTTTGACAGTTAAGAAATTTATACTATATTTCATTCTAAGACATACAAACTGATTCACAAGTACTAAGACAAAATCTACATAAAATACTTTCCCTTACTATATGTGATATCCTCTTATATTTTCTGGTTTCTTCAGTCCAGTTCTGTTATTTCATATTTCAAAATGCTAATCATAACATCCTGAACTGATTTTATGACCCACTGATAGAGCCTTTGTAATTTGAAAAGTTCCTGGTCCAGGTGACTTCAAGTTTTTAAACCTATAGTTTAAAACTATGTTGCTTAATTTATTTCATTGTGTATTGTTTTTTAGATCTGGATTGCTTAGCACTTTAGTTGGAGAGAAGTCTGTGACGCAGAGATGGGAGGTAAGCTCACTGGCTCCACCTGCTTCCCTAGTAATTTGCAGTTACGATACAAGTCATACAGTTAAAATCACTTTAATGCTAATACATAAAATACATACCAAAGAGAAAATGTTTTCTTTTAGGAGGAAAAGTGTTTCATTATTCTAAAACCTGTTAAAAAGAAATTGTCCTTTCCTTCAGTTTGCATGTAAAATGTTTAAAAAGTGAATATGGTGGGAATAATTGATTGCTCCAAACACGAATCTTGTCTTTTCTAAGAGAGGTGAAATCAGCAACTTCCAGTATTTGATGCACTTGAACACTCTGGCTGGCAGATCATACAATGACCTCATGCAGTATCCTGTCTTCCCCTGGATCCTTGCAGATTACGACTCAGAGGTAAATCTCAAGTCATTTTCCCTAAGCGGAACACATTTTCAAAAATAAAGTAAGAATACTGCAATTGCCTCAATATTTTATTTGCTTTATAGTTTTGTATTCTCAACAGGCACTAATTTTAAAAAAAGTTTAGCTTGGACATATAAAAACTTCGAATAATTGACCCACTTACTGGATATTAGATACAATTCATAATGTGTATTCCGTTTCCTTAAGTGCTGATGAATTTGCGTTTATTACTGGATGTCCAAATCCCTCTGCGTACTTTGAAATGTTTGCCAAGAAAACATTAAGTGACTCTTCCACCACATAGAAGAAATTTTTAGTACCAGCCCAAGAAGCCTTGGAAGAAAATTTCTAACAGTTTATCATGTACATGACTTGAATTCAAACTCAACCACAGGCTAAGCATGGTGATGCACACCTGTAATCCCAGCTACTTGGAAGACAACTGAGGTCGGAGGATTGCTTGAGCTAGGAAGTCAAGACCAGCCTGGGCAACATAACAAGATCCTGTCTTTAAAAAAAAAAAAAAGAAGAAAAAGAAATTAGGAAAAAATGGTGTAAAGAAGAAAGCAACTCAGGAAGAATAATATAAAGAAAAAATAAAGGTGGCACCCGTAGCTCATTGGGTTGGGTGCCGGCCACATACAACAAGGCTGGCAGGTTCAGGCCTGGCCTGGCCCAGCTAAATAACAATGACAACTGCAACATCAACAACAACAAAAAACAGAACAGCTAAAATGGATGTAAATGTTATCCTTTTTCTCTTCCTTTGCTTCCTGTCTGACAGAGACCTGATTAGTTCTGAAATGGAACAATAATAGGCAAAACAAAAGAGGCTTGGCTCTTGATAAACAGGTTAATCATTCTTAAAATTCACAAAATCATTGTATCCTCTCATTAACTTGAGTCAGGGCTGCTTGTATTTTCAGACATATTATGCATCAGCATATCAGGGTGAAACATAAAGCCTTTTCTTCTGCCTTCAGCAAGTTTTAGTCTAATGAAAGAATGGAAATTAGCTTTATGTACATATGGGTATATTTTAGCGCATTTGACGTGTGAATCTGTATATACACATGAGTAGTTAATATGCATACCTAATGTGCCTTTGGGTAAAAAAAAAAAAAATGTAATAGAAGGAAAAGAAGAAATCAAGAGTAAAGATGAATAAAATGAAAATATTCTTTCTTTAAGTCAATCAAGGAAACTTAGAAAAAAATACAGATTTCTAAAGAGATGGGAGGTCCCAAAAGAATGCAATTTTGTTAAGAGGGAATAGAAAACTCTGTCCACCTTTACAGGTCCCATCGCTGAACTTCCAATTCTATACCTCGTTCTCTGGATGTAATTGTGATCCTCACCCTGTATTCCCCATCTGAGGAAATGGCACCACACTCCACACTGTCTAAGCTGCAGACTGTCCTTTCCCTACTGCCCCTGTCTACTTTGGAGCCAAGATGTGTCTCCCTTTTTCTCCCTCAGCATAGCCAGTGTCTCATTTCAGGCCCTCTGTATCTTCACTGGACATTGCAACAGCCTCCTAACTAGACTTTCTCTGCTGTCCACTCCTCCTTCCTTTACTCTGTCCTCTACTCTGCAGCCAGTTTCAGAAACACAAATCCAAGTGAGTCTTCCCCCCCTTTTGAAATTATTCAGTGAATCATAATTTGGGAGGGAGTTGAAAAGCCTCAGTGTAGCAACCTTTTCCATGTATCTCCTGCCTGTGTGTTCCTCGTTTCCTCCTGGAACTGCCGTCCTGCGACCCCTCCCTTCCCTCTCTCAGGCCTCAGCAGCCTTTCCCGCACAGCCCAGCCTGTCTGTCCTCCCCACGCCACAGCCCAGCCTGTCTGTCCTCCCCACGCCCGCCTGTCCTGCGCATCTTGTCTCCCTGACTCACCCGGAGAGCTCCATTTCAGGTGCCGTTTCTGTTCTTGCCCTCTTCTGTGCCCACACTGCGTTCGAGCTGTATCATGGTCTTATTTTTTTTTTTAATCTTTCAAATTATGATATTTTCTTTTACAGTATATTGTAATCATGCTAATTGTCTTATCCCATGATTGAAAGAGCCTTGAACACATAGACTACCTTATGTATTTCTCAATTCCCAACCCTAGAACAGTGGCTAGTACTAAGAAGAAACTTAAATTTTTGTGGAACTAACTAAAATGTTATAAATAAGGTGCTTCTCATGTCCTTTGAGAGGACACGTGTTAGTTTGACTTACATTCATAAATGAAAAATTAGTTTCTCCTGCCCAAGATTTTTAAAATACAAGTTTTGGCAAAATTAGTCAATCACAATGCACCATAAAAAGGAGGAAAATTGAAAATCCCACAGGCACATGTTTTAGATTTTTACTTTTAACACCCTCAGTGAGTAAATTTTGATTTCCTTCTAAGGATATTAATTAGGTCAGCTGAAGAAGAGCTATTAAAATAATTTGGTAGCCTAAAAGAATCCATCGCATTTGGAAGTCACTCGACTTGGTACGATGTTGTCTTTCAGAGGTGAATGAATTGCCTGGTGCTCTAGTTTATCCCCCTCCCAGATCACCTCACAGAAGAAAATGCTCAGAAGGAATTTGGAAGGAGACGGGGAAGGGGTAGGGACTAGGTAGACGCAGAGAGGAGATTTGATTCTCCATTTATGTGAGCGACAGAGGAGAAGATGGACTGGAGCTTTCAACAAGACGTAGTACCATTCTTCCTCTCCTCCCAACCCCAAACCTGGATCCTGAGTGCCTTCCTGCGTGGAACACATAATTTCCAAAACAGCCATCTTCAGACTGAGTCAGTTCCCAAACTGCCATGTGCCTGTCTGTACAGCGTGGATCAGCAGTGGGTACAGAGGATGGTTTTGGAGTTCAGTTCTGCCAGTTTGCATTACAAGTCATCATTGTCCACAGTAGCCACTGTGTCTACACTGGTAAGAACAGAGAGTTTTCTTTTGTATTTTAGGAAGTAGATCTCACTAACCCCAAGACTTTTAGAAACTTGGCAAAGCCGATGGGAGCACAAACAGATGAACGACTGGCTCAATATAAGAAGCGATACAAAGACTGGGAGGATCCTAACGGCAAGTGCCTTTCTCTGTCATTGGACTTTGTACCTGCATTTTAAGAGTAACCCATTATTTAGTGATCTGGCATTCCTGCATCCTTCCTCAAATTGTTCACATATCACAGTATCTATGTAGGTAGGTTACATGCGCATAGATGCAGGTTTTCAGAGTAGCAAAACAGGTTTTGCATGCCAGCTTAGGCATTTTAGGTGGCTTGTCAGAGTAGGAGACAAAGGATGTCTGCCATGCGTAGGGCAGAAATCTCCCAGCATACTCTGCCTCTCTCTCTAATCATTTGTCCAGGAACCACACTTTGATTTATTGACCCCCAGTTTTATTAAGGTACTTTTTGCATTAAAAAAAGTTATTTATTATATTTAACATTCATTGTATTTCCCCCTCAAAGAGGGCAAACAAACAAAGGAGGGGAAAACGCCTAAGCCTAATAATATTCTTGTGTGGACTCTTTTTTTTAATCCCTGTCTGCCAAAGAAAATCAGTGATAAAAATACATAAAATTCACTGACAACAATTTGGAAAAATACATTCATTTTAAAGCCAGAACCTAATAAAAAGCAGATGTAAGTCAATGTTCTGTTTTAGTGGAAGATGATTTATTATTAAGGGTTATATTAACTATTACAGTAAGCCTCAACACATGAAACTGATAGATGTCCGGAGTTTTTTGGGAAAGGCTACTGATTTATACTTACTTTGGATTACTGCCAGACATGTAAATAACAGATAGTGGTGTCAGCAGGAACTTTTCCTATGACAATGCCAGTGCTAACTGCACTGAAGGTCACAGTTACCACTGACACATTTTCAAGCCTATACGTTGTTCCAATTTTATTTTCATATTTCCTCTCTTGTTTTTAATTATGTTTAATTTTCTCGAACAGGAGAAACTCCAGCTTACCACTATGGGACCCACTATTCATCTGCAATGATTGTAGCCTCTTACCTTGTAAGGATGGAGCCTTTCACACAGATATTCTTAAGGCTACAGGTAAAACTTTACATGAGAGATTTTACCATTGTTGTTCTGTTTAAAATATGCCTTTTAAAGATGTATTACAAAAAGCTCTGTGAAGTTTTAGAGAGAAAGTAGTCAGACAGAATTAAAGTAGATTTTTGTTGGACCAAAACTGATGAATAAACTAGACTTTACTTACAATAAACAAATGCCAAGCTCCTTGAGTCAAATAAGGAAGTAGCATACACTTCCTAACCAGGCTTAAGGTTGAATTCAACAGATTCTTTTTGAAAAAAGAGTAATGCTTTCGGCTC
>NW_003852434.1:5287862-5299142 GCF_000181295.1 Otolemur garnettii
GCATATATGTGGTTGAGGGAGACGGCCAAACGTAATAAATAAGTAAATTAGAAAGTGTTTCCGAGTGTGATAAAATCTATCAGAAAAACAGAGGTCAAGGAAAGGGTGAGGTGATGGAAGGTGGGGGGCGGCAGGATGCAGTTTTAAACAGAATAGTCAGAGTAGGTCTCCTGTGAACAAAAAACACCCAGAAGGTGAGGGAGCTGCTCCCTCCGACCTCCGAGGGAATGTGCGCGAAGCGGAGGGAAGAACTCGTGCAAGGCCCAAAGGCAGGTCTGTGCCTGACACGTCTGAAGAAGAGCAAGGGCGTCGGCACGTCCAGTCCTCTCCAGTGGACTGAGGAGGGAGGACAGTCACAGGAGATAAAGTCAGGAAGGAGACAGGCCAGATTGTGACAAGCCTTGAAGCCATTTAGAGGCTTGGGCATTTCTCCACAGAGGACGTCCTAGGACAGACATAGCAAGCTCACAGAGCACGGCAGAGGGAGTCTGACTGGAGAAGAGGGGGATCACGGTGAAAGAAATCCCTCTTCCTGATGGAATTTTGTTTATCTGTGACTCTCTGATCACCTTCACTAATTCTCCGCTTCATTCTCATTGGTATGAGAGCTTGGATGTCGTGTTAATTTGAAAAATCAGCCAAACATATATATCACTTGAATATTCCCAACTATAGATGATTTACAGGCACTAGAATCTTTTCTGAAGATGTCATCATCAAACTAAAATAAGGCACATTTTATAGTCTTGTCCTCTCTATACAGTTAATATTTTTAGAAATACTTATATTTGGATTTGACGTTGATTGTAAAATGAATACATTGAGAGCCCTCTGTAAAGGCGTGCCAGCAAAGAGAACTGGATTTTCCTTTCATGATAATGAAAAATTTTACATACTTAATGTAGGAAAATGGGATATTGAAAATGTGACCAAACATATTTGGCATTTTGAAGCCCTTGAACTTGGCAGAAGCTGTGAGGTGGGAATGGTTCTCTAATAGAGAGGTGCCCTCTCGTTCTGCCCACAGGGTGGCCACTTTGACCTGGCTGACCGGATGTTTCACAGTGTGCGTGAGGCCTGGTACTCAGCATCAAAGCACAACATGGCAGACGTAAAGGAGCTCATCCCAGAATTTTTTTACTTACCAGAATTCCTCTTCAATTCCAACAACTTTGATCTAGGTACGTTGAGCTCTGGTGCTATCTTAGGAATGTGAACCAGGAAAAGACCAGTAGAAATAAGTCATTTTTCTGAAGATTATCTGCAGCACACATTAAAAGAAAAAAATGCCTTGTGGTTTTAGTCATACTTATTTACTGTAATCAGATGTAAGTGATTACATAAAAGAAGAAAATAAATTTATGCCCCCAAAAAGCCGTTTCAAACCTTAGAGTGTGGTAGATGTCTAAGAGTTGACACGGATTACATAAGAAATTACATCAGATGTTCAGAATTTTGTTGTTTTGATGAAAAAAAGTCAAAGTGAAAATTTATTTGGAAATTTTACTACTGAAAATTTGTACTACCCTCATAGCCAAGAGTGGCCTGTCCACATTCTTCATGTGTTGTTTTAACCTCATACATTGCCTTACCAGTCTGTTTGTATGCTAATGTGTTTTAAAGTTAGAATTTCAGAATAACTTTAAGTCAGCTTCTTTTTTTCTTCTATGAGGGTCTTATTTTCTAGAAAAACAGAACCAAATCAGCATTTACAGAAGTGGAGAAAAATGTCATCTGTACTGTTTTTATATTATCTGGCAGCTAGAGGAAGTAGATTTGACTTCGGTTCCAGTTTTTTGGAACACATTTTGCTGATCTGTGCCTCTGAGTATTTCTTTTATAGCACATCAAAATTCCATTGTTTCCACTTCAGAATATTCCTCCCAGATATTGTCCTCTTTTCCTATTTTTTTAATATCCTGTAGTTTTTACTGTTTTTAAGAGTTCAGCATATAAATCATTACTAGCTTCACATTTTCATTAACATAAAATTCAGGGAAATATTTATGTCCTATACATTCAAGAGTTCTGTTCTTTTTATAAGGTTTTCTAAAAATGATTTTTATTTGTCTATCACCAGCCCTAACTCTGTGAAATGGAATTCAATGGGAAACATAGTAAGACTCTCTCAGCTGTCCCAGCAAAAGTCCTGAAATTGAGTCTCATTACACCTGCAGTTGGCCTTGAAGCTTGCCCTTGAACAGCTAAAGACACCAACTTCTAGAGCTTAGAGTTGGAGGAAGGGATGGTTTCTGCAAAGTCAGCAGTTGTCAACCTGTGGGTCACAATCCGCAAGACCCTTTCACAGGGGTCGCCTAAGACCATCAGAAAACACATTATGATTAATAACAATAGCAAAATTACAGTAGGAAGTAGCAACAAAAACAATTCTATGGTTGGGGGTCACCACAACATGCAGAACTATGTTAAAGGGTCGCGGCATTAGGAAGGTTGAGAACCACTGCATGGTCAGAATCTATTCTGTTGCAGAATCAACCAATGTGTGCTCAGCAGACTTTGAATGTGGATACACATTAGTGTTTTTTTATGTTCACTTAGAATTCACCTTTGGAGAATGCTGGCTTTTCCTCTAAGAACACCACTTTCAAAGGGAGACAGGTGGAGAGGTGTAGAAAGAGATACCCCAATCTCCCAGAAACACTGGGTCAGTCTGATAATCCATGTTGCAAAGGTGTTTGGACCAGACTGTTTACAAACCTACCAAACAGTCTGTAGCTCCTGTCATGTTTACCTTAACAAGTCGTCTTCCCTTCTTGAAATCAGACACTTTAAACACTGTTTGCATAAAAAGATGCAACAAGAAAACCTTTATAAGAAAACAGGGATAAATCTTCATGATCTTGAATTTGATAGTGAATTGTTAGATGTGATATTAAAAGAACAAGCAATAGCAACAAAAGATAACTTGGATGTTATCAGTGTTAAAGCCTTCTGTATCAAAAGACATTATTAAGAAAGTGAATGGACAATATATAGAATGGAAGAAAATGTTTACAAATCACATATCTGATAAGGTTCTAGTATCCAGGATAGAAACAATTTAAAATTCAACAACAAGGAAACAACCCAATTGAAAAATGGATAAAGGGGCCAGTCATAGTGGCTCAGACCTGTAATTCCAGCGCTTTGGGAGGCAGAAGGGTCACTTCAGACCAGGAGTTCAACACCAGCCTGGGTAACAGGACAGGGCCCCATCTCTACAAAAAATTAAAAGATTAGCCAGTCATGGTGGCACATGCCTATTGTCCTAGCTACTTAGGAGGCTGAGAGGGGAGGATCATTTGAGCCCACAGAGTTCGAGGTTGCAGTGAGTCGTGATTGTACCACTGAACTCTAGCCTGGGCAAAAGAGAGAGACCCTGTCTCTTTAGGAAAAAAAAAAGTGGGCAAAGAACTTGAATAGCTATTTCCCCCATTTTTCCAAATGGCCTGTAAATACATGAAAAAATGCTAAACACTCTTAGTCAATAGGGGCATGCAAATCAAAACCACGGTGAGGAACCACTTCACGTCCACTAGGACGGCTACAGTGGGGAACAGAAAGATGATAAGTGCTGGCAAGTATGTGGAAAGATTAGAACCTCATACATTGCTGGTGGGAACGTAAAAGGGTTTAGCCACAGTGGGACGCCATCTGGCAGTTCCTCACAAAGTTAAATGTAGAGATAACGTATGACTCCGCAGTTCTACTCCTAGGTACACAGGATGGAAAACAGGAACTCCCGTGAGTATGTGTAAGAGCATGTTGGTGTCAGCATTATTCACGGTGATCAAATGGCAGAAATGGCCCAGGTTCCTGTTCAGGGTTGATGGGTAAACAGAATGTAGCACATGTAAGGAAATATACTTAGCCGTGAAAATGAAGGAAGTTCCAATAGATGAATCTCAAAAACATGACGCCCAGTGAAAAAAGCCAGACAACACTGCAGTTCACATGGTGTACTACTCCTCTCAGGAAGTAGAGCAGCCAGCTCCACAGAGAGAGGGCACACAGTGGTGGTCTGGGCTGGGGGAGGGTGGCAGGAGGAGCAACCGATTAACCGTCACAGGGTTTGTCTGGGGGCAGTGAAAATGCCCTGGGACTAGACAGAAATGGCGCAGGGTAACACCGCACACCTACTGGACAGTACTGAATCACGCACTTTACAAGGTTTACTCCTATGTGAGTTTCACCTCAGTAGAAAAAACAAAATACCATTTGCCTCTTCACCCAGAAAGGATAAGTAAATTGGTGTAAAAGAAAAAGCACTTGAGTTTTTCCCTGGCCCGGAGATGATTAATATTCACCCTACATCCTTGGACGCACATGGAGGAAAGCTTTGCGACGCTTGATTTAGACCAAGAGTTTTCTACGGGCTGTGTTCCCTTTATGTCATTTTTAAATTATAGATAATGTTAATAAAATTATGTTACATAAGTATTTGGGAATTCTAGCAAACTTTTGGGAAGTAATTTGTACGTGAAGTTGCTTACTAACTATCAAAATATTAGGACTTGAGGCCATGCAGGGGGTGTGGAAGGTATGTGAGGAGGGAGGGTTCTAGTAACTTGATTTATTTTTATCTTAAGTTATATGGTAATTTTTCCAATCAAATTAAGACATTTCTGTAAACAATAAACTGTTTAGATCACCTACTTAATAGCACATCATAAATAAATCATCAAATAACAATGAAGAAGACAAATTTGTTTCTAAGGGAAATATTTCTCTTGGCTTTCACTTATATTTGGCTTGGTGTTGTAAAATTTGAACAACTGCACTTCTCTGTGAAAATTTCCAGTTCAACTATTTAACCAACTGCTGTTAAACTAGTCAGCATTTTTGTTTATAGAGTCATTTTTTATAATGATCTGATTAGTATCCATGAAAATTCTGTAGTGACTTTTTTGTGTATTTAAGAAAAAAAAGAAAGAAATACAGCTGAGGCTGTGTGCGGTGTCTCACCCCTATAAACCTAGCACTCTGGGAGTCTGAGGCAGGTAGAGTGCCTGAGCTTATGAGTTGGAGACCGGCCTGACCCAGAGCGAGACCTCGTCTTTAAAAATAGCCAGGTGGTGTGGCAGGCGCCTGTAGTCCCAGATACTTGGGAGGCCGAGGCAAGAGAATCACTTACGCCCAGGAGTTTGAGGTTGCTGTGAGCTGTGAAACCTGAGCACTCTACTGAGGGTGACAAAATGAGACTCTGTCTCAAAAAAAAAAAAGCAAAAAGAAAAAGAGTATTACTTTAGATGCCAACCCAATTTATTATTTTGTTGTAGATAGATTTCAAATATTACAAATATTAAAATACTTCAATATTTCAAATATAACAAATAGTTTCTCTAATATTGTAGATTATCTGGCTATGACTTAAACAGTTTTATGTGAAATAAATATTTTGTACTTTTTTTTTTTTTTTTTTTTTGAGATAGGGTCTGACTTTGCACCCAGGGCTGGAATGCAGTGGTACAATCATAGCTCACAGTAGCCTTGAATTCCTCAGCCCAAGTAATTGTCCCACCTCAACCTCACAAGTAGGTAGGATGACAGGCTAATTTTTCTAATTTTTGTATTTCCCAGGATGGTCTTGAACAGCCTCAAGCAGTCTTCCCTCCTTGGCCTCCCAAAGTGCTGGGATTACAGGCATGAACCACTGTGCCCAGCCTTATTTGTACCTTCCACAACACGTTTTTGTTTTTGTCTGATAGCACCATAGTATTTCCATATATTTTTTTCTGTTAAATGAGGAATTAACAGCAACAAATTATATTGTCTCAGACTTCATTTTTGTTTTGATGAGAATCCTTCTTTAAAATCCATATCAGTTTTACAGAGCTCTCTCTTGAGAATTGCAGAGTCAGAAATATGAGAAATCTCATGTATTACAAATATGTCCAGGAGACTTTAAACAGTAGCCCCAAATGTGCTATTGAAAAGGAGTCCTGCCATCAGCTAAATCTGAGAAATCAGTGTCTGATGTCCTTCTTAGCATGTTTGAACCTCTGCGGAGCGGTGCAGGAAGCAGCACCTGGGACTTTGTGTGACTCAGCACTTCCTGAAGACCCTTCCCGGTGAGGCCCACTGAGCCCTGCTGGTGCGTGGGGAGTGTTTCTGAAGGAGTGCTGTCCCAGCGCTGGGGAAATGCCAGAGTAGATGACCTCAGGCAGTCCTTTCAGGTGGTAAAATGTAGTTCTGGAGAGAATCTAACCTGCTACTTCTCTGCACTTTAATATGAAGGTTCTGTTTGTCACGTTCGTTCATTTTTTGTTTTGATGTATCCAACTGCACAGGCTGTAAACAAAATGGCACCAAGCTTGGTGACGTTATCCTTCCACCCTGGGCAAAAGGGGACCCTCGAGAATTCATCAGAGTCCACCGTGAGGTAATGGGAGCACACTTTGCAGTTACAATTGGATTTCATTTGGCCATGGGTCAGGATACAGAGGACCCTAAGCAGTGCATCCGCTGTTTATGTTACCAACACAGCAGTTGCCCTTTGTTTGCAGGGGATGTGCTCTAAGATCCCTAGAGGATGGCTGAGCTCATGAATAACACCTAACCTTACATGGACTTGCTTTGTCCTATACATGCCTACGTGTGCTAAAGCTGAATTTATAAATTAGGCATGGTAAGAAATTAACAGCAATAGGTAATAATACAATAGAACAATTATATACTGTAATGAAAACCATATGAATATGGTGATTCTTTCTCTCTCTTCCATAAAATATTGCAATATTTTTGGACTGTGGTTGACCATAGAGAACAGAAACTGCAGAAAACAAAACATGAGAAGAGGGTACAGGTGTGTTGTCTTTATGAATTTTGGGCATATTAGTTTTTGTTGCCCTCTGGCCGAGTTTCTTTTACTTTTTGAGCAAGTAGTAAATACCAGTCAGTGATTGAACCTGTCTTAAAATTACAGGCTCTGGAGTGTGATTACGTGAGCGCCCATCTACATGAGTGGATCGACTTAATCTTTGGCTATAAACAGCAAGGCCCTGCCGCGGTGGAAGCTGTGAATGTCTTCCATCATCTTTTCTATGAGGGCCAAGTGGATATCTACAACATAAATGACCCCCTGAAGGAGACAGCCACCATTGGGTTCATTAATAACTTCGGTCAGATCCCTAAACAGGTATGGATTTTTTTTTTCTTATCATCAGTATATTCTTTCATTTCATAAATTTTATAATATTTCTTTAGAAGTTAGATGATATTTAATAGTTGTTTAGACTAAGTTTATGAAGAACCATAAATATCACCTAATAGGTTTAACAGATTCCTAGATTTTTTTTTCTCACCTTCATAGTTCAGATAAATAGAAGTTTTGTTTAAAGAAAATTTTTATATGGACTAGTACTGGGTATACTTTCTTACATATGCACAAGATCTAGCAGCAGGGATCTTGTAGGTTACAGTCATGCAGAAAGGGCTTTGCATCCAGGAGCCAGTGGGAAGCCACTGCTGATTCTAAGTGTAGAAACAATAAGGTCATACTTCAGCTTTAGAAGTTTATTCTGTCCTATGTGCATGTCTCAAACACATGCACAGACACTGCAGGGGAACCAACCTGGGAGCAGAAGACCACTTAGAAAGCTACAGTAGTAGTTTAGAGAAGAGGTGACAATAGCAGATTATTGACGTAGGCGTGACAAGGGCTACACTGTGAGGCACATAGAAATGCTGAGGACGGGTGGTAGCTGCTCTCACACCATCCAGAACTCTCAGCACCCGGATACCGCGGCTTCCCATTTCATGTTCAGTGATGAGCAAACCTCCACGAAGAGACGTCATCCCTTCTGTCATCCCCTTCTGCGTCCCCATCATCCAGGGCACAGCGGGAAAGGTGCAGTGCACCAGGAGTGACCGCAGCCCAGCGTGGAGAAAGCGCTTGGCCGAGCTGGCCAGCCACCTACCTCTACCAAGCGCTGGCCACTTCAGCCCTGGGGTCTTCTCTGTTCCTGCTTTAGATGTTTCTCCTGGGCTCCTTTTTTGTAGACTTCCAGGATGGACACTTGAGAATACACGGAACAATAGCAAGTTTCTATACGTGGAAAAGCCATGATGGACAGCTGACCTGCCTCTAACCACACCATTCACAATGCAGCTGATCCCCTAATAAAGGAAACATTTTACTTTAAAGCACAATGCTTATTGATAAACTCTATCCACAGTTAAAGAATCTTAGTTACACCTTTATTTAGTTAAAACTTTGCACTTTCCTCAGATGGAAAGGGGCAGAAGCCATGTTTTACACCTTACAGGAAACAAATACACTGAACAAAAAACAAAACACACTGGGCTCAGCACCCGTGGCTCAAGCAGCTAAGGGCACCAGCCACATACACCTGAGCTGGCGGGTTCAAATCCAGCCCGGGCCCGCCAAACAACAATGACAGCTGCAACCAAAAAATAGCCAGGCATTGTGGCGGGCTCCTGTAGTCCCAGCTACTTGGGAGGCAGAGGCAGGAGAATCACTTGAGCCCAGGAGTTGGAGGTTGCTGTGAGCTGTGATGCCACGGCTCTCTACCCAGGGTGACAGCGTGAGGCTCTGTCTCAAAAAAAAAAAAACCCTCACACTGTTCCAATATTTCTGTGCTACTTTGGAATATAAGATATGGCCGGCAGTCTGGGAGAGATGGTGTGAATGCTGCTGCGTTTCTGGGGTTGGTTCCAATGACTCATAAATGGGATTATCTACTTGAAAGGTAGAGCTGAGAAAAATCTAGATTTTTGTGGTCACCATATGCAGACTTCTTTATCTCCTTGCCCCCTGGTGTGCTACTGTATACTTAGGTCTCATATAAAAGTTCTTTGGTGAATGTTTGTTCATGAATGTGCTTTAAAATGAGCCGTGATCCTAGGCCCCTATATGTAGATAAAATAGGAACAAGACACTTAAAGGGTTAGGAGCCTGAGATGTATGTACATCTGATTTTATACAAAGCCTTTTTCTGTTTTTGTTTTTCTCTTGGAAAGCCAGAATATCTGATCATGATCACAGAGTGTGATAGTATTTATTCATCTTAAGAATCATACATCTGGGGCAGTGCCTGTGGCTCAGAGGAGTAGGGCACCAGCCCCATATACCAGAGGTGGCGGGTTCAAACCCAGCCCTGGTCAAAAAAACTGCAAAAAAAATAGAATCATGCATCTAAGATTTTTCACATATCTTCCTCAAATACTAGTCCTCTGACAGATACTACTATATGCCTGTTTTGAAGATCTACAATAGTTGAAAAGCAGCAATATTCAATGTATGATAATATTTTTAACCCTGTGCAAATACTGAATGAAGAATCAAGATATGTTTTTCCTCTTTATTAGAAAGCAAAGTGAAAAGGTAATGATGTTCACACTTTTAGCAAATTAGTAGTATCTAAAAGACACCAAAGTGTTGCTAAATCACAAGAAATCCCTATTGAAACCAGAGATAATTCAATTTGAGAGAATGCCTGCCTCCCTCCAATGGCACACATGCTATTCAGCTACAAAGAATTGGTTAATCTGGCCAGGTGTCCTGGCTCATGCCTGTAATTCCAGCACTCTGGGAGGCCAAGGCTAGTGGATTACATGAGCTCAGGGGTTCAAGACCAGCCTGAGCAAGAGCAAGACCCCATCTCTAAAAACAGCCAGGCGTTGTGGCAGGCACCTGGAGTCCCAGGTCCTTAGGAGGCTAAGGCGAGAGAATCTCCTGAGCCCAAGAGTTTGAGGTTGCTGTGAGCTGTGACACCAGCATATTCCACACAGGGCAAGACAGGGAGACTCCATCTCAAAAAATAGTAATAAGTGTCAGTCCACTGTAGAAAACTTTTTTTTTTTTTGGAAAGTTACTATGAAAGCGCAGCTTTGAGCATGACCTAAGCTTTATTAGCATAGTCCCGTCCCGACTTACTAAGGTGTGAGTTCTCTGGCAACCTTCTTAGCCTCTTTGAATTCCTCTCTCAGTTATAAAATGGAGGTAACATGGTACCTTGTCGTTGTTATAAAGCTTGAGTGAAGTAAGAACATAATACCTAGCCAATAAAGGAACTCAGCAGATGTTATCGTTCATTATAAAGTATGTCATCTTTTTTTATACCAGTTATTTAAAAAACCTCATCCACCTAAGCGGGTGAGGAGTCGTCTCAACGGAGACAACGCAGGAATCTCTGTCCTACCAGGATCTACAAGTGACAAGATCTTTTTTCATCATCTAGACAACTTGAGGCCTTCTCTAACACCTGTAAAAGGCAAGATGGTGGGACTTTTGATGCATGACCTGATGGTATTATTTAATAATTCTATCTTAGCAGTAGCAAGTTTGTTTTTTGGCACTAGTGTAATTTGTACTGTGCACTTTCCGTTAAATCACCAAATTCTCAGTATTTTAGTCAGTATTTTCTTTTCTTCTTCTTTTGGCCTGTTGGATTTTGCATCAGAAAGAACCAAACAAGTTTCTTGGTAAGATGGTCAAAGCTCAAAAATATCAAAATCTTACAACTTTATTATGTAGAAAAACATTTATTCTAATTTTTTATTTTTATTTATATTCTACCTATCAGAAGTAAGAGGACATCATTTTTTATCTGCTAGTCTAATGAAATAGCCAAAAGCATTTTCTCAAGTAGACATTCCCCCTTAGAAAAATGTTTTGCAAAATCTTCTTTAAGTTGTCACTTAAAAATTCCAAGAATTGGCCAGGCGCAGTGGCTTACACCTGTAATCCTAGCACTCTGGGAGACTAAGGCAGGTGGATTGCCTGAGCTCAGGAGTTCAAGACCAGCTTGAGCAAGAGCAAGACCCCATCTCTAAAAATAGCCGGGCATTATGGTGGGTGCCTGTAGTCCCAGCTACTTGGGAGACTAAGGCAAGAAGATCGTTTGAGGTTGCTGTGAGCAATAATGCCACATCATTCTACTCCAGGGCAACTGAGTGAGACTCTGTCTTGGAAAGAAAAAGAAAAAAATTCCAAGAATTAAAAAGAAAATCCAATATTTAGAGCATCGAAATTTGGCTATCTTGATTGGCTGCCATGCTATACCACTCTGCCTCACTATATACTCAGCTCTGTGCCAGCTTCAGTCACTCCCAGAGACTGTTCTGGAGGACTGGTGTGGTCCGCAGAGTTCTGGTACAGAGCAAGAAGTCCATCCTTCTTTGAGAATACTGTGGCCTTCCTTAGAAGGTGCTAAAGACCAAGACAGGTTGGTGGGCTGTGTCCCTGTGACATTCTAGGAAGCCTCCTGGGTTACTCTTTGCAGTTCTAGGGAACAAGTGTCTAGAAGCAGGAAGGCT
>NW_003852434.1:5299162-5302916 GCF_000181295.1 Otolemur garnettii
TGTCTGAGTGGGGCCAGATTCTCTGTGCCATCTGCCCCAACCCCAAGCTGGTCATAACTGGTGGAACAAGCACGGTTGTGTGCGTGTGGGAAATGGGCACCTCGAAAGAAAAGGCTAAGACACTCACCCTCAAACAGGTACGGAGAGCACAGAAGGTCCCCGATGGGCGTACTCCATGTTGGGTGCCCACACCCCGTGGGAACTAAGAAGCTTCCTTAATTAAGAAGTACTCTAGGCATAATGGATAAAGTCAAATATGTTCTTCTGCTAGAAATACTCTTTTAGAAAAAAGAGTATTTCATCTTTGACTTTTTGTTTTTCTCTTTCCTCATTTTTCATATCCTTGAGGATGTGCCAAACTCATGGGATGCTTCGTATAATATTTGGGATTATTGCATCGTCCCCTGTAGGATTATGAGATTAGTTTTCCCTGTCCCTGACTCAATATAATTATTTGTTTTTTATAGAACTCAAAGAGCCTGTGGGACAAATAGTATGTACAGATAAAGGTATCCTTGCAGTAGAACAGAATAAAGTTCTAATCCCACCAACCTGGAACAAAACGTTTGCATGGGGCTATGCGGACCTCAGCTGCCGACTGGGAACCTATGAGTCAGACAAGGTTTGTGTTACTGCTTATGTGCTCATTGAGTCTTATCCTTTTGTGGTCTGGACACCCTAGCGAATGGGGGTGGGAGAACCCAGTACGAGGGCTTGTTGGCTGTTCCTCCAAAGGCCAAAGGAAAGGGGAGTTCACTGCATGAGATCAGGGCAGAGGAGCTACTGGACAAGTCTTGTTTCCTGCAGAACAAGCCTGTTTTGGAAGTTATGTGATAGGGGCTTCCCACTCAAAGAATTCCTCCTCGAGATTGTAGTCAGCAGAGTGCTCAACATTTCCGCCCGTCAGAATAGCCGCCTTTTGGTGAGTCACCATCTGGCCTACTTTTCATTTTAGTACCCTAAACAAGCTGACGAAAACCTGCTGCCCCATCCCACACAAGGTAGCAGCCACTGCAGCATCACTGTCTCTTAGAGGGGCAGCATGTCGTGACCCTTTCCTGCCTGATTCTGCCCTCTCACAGTCTCCTCCTAAATGCCTATGGACAGAATCTGCGCAGTCTGTAGCGTCCCACACTACACACAGCCCCATTTAATGTTCTCCTTATACTGAAACACTCAGGAAAACACATCCTCTCACCAGGTTATCCCCTGTATCTCACATAGCATCACACAATTTCAACATCACATTCCCAGACCGCAGAACCCACAGACCCCTGATAGTTAGGAAGCTGTGAGGGGAGTTCAGGGTAGAGCTGGCACGGATGTGCTGCTCGGCCAAACCCCCCCCCCCCAAACCTGAGCTGGTGTCTGCCTATGAGGTGGCTGCACATAGGGGCTTCCCCCCTCGCCCCGCTCTACCCCCCGCAGCTCAGAGGTCTGTAGCACTTACTGCATGCTGGATTCCACGTCTGCTTTATTTTACAGGCAGTGACTGTTTATGAATGTTTGTCTGAGTGGGGCCAGATTCTCTGTGCCATCTGCCCCAACCCCAAGCTGGTCATAACTGGTGGAACAAGCACGGTTGTGTGCGTGTGGGAAATGGGCACCTCGAAAGAAAAGGCTAAGACACTCACCCTCAAACAGGTACGGAGAGCACAGAAGGTCCCCGATGGGCGTACTCCATGTTGGGTGCCCACACCCCGTGGGAACTAAGAAGCTTCCTTA
Source organism: Otolemur garnettii (assembly GCF_000181295.1). Lineage (NCBI taxonomy): Eukaryota > Metazoa > Chordata > Mammalia > Primates > Galagidae > Otolemur > Otolemur garnettii. The sequence goes on from NW_003852434.1 coordinate 5,300,888, forward strand.
ATTAAGAAGTACTCTAGGCATAATGGATAAAGTCAAATATGTTCTTCTGCTAGAAATACTCTTTTAGAAAAAAGAGTATTTCATCTTTGACTTTTTGTTTTTCTCTTTCCTCATTTTTCATATCCTTGAGGATGTGCCAAACTCAGGATTATATTCAGCAGAACCCTGGATGATTAATTAACAAGTAGTTTTGATTGCCTGTTATGTACTTAAGTATATTATTAATTTTTACTTAAGAATCCTTTTATAATTAAGCCATTTCTTAATATTTGATTTGTGAGAGAATTACCATAAAGTGTGTTTTTAATAAAGAGCATACATCTATTTTTTAATGCTACAAATTTGAAAAGTAACACAACAGTACTCTTTATCATTTATTGAGCACCCACTGTGTTCAGCACTGTGCTGTGTACTTTAAAAAGATAGAACTCCACTTTTACATGGAAGTTGTTAGCCCCATTTTACACCTAGAAAAAATTCAGGTTAGAGAAGCAAAGACGCGGGCTCAGAGTCATACTTAGTGGTAAAACCATGGTCAGATTCCTTTCTGACATCAAAGCTATTTTAAAACTACACTCGATTAACAGTGGTATCTTAAATATCTATGAAGAGAAACAGACCTCTTGTTCAGCATAGACTTGACCCATCTATACAGGGTGGAAACTTCATAGCTGCTGGGCCCCAAGGCAGGCCACAGCGGAGATAGCTTCTCAACGTGAACAGGTATAAGGTTGGCAGTGCATGTTCTGATCCAGACTCTCCTACTTAACAATATTTTCCAATTAAAACATGGACTTTGTGCCAGTGAAAAAGTTTGCTAAGCATACACTGAAAATGTCTGTATGACCAAAACTTTAAGCCAGCTCTGGTGAAGCAAGCATATTCTTCAGGAACTGCTAGCAGAAACCTGAATCTCTTTCTCCAAAATACTTATTTTCACATTGCTATTTCTCTGGGCCCTGTAACTCTTCATAGTCCAGCAAAAGAGAAGAATTCTTATTCCAGTTTGAAGAAGGAATCGCTTTGGGCCCAGATGTTCAGCTGTCTCATTCACAGGCAGCCCTTCAGCATGTGGACACATCAGCACCACATTTTCTCATCTTTCTAGGAGTATGTCCTGTGACCATGTGCCTCTCACAATCTGTGCATTTTTTAAAATTTATCCAATGTAGTTCCTTAGGGTGGAATAAACAGAAGTTTGTGGCTTAAAAGTATAGGTACAGGGTTTAAATTCGGTATTTGGGGAGCCCATGATCAATGCATTTCCAAATAGAAATGGTGTCAAGAAACCCAGGCTGGTTGGAACTGTCACTCCCCCATTGTTCTAAGGTCCTGTCCCAAGTCCAGAAAGAAGTAACATGAAAACAAAGAGACAAAGAGAAGCGCCTCCAGAGTACCCCAGGCTTCTCTCTTCCCTCTCCCTCTGTAGGATGAGGCGTAGGCAGGAGGCCCGAGGAGAAAGGATCTGCCCCAGACTCCCCAGGCCCAGTGCTCAAGGCATCCCTGCCTGGAGCACGCACTGTCATTGTCCTCAAGCGTCCAGGAGCTTCGGGAGTCTCTGTGGAACCCTCTCATTGTGATCTGCCTGATTTTTTTTTTCTGTTCTCACTTGTAGGCCTTACTTGGCCACACTGATACTGTCACCTGTGCCACAGCATCATTAGCCTATCACATAATTGTCAGTGGGTCCCGGGATCGAACCTGCATCATTTGGGATCTGAACAAACTGTCATTTCTAACCCAGCTCCGAGGCCATCGAGCTCCGGTTTCTGCTCTTTGCATCAATGAGTTAACAGTAAGTAGTCAATGGCCTACTTGGTTTATGTTTAGGATAACAAACCAAATTATATTTTCTATATTTTGGTTCAGTTCTGGCCAGACCAAATGAAAAATGGCTCTAAGTGTTTTCTAAGTTGATAACTCTCACAGGCAATTTGATTTTAAAATCCCGTCACTGCTGCAGACTTTAAAGAGAGAGCAAGATTTAGTTAAAATTAAAAAAGCATTCTAGAACGTGCTTTTTTTTTTT